>NC_051178.1:161377140-161747989 GCF_013339695.2 Rhipicephalus sanguineus | reverse complement strand
ACTCCCCCCACCCCCCCCCCCCCCCCCCCCCCCCCCCCCCCCCCCCCCCCCCCCCCCCCCCCCCCCCCCCCCCCCCCCCCCCCCCCCCCCCCCCCCATGGTTAAGCAGGAAAGCAAAGAACCGAGTAGAAGAAACAAGACGTATTTTCTTTGATATTTCAACTCTCTACATATATTTAGATGTGTAGTTGCTCCTTTCCGGCCTCTATAATTTGTGCCACTGCTCAATAAGAAAGAAAGAAATATCCACTTCGAGTGATTTCACACGGTGCAGCTTAAGCGCAGTTCATCAGTGTAATGGTGAGGTTTATTCTGAAATTTCAGCGGCATTTTGGTGCAAAGCATGTGCACCACAAAGAATAGATGTAATAAAGACAGCGCACGTCTTCAAGCACAGTATGAGCCATTTGCACTGGCGGAGTCATTGGCGCAGAACGGCTATAGTGACGACGCTATGCAACTATCTGCTACTTTTTTTAATCACTCATGATAAAAATTCGATTTCTGCTACGGCCTGCTCGAAGGGAACAGAAATGAAAACACGTGCAATCGCTCTTAGCTTCCGTACACCTTTGGAGGTTCAAGATATTTGCGAAGTGTTACAATTCAGTTTGAGCAACATTTCAATGCGGGCAAGACAGTTTTACAGGCGGCTCCACGGAACTGCCATGGCGAGCCTCCTTTTTGGTTACTGCCGCCAATTTGATCATGGAGGCCATCGAACAGAAGGCCCTCTCTGACTTCGCTCCCCCGCCAGAGAGTTTCATCCGCTACGTAGATGACTGATTCAGCGTTGTGCAAAGACGAAACGTCCGACGTCACCTGTGTTTTGTAGCAACAACAAGAAAAAAAGAACTTACCCCAGTTCCACCCAGTGAGAGAGAGAGAAAGAAGCAAGGAAAGGCAAGGAGGTTAACCAAACGCACGTCTGGTTTTCTACTCTACACTCAGGGAAGGGGCGAAAAGAGAGACAGATTGAAAGAAAGGGATGGGCAGAATCACAAGTATATTTGAGGGAGCACGTCCAGTCTGCAGGCGATCGCACAAATCTGTTAACTTTAGGTATGTGAGTAGCGTTTTCGTTGCTATCTGCGCCCTCGACGCACATGTCCATGATGCTAGAATCTTGTTAACAGAAAACGGTATCCACTCCAGTTGGTCCAAAAGCATCCGGAGCGGGTATCGCTCGGTGTCATAGCGAGCGCAGCTGCACAACATGTGTTCAATTGTCTCTTCGGTTGTAGAGGTGTGAAACCTGCAGAAAAAGCAGAGCTGCGGTTCTGCTGTGCTTCAGTTGTGATTTCCGCTTCATCCGCGAAATGTGTGTATCATGGGTGTACCTGGGAACCGGAGCGTGACAGCGCACGCGTTCATCTGTCGTCAGGGCCAGTTGTGGGGCTGCTGCGCCGTTAAAAGCAGCCGTAGGTCAGCAAAAATTGTGGAAATACTCAGACTCAGTCATGAAATATGTTTTGCCCTTAAGGCTCACTGGGGCTCAGACTCAGCAAAATTTTCACCAAGTGGACTCTCTCGGAGTCAGACTCACTAAAATTTTTCTCAACCGGACTCATTCGGAGTTATATTCGCCAAAATATTACTCAGTCGGACACACTCAGACTCAGACTCATGACTCCAGCTGGGTCTGAATGAGTGTGAGTGAGCTGATTCATGAGTTCTTTAGCGTATAATTAGCTCTTTCGACAATGGTGCCAATGCACTTTCGCACCAATCTCTGCCTAATCGGTGCTCTACTTAGCACTTTTTGATCTCGTACCTTCAAATACGAGCTATCATGCAGTGGTTGCAATCTAGTAAGGACATTTTTATTGAAAGAGATGACTCCCACGAGACATTTTTATCAAGAACTTACCGTGCAAAAATTTGTCGGGAGGAGGCGGGGTAAGTCACCTCCCTCCTCCCTTCCTTAACCCATTAAGGCCCAAGCAAAAACTATTCGTTGAATGTAATTCAAATTTCGCACACTTATCTAACTACAGTAGACAAAAACATCTGGCAAGTTTCATAGCGTTACATCTATTCCTTCAGAAGTTATGATACTGTACTTTAGAAAGTACGCTGGGCTCTTGCGATAGCAATGCAAGCTGGCTCGGCACACGAATAGCCAGCATTCTTGGCCCTTGCCACACTAATACAAAAGTTGTTTTGGCACATGCAACTTGTCGAAGCAGCGACGCATCATGCAAAGCGTTGCATCATACTTTTCGCAGCATCATTTCTATTTATCACAGACAGTGCACTTCAACCGTTTTTCAATATTCTTGTGAAATGCCCACATGGATGGAGGGGACTGGCAGGCACACTGGACACGGAAGACCTCTTGATAGTTCTATTGTGTACACGGCACAGGTAGTGTCTTGCAAGTGTGCAGGTGAATGACAGCAGTCGACTCATAGAGGGTCTGCTAACCTCCAGTAGGTTGGCAGATCCTCTATGCATTCAGAGCAGCAATGTTGATGATCTGTGTAAACAGATGCTTCCATCTCATTTTCCCACAAATAAAAATTCTGAAGTTATGCGCAGCTTGATTGTGGAGGTGAATCTCTCCCATGCCAATATTTCTCTAGCTGCTGACGATGTTTCGTGATGGCACTACGTTCTGAGTTGATGATCATCTGCTTACAGAGCGTAGTGGTTCGACTGTGTCATAGTTCATCGCCATAGCAACTATGCTATTGTCTTTGCCCTTTACGGAAAGAAACTCGTTTCCCGGATCAAAACAGAAGCAGTCTTCCCGATTTCTTTCGCTCCATCAGGCAGAAGGCATTCATTCGCACAGCCGTCTTCCCCCTCCTCCTCAGCCCTTTGGGTGCGACAATTACTTCACCAAGAGGCTCTCGTATATCCCTGCCGGCATCTGTTGCAGTCTCCCGAGTCTCAAATGACCGTAAAAACGGCATTCTTCTGAAGAAAATACCTGGTTTGATCTCTGAAGCAACCTACTATACAATACACACGTAAGCTCTCAGAAAGGCCCAGTGTACTACAAAAAGTACACCAACATTTGATTACCCCTCAGAGCAAAACTATGCACTACAGCTGATTCTTGCTCTTCGCCGTGATTATATTGTTCCTTTTGAAGCACAACCAATCTGTTTTTTCAATATATACAGTGTGAAACCTTAAATTATTTGAGAAAATGTAGTAGTCGTCACATGCGCTCGACGGGCGCTCGTTTTCCAAAAGTTTAAGAACTCGTAGCACAGAAAAAATTGACCTGAGTCAATATGTTCGATTAGGAGTGTCTTGCTGCAACCTTTAGCATCAAAAATGCTAATCAGAAAAATTAGAATATTGGATAGTGTATTTTCTATTCCAAAAAAATTAAGTGTACTTTGTAAAGTACGCTGGGCGCTAATGGGTTAACTCACGCCTGTAAATAAATATCGAGCCACCATCGAGCCACCATGGTGGTCCAGTAATTATGGTGCCCGACTGCTGGCCTGCAGGTCGTGGGATCGAATCTTGGTCGCGGCTGCCGCATTTTCGAAGGAGGCGAAAATGCCTGAAGCCCGTGTGCTTAGATTTAGGTACACGTTGAAGAATTGAAGAACCCCAGGTGGTCGAAATTTCTGGAGCCCTCCACTACGGCGTGTCTCAATCATGGTTTTAGGACGTTAAACCCAAATATTAATTAGTCAGTAAATATTGAGCTGGCGTACGAATGCTAGTGCATTGAAGTATGCGTGAGTACAGGTGAATGTAAACGTGAGCCGATATAAGTGATGTTGAAGTTGAGTAGATAGGACCATAGGTCGATAAAAAATGCGGAGCTCACTCAGACTCACTCGGGAAATATATAAGACTCACTTTTCTCAATTTTTATCAACCGAACTCACTCGGACTCAAGTTGACCAAAATATTACTGACCCGGACTCACTCAGACTCGGACTCACGGCTAGACCTGGGTATGAGTGAGTCTGAGTGAGCCGACTCATGAGTGAGTTTGCCGACCTATGGAAGCAGTGATAGAATTTACTGCAGAATACGAGGCAGACAACAGTCTTCCCTTCCTCGACGCCCTCGTGCTTCAAATCGTGATTTCTCGTTTTCTGCGCTCAGGAAGGCGACCTATACCGGCCGTTATCTAAACTTCAATTCTTGTCACCCGAATTGCCACAAACAGCACGCTGACTCGTCCCTCAATACGCGGTCAACCCTCGGCTGCTCAAGTGAAGACGAAAGGGAGAAGGAACTGAAGACAATTCGCCACGAGCGGGTACACCAAGACGCGTATTAACCAAATTGAAGCTCGCGTCCTCCATCCTAAGCGTTGAAACGCGCGCATTACGTTCCTTGCGTTAGCGAAGCCGCCTCTTCTCAGGACAGGGCATTCGTATAGCGCGCATGCCGTGCAACAAACGGAGAAATCAGCTTGTTAATGTGAAAGATCGACTAGTCAGTGAGAAATACCCGCGTGCCTACAAGACACCATCAGCAGACTGCAGCTGTAGATACATCGGCTAAACCGGTAAGTTCACAAGAAGAATAAAAGAGCCTCAAAGACGTCTCCAACAACAGGAGAACATCGAACGCCCATAATCACAGTCACCGCATCCATCCGAAAAAGGCTGCCGTAGCAGCTAAGGAAAAAAGTCACAGTTTCAACACAAGGGCGAAGCAATGAATGCGATAGCAACGAATTAATAATATTTGTTGTGGTTTAACGTCCCAAAACCACGATATGAGTATGAGAGACGCCGTAGCGGAGGTCTCGGGAATTTTCGACCACCTGGGGTTCTTTAATGTGCACCTAAACCTGAGTACACGAGCCTCAAGCTTCTGAGTACAGCGGCCTCAAGAAATGAGTGCTGAAAGTTTTATTAAATCATTTTGCCGTTTTATATCTCGCAGGGGGTTGTGCAGAATATTGTATTGGGACAACGCCCCTACGTTTACGCGCGCTTCAAAAGAGCTCGAACTTCTTTGGAAACTTCTCCGGCACCCTGAAACCCTAAGCGCTTTCGCAAACGCCAATATAGAATGAAAATTTATCGTGGAACATTGCACCATGGTTGGGGGGTTTCTATGAACGCCTTGTTCGCTGCGTAAAAACTGCTTTTAGGAAGGTTGTAGGCCGCCGGCGCCATGACTTTGTTGAGTTGTCGACAGTTGAGTTGATTTGAATAAACTTTATTTGTCGAACGTTTCTTACTTCTGCCCAGGGCTAGGCTGCCAGTGATCCATCGTTTGTTGAACAGTATTGACCGAAATATAAGCTGCTATCAATTCTCGACCCCTAACGCAAGTGCAGGACGACCCGAGCGACGGTGTCCCATTAAACCCAGCCAGTTTCGTTACTGGCGGACGCCTTACGCGCCTCTCGGCAACAGGAATCGCAACGTGGGGGTAATAATAATAATATCTGCGGTTTAACGTCCCAAAACCACAATATGATTACGAGAGACGCCGTAGTGGAGGGCTCCGGAAATTTCGACCACCTGGGGTTCTTTAACGTGCACCTAAATCTAAGTACACGGGCCTCAAACATTTTCGCCTCCATCGAAAATGCAGCCGCCGCGGCCGGGATTCGATCCCGCGACCTTCGGGTCAGCGCAACGTGGGGGTATAACCCGTCTTCCCATCGAACTACTGGGAAGAAGGGAAAGTAGATGCTCCGCGCGTTTTGGCAGGCCTGGCGGCACGAGTATATTTTGCAACTCGAAACAAGCAAAGACGGCAGGGCCTAAGGCCGGGGACGTTCTGTTAGTGCATGAAAATATGCCATGCCTGCTATGAAACATGGTGTCATCGTTTCAGTTTTCTTTTTTTGGGGCGGGAAGAGAAGGTCCGCTCGTGTCTAGTCAGAATGCCGGAGGGCAAACTTGTGAGGTGCTTCGTTCAGCCATTGTTTTCCATCAAAGTATCGAAACGTTAGAATGAGCGAGCTCATTCGGCGGGGCACTGCTGTGAACGGCGCGCATTTTTTCGTTTTGTTCACGGCAACCCGACGACAGAACCATTTACCGGTTTTAACGACGCCGCTTCTGCCAGCACTCTCTGGGAAATAGAGGCCCCCATGGGAAAAAAAGACGTCGTTCTTGTGTAGGCCTTGGTGTAGTTCTAAATCTTGCGCTTATTGCAGCTCCACTACCGCGGTAACTAACGAAGTGCGTAGCACGGGCAACCCAGCGATTCCATTTGTCCTTCCTACCGCGTCGGTTATCGCACGCTTGCCGAGGCGGTGCACCCTCTCTTGAGCGGCGCGGGTATCAGCTGCATGGTTGAGAAGCGTTTTTCGCGATTTTAGGTAAATTATTGCGATTAATTCTCAGTTGCGTCTGTAGTTTGTATTATTTTAGACCTTGCTAGTTTATTTTGCACTGGTTTCGAGCATTGTTGGCCTTGTTTTAGGCTCGTATTGACCACTGCGTGACCACGCGACATGAGACGGTGGACGACAAGCCAGGCCCCTAAACTGCTACGCACTTAAAATGGGTCCTAATGAGATAGAGGGGTCCGTGGCGGAGCGTGTGAGTTGTCGAAAGAGTGCGATCGAGTAAAGACGAGACGACGGCCGCTCTGACGAATCCTTGCGATGTATATGGATGTGCCCTTTTGTACCTGTGTAAATATTGTAAGTAAACCCAGTGAACCGTAATCGAACTGTGCCTTTATAAACAACAACATCGAAAACCGAAGCTATTCACTACAGAGACATGTTAGCGCGAGAGTACGAAATGGAGGTTTTTCACATTAAAAAGAGAGGCATGTGTTTTATTCGCGATACTTTTGTTTGTCTTTTTTGTAAACGAGGTGCAACTCTTTATTATATCATTGTTAATGCATTTCTGTCTATGCTGACGCAAGGATGCACAAATGGTTGTATTCTCTTAGCTTCACTTTTCAAATAAGCAGTTCAAGCTAAGCCCCTGACCTCTCCGCTTCTTGCTCCTTGTTACTTGAGTCCGTGTTTCTTTGTTCGCGCTATTATGCATCCCTTCGAGGTCAACCAACTCGGCCACCAACAAGTCTTACTCAACCATATTGTTTGAAGTTTGTCATGTTTTGCAAATGTTTCTGTAAGTTGCGCCGTCCCGCTTATCCCACATTCTTAATAAAAACGACAGGCACCACCGTCAAAAGCCTCTCTTTTGCAGCTGCGCCGGAAATCGCTGCGTCTTAATGCCGTCAAAAGTGGCAGCCGCCGGAGCTGATTCGGCCTTTATCGATACCGTCGTTCACGCTGTCGACCCCGTCAGGAAGCGTGACGTCGTGGAGAGGCGGGCGAGAGATGCGTTCCGGTTTTTCCTCCGCATGGCCATCACAGCGAAGGGCACAACGCTGGGCTGCCAAGATTACCGGCGTTCTTATTTTTTGCGGCGTTTTCTTTGCATATATTCCTGTCTGCAGGCACCGCTAAAAGAGTTGAACGCTTCCCGTCGCGCCATCTGGGATCGATGCCACGAAGTAACGTGTGTGCCCATGTATGTATGTATGTATGTATGTATGTATGTATGTATGTATGTATGTATGTATGTATGTATGTATGTATGTATGTATGTATGTATGTATGTATGTATGTTGTGCACAGCCACAAATGAAGATGTCAGGTAATTTGTTCATTTGTCACTGATACATACATACATACATACATACATACATACATACATACATACATACATACATACATACATACATACATACATACATACATACATACATACATACATACATACATACATACATACATACATACCAGGGCTGGGCAAAGATACTTTGAAATTGTATCGCGATACGATACAAGATACTCAGGCAAGAAGTATTTGAGATACAGATACAAGCTACTGCAACACTGATTGTATCCGATACGATACATTCCAATTGTATCTTAAGATACTTCGATACATTCTCAAATTTGTTAATATATATGTATATCTATACAATGCAGCATTAAACGCCTATGCACATAATTGTTCGCTTGAAAATTTATTAACTGCGACCAATTGTGCTTCATTTGAATACAATCTCTCTTAGTATATCAAAAGCTTTGTAATTCTTGCTGAAGGTATAACAGTTTCATTCTGAAACAACTTATTCGCGTTATTTTAGCTGCTTAACATGAGAGCTCTTTATACATTTCGCTGATATCGGTTCTTGCTTGTAGCTTTCGTAACTGATGGGAGCTAGTCACTGCTCTGCTTGCTGACCAGCAAGCGGGTTGCCAAGTAACCATATGAACTTCTATAAGAAGCTTCAGCACGATGGTGCAAATACCGCTGTGGAGTTCTACCTTGCCTGTAAACATATTACGGTTTTCGCAATAACGGATCACCGGACAGGTGTACGTCACCAAGAACATGTGCAACCCAGAAACGTTTCAGACGCATTGTA
The DNA here is from genome assembly GCF_013339695.2 of Rhipicephalus sanguineus. Taxonomy (NCBI): domain Eukaryota; kingdom Metazoa; phylum Arthropoda; class Arachnida; order Ixodida; family Ixodidae; genus Rhipicephalus; species Rhipicephalus sanguineus. The sequence goes on along the minus strand of NC_051178.1, from coordinate 161,739,638 downwards.
CAGGTGCGCAAAGCGCTGCAGGACACCGCCGCTATTCGCATGATTGACACTTATAGATCCGATTACCTGGCGATTGGCAACAGTAAAAGGATTGAGGGAAGCCTAACCAACGAAAACAAATATATCTAAGTAAAATAGAAGAGTGGTTCCGTATCAAACACAGCGAATAAGTAGAGAAACACGATACAGGAGACACCCCTAAGAGCTAATAATAATTGTTGCGTTTTACGTCGAAAAAACACGATATGATTATGAAAGACGCTGTATGGAGGGCTCCGGAAATGTTGACTACCTGGGGTTCTAAGACCTACATATAAGCACACGGGCCTCTACCATTTTCCCTCCATCGGAATACGGCTACCGTGACCTTCGGGCCAGCAGTCAAGCGCCATAAGCACTGGACCACCGCGGTGGGTAACCCCTAATAGCTACGATAATTGAATTCAGTGCCTATGGAAAATGGCGTAAAACGACTCTTTTGGACGCTCATGAGAAAAACGGAGCATTTGGCATAACAGTGTTTCTCGAATATCTTTGCCAACGTATTTAAGATGGCCCCTAATAATTTACGTTATTATATTGCAAACTCAAATTTGCTAATTTAGTTAGCAATAAGCAGAATTATCGTTACTGTATACTCCAGGCGCACCCAGATTATTATATATTTGTTCTCGGCATCACATTTACATAACCGTAAATTCAAGTGGAATATAAGTATATAAACTTATATTCCACTTGAAGAACAGCGGCAGAAATGACGCAGATGGTTAAAACTAGGAATAAAGCAGAGAGCTTACATTGGCAGCACGTTAAAGGCATATTGCAGTAAGCAGACCGGCAGAAAAAAAAAACAGTATGGAGACATAGGTAATGTACGGGATAGAAAAAAAGGACAGCTAAGAAATAACTTCTGCTAACACTGAAATTATGATTTTAAAAACTCTTTGAATAAAAGAAAAACAGACGCAAGCCAAGATGGCGTCTGTTAGGTGAATGCTTGTTCTGTTAAATCCAGCATCGGTACCGTTGGTGCTATGGCTGTTGCAACTGTTGTACACAATCACTGCAGTTCTCGCAAGCCATCAGAAGTCTGTTGCTTGAGAACACTAGCAGCACCACCATGACTTCACCGTGGACAAGATTTTTGGTTGCATAGGACCGCGCATACAAGTTGCATAAAGCAACGAATGCGCTGCTCTAGTTTCAGCCACGGGACTGACTCACCGCCTGTGATGTCAAGCGCAGAACTACCGTTACGTCGACTGCAACAGTGACTTTTCTCTCCTTCTCTCTCTAAGTTTTATTCCCCCCCCCCCTTCCCCAGTGCAGGGTAGCCTACAGGGTTCAGCCCTGGTTAACCTCCCTGCCTTTCTTTCAACCTTTCTCTCTCTCTCTTTCTACATTCACGAGATCCTCCAAATCACCTAAGTGTGAAAGCCACGAGAGGGAAAGCAACCCGCCATTTTTGCGTTATTCAGACTTCGTAACGAAGGATCACACAAGAGGAACTTCGATAATGACTTTACAGCGGCATAAGCATGTGTGCGAAAGACGCCGGACGCATTGTAGTACGCGGCACACGAGAGTGGCTAAGTGCCAAGTGTCATGGCACTGACAAACTAAAAACAAAACGATTGAACAAAAGTTCGGCTGGGCGCAGACGTTCGCGCGCTTGTCTGTCGAGACGACGCCAGCACCACCTCGTAACTCTGCTCAACCAATATATAGAGACGCTCAGAGCTGATCGCCTATCCTCGCTGGAAAACTCTTGCGGAAAGATAAAATAATGTCACTGCCTTTAGTTTTATTCCGGTGACTTAGTGGCAGCAGCATCAGCTTGAGAAGCTCGAGCTCAGCCAACGTTTATTGCGTCGCACGGTGGTGGTGCGATCGCAGTATCTTGTATCTTAAGATACACGATACATTCTTCAATGTATCGGAAATACAGATACAGATACTTGTTTTGCAAGACGTATCGCGATACAGATACAAGATACCCAAAAAGTATCTAAGATAGTATCGAAGATACATGTATCTTCGATACTGCCCAGCACTGATACATACATACATACATACATACATACATACATACATACATACATACATACATACATACATACATACATACATACATACATACATACATACATACATACATACATACATACATACATATGCTTACGCCTACCTCCTTATACATACAGGACATTTCTTTGCATACTGGTGTAGCAGAGAACCATTTAATTAGGCATATATGTACCCTCATTCAAAATGGTAGCTCAGGTTGCGATATTTATCTTCTGAAATAACTGCCGTACCAGCGGTGTAGGTGCATTGGCTGTTACTGGAATAAAAAGTGTTATGGTCCCTTATGCATTTGATTAAGACGACTCGAAAGCTAAAGCCATGTTCTTCTACTTCATCTTGAAAACAGCACATACACACGAGGACGAAGACGAAAGAACAACGGGACAGACGCTCCCCAAATGCTTTCTGCATCCAACGTGGCTTTGCACAACCTCCAGGATCGGAGGCATTGGAAACCTTCTTCCTCCTGCGGTTTTCCAGTACCTCAGGGGTCAGTACACCTTTGACTAAGCGTTGGGAAAGTTCGCTGTGCTCGAAGCCAGAGTAGGCAACATCGGGCCTTGTTTCAAAAGCGCACTCGAAGCTGGCGCGTTAGTCATCGATACAGTTTACGAGTAGAAGGGGGCGTGAGGCTTGCTACGCTTGGTCAGCCAAGGTTAGAGAGGCAAAACTTAGTGCGTGCTCATGCAAGCATTATACAAGGAGAAGCACTTAGACAAGTAAGGAAATGGATCCCTTCGCGCTTATTACATGCACCGAACAGACAGGTGTCTCAGGCTATACCGCAGCATGGGTTATATGCAGATGCAATCATGAAACTCGTATTGGGCGTGCCAAATCACGACACCGGCTCCCACCACGGGCCTTTGTGCTTGCTTGAAGTCTATCGATGAGCAATTTCCCGCAGTGCAGTTAGCACTAAGAACACAAAGGAAAGTAAAACGGTGCTGGTTACAAAACACGTCGTTTGGAGGCCATAGATTACGCTCATGAAGTGCGTACAACAGTTGAAGCACGGGCGACTCACACCATATCACCTCCGCTGCTGCCGCCACATCGGCGTTCAGGTGAACGTGTCCTACGTGTCTTCCTGTCCGCGTGTTTTACGTGTACGGCGGTTTACATGTCAAAGCACAGACGACTTGGTAAGTAAACATCGGACTGCAAGGAGAAAAATATCGCAGATGAATTTTTTACCTTGACGATAGCGTTGTGGTTTGTCCCTCTCATAGGCTTTCTTTATTGTTTAATCGATGTATTTAAACCGGTTAACTTCCCTGCCTTCTCTCTTGCTTTCTTCCTTCCTAATAGGTGTTAGAGGACATGTTATGACTGCAACGCATGTCATAACGGAAGCTGCCCTTTTTGCGTATGAGGTAGTCGTGAGACGTGATTGAATTAGTCGTTTGGAACTGCAGAACTGGGTATTGTACAGCACGGTCAAGGCGTTAATTATTGAAACTGCACATCATGCCCATTGTGGCTACTGCGACTGATCAGTGGTTGCTTCATTATACCTTCCTCAATACTGTGGCGGAATTCAATTTTTCTGAATTCTGGAATTCAGTTTCAAGAACGGACATTTTACACACACACACACACACACACACACACACACACACACACACACACACACACACACACACACACACACACACACACACACACACACACACACACACACACACACACACACGCGCGCGCGCGCGCACGCACGCACACACACACACACACACGCACACACACGCACACACACGCACACACACGCACACGCACGCACGTTAGGAGCTCTTTCTGCTATAGAATATTAATTTGAAATCGATTAGTCTTGGCTTTTCGAGCTAACGGCACCCACTACTCTGACATGGCTTTATGACATTGCGGTGTGGCATCATCAATAACAAAGCCTGTGCCAGGCACCTGTTCCGAAATCATCCTTACCACATGCGCGTAGTGTGTAGATGGTGCTGATGCTTCGTAAGAACTTTTCTACTGTAATTCATGGTCAAGCAAGCTCCCTGTTCTTCCATAAGCTCATTGTGCCCTTAATTCCTTAATTGGCAGGGAAACGAAAAACGACCCAAACACAATAAAATCTGCACACGCCATATAAATCTCATCGCCAAGATACACATACAAAATGTCACTCAGCGCGAAAAAGTCAGTAAGGAAGATTTCCTACTAGGAGTATTTGCGCATCGTCATAGGCCATACTGCTAACTACACGGAAAGCTCATGCAGCGTCAGTGGAGGTAGCGTCGTACTACGAAATTGTTATGCTTTACTACTACAAGCGGATGGCCATTGCACCCGGTAACGCAAGTTTATGTTCCAGAATATTTTAGCACCATTAATCTACAGTGCCTTTGTGTAGCTAACTTGGCCTGGGCACCGTGCCATAGCGGGAATTCTAGCACATAGTTATAGACTGGTTCTATTTTAAACAAACGAGAGCAGTGTATTGCGCTACGTTTTTTGTTGCATGTTGCTTTGTTGCTTCTTTGCTCGCCACTCCACTCTATCATAAAGATGAATGTGTACTATTGAAGGACAGTAACTGTAGACATGTCGTGGCTAGTACTCAAATAATTAGGTTTAGTTTTTGCTTGTATGCATCGGCAATAAACATTGCTGGAACTAAGCGCCTCGCTTTTGTTCGTGTTTTTTTCCTTTTTATATTTGGCTCGCGTTGGCAGTCCATTTACTGCAGTATTACACGGGCACATTTCTTTCCACTGCAGCAGGGAGCAAAGATACTGTGGCAGCACTCACGTCTTAGTTTACCTGCTGGACAAATATACCTCCATCCGGATCTCATATACGGGGTTCATGGCATTAACATATTAAATAGGAGAGTCATGATCACTTGGCTTTGCTCATTTCGATACAGTGAGGTGTTGTCAAATGACTACTTTTATTGTGTACATATATAGAAATTGATGATAATTGCACACCTTGCTGTGTGTAGAGCAGATAGGACATTGGAGAACTTGGCTGCGTTTAACCATAAAGGTCCTAGAAGGTGCCGCCGCTATGTTCGAAGACAACATGATATAAAGCTGTATCACTCTATGCCATCGAATAAAATACACAATTTTATTATTAAAATAAAAATAATTGAAAGAGTTGTCGCCATTTCTTGGCGATGGCTACCACTTTTCACTTGTATATTAGGAGTAAAATGAAACTTAGTAAAAAGATATAGTTGCCTTGTGAGAGTTGAACATTTCTCACTTTCGCACCGCCCGCTTATTGTTGGCTTACAGAAGTACAGTGGCCCCATGCGATGTAGTTTGGTCAGTACTCATCACAAACAGCAGTGTTTTCAAATAAGCGTTGATTTCATCACTTTATAATGGTCGTTTGGTGGCCATGGGCCTAGTGTATTGGCTAGTGAAAATGTGCGTGATGAGCCCAGTAAACTGAGCTACCGTTCAAGTCGCTGTCTGCTGTACTTGGAACAGCCCAGCAACACACATACTTCGTGACCATGCAGACGCGCAAGTTTTCTGTTTCATTCATCGCTAGCAGCGTCAACGAAACCTTCTAGCTCCCCGCAGTGGCGCCTGCATTCGTCCAACAAAGGAACATCTTCCCTTCTCAAACCGGTACTCTCTGGCGCCCTCAAGAAGGAGCATCGCTTTCCTTGCGAAAGATGGCGCGAGTGAAGCGCTGACGCCGGAATACGATATTCTCATCGTGAGGGCTTTTCTCAGCCTACTAGTCTTTCACGTTTTGCGCACGGAATCAAAAGACTTCGTAGATCATTTCCACAAGCAGTTTTCTTATGGTCGCAAAAGATGACGGATGCGGCAATTCTGCTTTCAACTTTTGCGCGGGTTGATCGTTTTTTGCATTACCAGTTTGCGTTAAGCGGAGTTATTGTCAAATGTAGGGGCCTAGCCAGAAATATTTTCGGAGGGGTATCTATACACATGCCAAATTGAAAAACTTCGGGAAGGGTACAACCCCCCCCCCCCTCCCTTGTCCACGCCATTGGCCAAACATGCACTTCATATCCCAAACTTCGCGAATTAGACGGCGAAAATGCAGGTGAAAAATAAAGTCTTACACATTCCTGAAAAATGCGGTGCTGAGTACGGGGTGACCTTTACACATGGTATGATGACACAATTGGGTTCCGAAAGTCACGCTTACCGCAAGATGATAAACACGCAAGATAACCCATGAATAACGAAAAATGAAACTCAACGAAACAAGACAAATGGCTACGACATTTCGAAGTATTAGCACCGATTCCATGTGTCATCTTGAATTCTGGCAGCCTTTGCTCGTGCGTAGAGTTAGCTTCTTACCGACAAAGATTGACTACACCGCCCCCATTCTAAGGGGAGCAAAGAAAGAACATTAAATGTTTAGGAAAAATTTGTCGTGCCGCAAAGGCCATATTGTGAAACATTACATTGCATTTCGTCACATCACGTCGATGTGCGGCCGCCAAGGGGTCTGGGTGAAAATATTATGGAGAAATAATTTGTATTTAGCCTTTATTATCTTTTGTACTCAGCAAATTTTTAGAAGAAAGTTAAATGCAATGAAAGTTTGAGAAATTATTTTATCACTGAAAAGCTCTTCACTCTTCCACTCACTGCTTAATGTTTGCTAATTGTTCTCTCACAGTTATGGTTAAATTAATTCTAGACATATTAACTGTTTCTTCTTAGTGCCCCATTAAGAAGAACATTTACGATGGAGCCGGCTTTGATTTAAGATTTAGGTCATGTAATATATTCTATTTTACTACATATTGGTTAAGATTGAACTAAAGGTCACCTTGGCTTCCATTTCTCTAGTACGCAGCGTCAAAAATTAGGAATAGATGACGATGCTAAAATAGGTAAGTTCATGCATGAGAAACCGAAACTAATGAAATGAGCAACGTCGGAATGGAGTGTTCACTGACAAGGGTACATTGTTCACAATAATGTTGACAAACACAAACTTCCATTGTGTCCACAGCACAGAGCATAAATATCTGCCATCAGTGTTCATACATGAATGCATAGCCACGGTCCAAGTATACTTCATAGTGCTGATGTCTCCGGCACGGAATACGAATTTTATAAAATTGTTAGCAAGTCTATTCCCTCGCATAAGCGATTGTAAGGGGTGCTGGTGCAAACTTGGCATATTTTTCTCTAATGCTCTATTTTTCTTAGATCATCTTGAGCAGTTTAGAACGACCAATGAAACGTTTTTAATATATTGGCCGCTGCAGCACTCAGGTGAACAGGATCTACAAATAGTTTCTTCTTTTTCTTTCCATCTAACGTCTGCCTTGAAGCATAAGTGTCTGCTCATGAAATTATCGACATGGAAGTGATTATGACCAATATGCGTACATTAGCCAGAAAACGTTATAGAACAAAATATTTCACGTTGATTAAGCTGTTCTGTAAGATCTGGTAAACTTGAGTATTTGCTTTGATTTTTCAGGAAGACCTATCCTTGAATTAGTCGTGTCAAAATTCGTATAATATGCAGCATTGTTGACATTCATGCGTAGTATACAGCCGAATGTGCGTTGCCAATCACTGCTTGCTACTTACGGGACATGAGCTTACCATTCCATTTACTCAGCAGATGAACGTACCACAGTTAATTAACGGTCCTTGGCTTATTATTAGTTCATTACGCGAACACGACGCCTATCAACATTGATACGTTCATACATTGTACTAGCCAATACATAATAAGCTTTGACTTGTTTTCTAGCAAAGTATGCTATTTTTCTAGAATGCTTCTATACCGCGGAAACTGAAAACAAATCCTCACCTTACCACTTGTCAACTGTGACGAAAACGGCATCGCTTTTACAGATTCGTTTAGAACAATGTCTCTGCCTCAAGGTTTTAAAGTGTAGAAATGCAGAAAAGTATAATACAATGTTCATTAAGAAAATACATGTTCAATGTAACTGTACACAGAGAGTCAGAAAGACAAAAAGTCAATACATTTCTGAATATGGCGCGCATAAAATCCACATCAAATCAAACGAGTTGGTGGCCGCAGTCTAAGCAAATAACATAGTAACATTTTGTGACGGATGGATGGACGCAACGCCTTACTGAAAATCCTGAGGTGCGCAACTCAGCGCGCAGTTGGTCGCTCCCACGGTGGGTAATTCAGGCCAAGCCCGACCACCGCACCGTGGGCCATCTGGAGAGCCCATAGTTGAGCCTCGGCATCGGGGCTTTCGATAAGCAGGTAGCCACTTGTCCTGGTTGATATGGTCTGTGCCTCGCAACGACGGGCAACGCCAGAGCCAATGGTGTAGGCTAGCGAAGTGGTTGCAGTGATATGCAACTTTTATACCCCTTCACCAGCGCAGTTTAACGTACCGGGCTTATCCCTGGTTAACCTCCCTGCCTTTCTTTTATCCTTCTTCTTCTTCTCTCTCTTCCGAATGCTAACGTCCTATCGGCTGTACAAGCCTGCCGACGGGACTCCCTCCGGTGCGATGCCTCTTTACTGCAGTCTGTTGGACGTCACGCCAAATGCGATCATTCTAAGAAGTTGTCTAACGAAAAAATACAGCGAACCACACGCACCCGCAGGAATCTGCCTTATGTGAAACTATCATTCACGATTACGCAAACGTTCATGCAAATGCTAGAGTTTGATGTAAGTGCAACGCCCCTATATAGGCGACACAAGCGCGCATCACATTCAGTACGCAGAACGGGCGTGTCCGTCGGGCTCACCCCACTTTCTGCATTACTCTTCGCAGCGTAACGAAGACGCGCCTGTTCCGCTCAACATTTTCTTTTTGTGTGTTGTCACACATCCATTACTCCAACGCTAAAAGTCGGTTTTAACGGTATATTAATGCCGCGTTTTTCCTCACTCCACCGTCTGCTTCTGCTCGAAACTGGGCGACTGGAACTAGCCTTCTGTCTCGCTGTTCCTCCAAGACGCGCTGCGCCATCTAGCGGCTTGAATGAGGCGCACATGCTGCACCTGAGGTAGCTGCATGAGCGCAGCCCGCTGGAAGTCGCCGTGTGAGACAGTGGACCGCCACACACAGCATGCTTAAAATGGAATCATTAGAAAGTGTTCGTAGGATATCATTAGTATTTGCTAATGTATGCAGTGTGTTCCGCAAGCGATAACTTAATGTGTGAAAGCAAGAGTTAATGCAAGTTCATGGGCTGCTGCGAAACATGCCGGTACTCTAGGCGTGCGTAGGCTCAGGCGCAAAAGGCCACACTTCAAGTAAGCCACATTTATCTTGTACAACATTTTTCGCAGTTTCGCATCTGAAGGGTAGCATCGCATCGGAGGTGTAAAATAATTACGCCAAACCTGACAAACCAATATAAATAAAGTGTCTTCATTCACTGGCGTACAAAATATTGTGGGGTGATTTCCTTAAAGGAAAAGAAGCCTTTATAAGTAGCCATTGTCTCCCTCCATAGGTCGTACCCTTCGCCGTCGAAGTTGCTGCCGTATTTGTTCCTTATTATAGAATTTGTCAGGGTGTTTGTGCTGTGCGTAACAAAAATCTAATATGTAGGTGTCCACATGGAGCGTATAGCTGGTGGAAGTTATAGAGGGCATAAAACTAAAGACGTGTTGTCTCACAGGCCCAATCCTTAACAATCATTCCAGAGGGAATGTATTGCCAATTAAACCAAATGTTTCCTGTGTCGCCGTAATTTTGCCACAGAAAGAGCAGAGTATAATGACACGAGTACACCGCGAATCTGTTTCTTCTGCAACAAACCTGTACTCCGCCTTATTATTGAGCTTCACAATTAGCTTACGCACGAGCAGTTATGAGCGTTAGCGAAATCTTATCAAACGTTTTCCGGCTATATATCTACTACATTCTGCAAACTACTAAGAATCGGTCTCGCCCAGATCCACTTCCAGAAGCTTTCTGCTCGTCCCGATGACAAATGCAGGCGCCTTACTGAGAACCCTTGGTCGCATTTTCCCCGACAGCTGCTGTCGTGCTCTTCAATGCGGCGCTTTAAAATGCAGATGACGGCGGCTGCCTGTCTTGGATGTCGTCGCGCATGAGGACGTCCCTGGGTGCAAAACGCGGTACCCATTCGTCTCCTATATGGCCGAAATTTCGCCCTGACCCGGTTCGCGCCCTGAAATGGGTCGTTTTCGTTAATTTTTCGGTTTCGCGAGCGAGAGTGGTGAATATGACGACAGCGAGAAGGAGATCCGTATATATAGGAATGTGGCACGCGGATGACATTTGTAGGACCTCGCAGAGAGCGCACGCGGAATACGTACCACCGAACCATGTTTGCCGAGGTAAGCGACCTGCAGCCACAGCCTGAGTCACAGTTCGAGAAATCGGTTTTGGGACATATCCTAAGGAACATCCCACTACAGAGTCATTGCTATCTTCTCCTAATGGATATCGACGTATGGAGACATTGTTATATAAAACTAGACTGGAGGGACACAAGACTGGAGTGTTGGCAATCAAATAAGCCCGGTACTACAGGCAAGAAAAAAAGAGCGATTAGATTCACTGGTGTTTGACGCAGTATGACTTACTATGACCTACGAGTTTCAATTAACCGAAGAGCGTTATCTAAGCGTCACATGACATGCCAATCCACAAGCTTAAAGGGGTCATGAAGCACCCCTTGGGCTGATTGAAAAAACACATCCTGCGGAAAGCTGACACGGCTATGAACTGCTCTGCCAAATATTACAGTCGTGCGCGCCGCGTAATGGCCACAAGCGGAGCGCGAAGTTGCCGTTTCCCCAGGCACCCTCTTTTCAAACAGAGGCCGGTTCTCACTCTCGTCGGTGGGCGGGGCGTCTGTCCGCTGTACGTCGCAAGAGACATAGCATGCTTATTGGCCGATAGCCGACGTAAATCGAGAGCGGCGTTCGGATCAGATGCGCTTCTTGCCGCGGGGTGCCGCCATTTGCCGGCGCCGCACTCCTCAGTACACGGTAGCCGCACTCGCGCAAGCGAATCACAGCGGGAGAGCGATCGCGTTTCATGACGCGCGCTGGCGTAACTTCTTTCCCCCATGCCATCCCTCCCTGTCTAGCTTCCAGTGCGCTCGTCGGCACGAGAAAAGAGAGAAAGCGCTGGGAGCGTGCGCCAAACCCCCGTAACTCCGCTGATTCTTGACGGATTCGAGAAATTTTTGCGGCAATCGATTCGGGAGGCAGTACACTCCGATACTGAGGCCATTAGATCATTACTTGGAAAAGTGGTTCATGACCCCTTTAACAGTAAAATTTCGTCGCATTGAGAGAGACCAGGCGGTATAGTCGAAGGTGCAGCTGAGGGCCATAGGAGTGCAGTCGTATGCGAAATTGCCGCGCGCTGTAGTGAAAAGCTTAAGCCTAGAATGTATCTAAATAGAACTGTTATCCCGCTAGCGTTATGTCACTTCGTTGCCTTTCAGCCTCGTGTACATCGGAAATGACGAAAAAGAAGTTTGAAAACGCACTCTTCACCGCTAGCACCCATTTTACTTCTTTCCTCTTAAATAGAAAAAAAATTGCGCTTTACTTTAACAATTATATTTTAAAAACTATCCGGTTCTTGGCCAATACCCCAACGTGGGTGTGTGCCAGAGTTTATAGGATCTACTCTACTCTACTCTACTCTACACAGGCAGAACGGACGTTGGAGGGACGAGTATTCTCTTCGCCGAGCTGAACCAAGCAGATATCTTACCGTGTTTCTAGTCATGAGAGTTGGAATCGAGCTTTCCTCTCGTTGTTCCAAGGCTTCGTAATTCGAAATTTCCCAGAATTCTTTCGGTGAGCTCCAAGTGCACGACACTCGTACTCAGAGTGTGATTTGGATACAAGCAACGTAAGGGCTGCGTGCTATCTAACGAAAAACAAGCTAACATCGCCTGTACAACGCCAGACACTTTCAAAGGAATTATTTCAAAGATGACACCGTTAAGTCTGCGCGTTTTTGCAGGAACGAATGCTTACCTTACAGACCGTTCAGACGAAACTGTCGAGAAACGTAAAAGAACTGAAAAGAGATGTTTCCAGCAAAGTCCACATCGCTGGTTCATTTTTCTTTGTTGTATAGTGAAAAAGCCCGTGGATCAAAATTATTTGACTTGGTTCCCGTTCGCACCGGTGAGAAACGCCACCTAACAGTCTCAAAAAGAAACAAGTGGATCATCTGAGGCATCTCGCACTAAGCAGTGCGTTTTATCGTTGCAGGCAAGTATTATTCCCTGGCAGGTGTTGTTGCGTCGAGGAAAGAACACGTGTGTTTCTGTTGTCTCAACGCAAACACACATGGGCAGCTTGCTTTCCTACTAAGGCCGGGTGAAGGCGTTGCTGTCGTTTGAGGAAGGATGCACTGCGACACAGAGCATTCATAACTTCGCGGGGTTTCTCTTCTTCCACGACAAAAAAAAAAGGATGTAGAGATCCATGAAGCTTTTCACGACTTCCCAAGGAACATTTTGACCATTTGATCGACAATGTAAAAGACAGCTAATCAGTTTATATTAACTAATCTTAAATTAGTAACTCGAATATACTTCGTAGTTTTTAGATTCGCCAACCCTAAAACATTCAGTTGGCATTAATGGGGTAGAATGACGCATGTTGTTTCTGTAGAATGGTGCGTAATTGCGGGAGAACCTCGAAAATAACATCTGGAAACTGAGCGTTCTGATCTGTGTCGCCTATATTTGAGCGGACGTTTTGAAATTCTTGTCTCCAAAAGACCCTTTCCTCTTTTGTACAATTGATGTGATGTGTCGAGGGCAGAAATAACAAACGTAGATTGTTTCTGCGGTCGAAACTAGCAGCGTCTCTTAATAAAGTGAAGTCCTAGAAAAAAATTGGGAGACCCTTATGCTTCGCCTTTAAGAGTTGAACGCGATAGCGAAATCCGGCCCCTAGTGCGCACTACAACCACTAAGTGCGTACTTATTAATGTGTATTGTTACACACACACGCACACAGACACACACGCGCACGCGCGCGCGATCTAAAGCACTTCGCTGTGCAAGAGTAGAGACATATTTCTCACAATGCCTCACAGATGGCAGCACATTATCTAGCGTTTGCTGTTTGCTTGATTAACGCCTCCTCTAGAAAGCAGGCGTTGGCTTGATATGTTTTCCGCTAGATGGACTTAGTTGTCCATTTTTAGAGCTGTAGAAAGTTCGTGCGTTTCTTTAGCGGCGAGGGCTGTACTATCCTGACCTTTTTCGAAGCATGGCGTCGCGCAAAAAACGTAGTTTGATGGCCTCGCCAATGCGCCTACAAATCGCCGATGGGCTCATTTTCGTCGTGACAACTGCCGAACAAAACGCGTCGACTTCTTCCATTACATGGTATTTATGTAGTGTTTTTTTCCCGGTGTTGCTGCAAGTAACATCGCGGCTTTGTGGTAGGACATCTGCTTGCCACGCAAACGGCCCGGGTTCGATCCTCAATGGTACCGAAGATCCGTATTGTTTATTTTATTTCCGTCTTTCTCGATTTTTTGCTCACGGACGATTTTTCGCTCACAAGCGTCGGTAGCGACGCCGACACCATCGCCGTCGCTGACGCCGACACCGGAATTTCTGCGACACGAGCTCTCTAACGCTATCGCGTTAAAACAAGCGAACGATCGAGACGCGAGATTTACGCGAGAATTTTATTCGCTGTATTTTTCGTGCCGCAGCCACGCCGACGGACGCATTTCCTTTGGCATGTGCAAGTTGAGGCTTTCGCCTTATTAAGGAAACAGCACAGTGTGCGTGGCAGTGTTGTAGAACAGATCGAATGCATGAAATAGAAGCAACGATATGAAGGGCGCAAAAGCGGTATGATAAGCTAATGATTTAGTACGCGCATATTTGTGCTACGTTCTTCTGGTCATCTCCTGGTTATCTCCAGCTTATTCTCTTCTGCAAGACGCTTGCGTTCCTCATTCCACACGTAACTATGTTAACGTACATCGATTCACGATAAAGTTCACGCAAAACGCGTTCCTCAAAAAAAATCATAGCATATCCACGGACTGAATGATGATGAGTGGGCGAAGCTGCGGAGGTTCATCGAGAAACCGTGAATCTTCCGTGAATTCTGCCCAGTACATCATCACCGACGTGAGATCGGGCGCGTTTATACTAAAGGTTCGATGAGTTATGACGACTTGCAGCTCACTTTAATTTTACATGTACGCTGTGAATTTTCCTTGTTTAGAAAACCATTGCTTTAGAAAACATCTGGCGTCTTTCGTTAAGCAGCTGGCGTCTTTTCGTTTTGCTTTAGAAATATCTGGCGTTCTTTCGTTTTGCTTTTAGAAAACGTCTGGCGTCTTTCGTTGGTTTATTTCATCAATCAACGGCGTTTTGAACAAAAGTTTTTATTGTTTAATCACGCACAGGAGAAATCTCACCAGGCACTACCTTGGAGGTAAACAATGGCTGCTAATGGGAATGAGAGACAGAAGAAGTCGGCTTTTAGTTAACGCGCACGCTGCGAATTTTTTATTGTTCAACAACGCACAGGAAAAATCTCCCACCGGCACCACCTTGGAGGTCAAGATCTGGTACTAGCGTTACGACTGGTTACGCACTACGACTACGACAACTACGAGGGACGAACGGGTGCCGCCTTAAGGAGCTTCGCCCCTAAAATCCGCGAACGTCCTGACCATTGCAAGGAGAACCCAGCCAGAGAAACATTTACGAAATCTCCTACTGACCACACAAGCGCTTTCTATGTGTGCTGAGTAGCCGCAGTATTAACTTGCAGTGACGTAGTATATATTGCTGCCCGAATCATCGCCATGTTGGCTAATACCGACCCAGCGAGCACACCTGCCTGCCTGCTTGCGCATGCCTTCAATGTCTTACTTATCGAAGCTAGATTTCTGATCTATTAGAGCCGCTAAAGACGTACATCACTCACCATTATAGTGGCTGACTTATCTCAACTATTATCGTGGAAGGCAGCGGGCTTAGTACATCGCTGCCGGTGGGCATAGTGGCCCTAGTTTGGTACTTGCCAACTGTGGCACGCGTTTCGATTTCGATATAGCAAGGCGGGATGCAACAATTGACAGCGGTTGTTGGTGCCAAATCCAAAATCCTGGTATCGGAAATCTACAGCTCGTCTGCAGGGGTCTGTTCTGCTTGGTAAAACTGCACGCGGATCCGGCAGTAGACTAGACTGTAGTGGTAACCCTTCAACGCCCGTATAGTGTGCACAACTCCATTATACCGGTAGTCTAGAATGCCACTGCGCATGCTCATTTCATAACAATTCAGCAGGTCCCGCGTACTGTGGGGATCGATGTTATGCGAAGCACGCGCGGGATGGTGACTGTGGCGTAAATTTTCACGAACCCGTGAAACGTGCCAGTTCTTGAACAGTTCTTGAACAAGGTCATCATCCCCGTGATCAGTGAGCACCAGCAGCTGGACCGGACTTGGTAATCGGATCCGCTACGAGGGGTCTACGAGGGCTATATATATATATATAGCACATGGATATATATATAGCATAGATGAAATGATCTATGACGTGGGAGCGAGGTCTTTTGATGCCCTGTCCATATTCAAGCCGTCTTTCGCGCAGTAGAAATGACCAGGCGTTGTTGGGACAATCAATGTTGAAGTAGAGGTGCGCGCCGCCGCGCCGCCGCCGCCGCCTGTTTTTGGTCACGCCGCTCGCGCCTCCGCCGAAGTCCCAAGAGAGATCACGCCGCCGCCGCCTCCTCCGCGCAATAATTGCGGCGCGCCGCCGTTAGTCTTTTCTTTTAATTAGAATGCGGAATCGAAATAAAATACAGCACTTCGCCGGAGGAGCTCTTCTCGATGTGTCCATGTAATGAACTGCCCATTTCAGCGGCCGCTGAATAGCGGGAGCTCGGCGAGAAGCGCACCCCCTGTTTCCGGTTCTTCTTCTGCAGCGCCATCATGACGTCACGAAGCTTTCAAACACTCTCGACACAAATGATAGGGACGAAATGCGCTTCAATGTAACGTACGCAGCCCTCAGAGATCCGATTTTTGGTGCACATGTCTTTTAATCGCGTTAGCCATCGACATTGGTTTAATGCGGCCGCTCGTTTAACGCAGCTGTAAGGTCGGTACGCGTTCCCTGCATCGTTCTCAAACATCTGGGACACTTTCATATGCAAATTCAGAGTTGAAAAGTTCCTGTTTCTGTGCATTTCGTCCACTCTCTTCTTACGCTAGGAATGTGCTTGGGGGTTCGGTGCGCCGACGTGGTCAAGAGCGAGGTGACATCACGGCTCACCGCTCTTTCGAATCACTGAATGCGCTCTGCCGAAATGGACTGTGGACATCTCCTTTGAATGAACGCATCGAGAATAGCTCCCCAGAAGTTGTAGTATCTTTTTCTTCTCCAGAAATATCACGAGTATTGCCTGACCTTAACGCTGCCGCGTCCTCCAGCCTTAAAGGGCGACGACCCAACTCGCTGGATAGCACATTCTTGTAGTCTTCGACCTAGTACACTGTGCATAAATAAATGAAAGAGTACACTTTTTCCTTTTATTCTTCCTCGAGTAAATCGATAAGTAAATACAGAAGTAAAAGAATGACGCCATATCCACGTAGCTAATCTGGTAAACCGTCAATCCCCGTAAATTTTGCTCACTCGATCATCATACAGAGACCTGACACACAAACGCGGGGGTCCTCATATGTGCTCAGGGGAACGTTTGTTGTCAGCGTTGCCGTTTTGCCTTTCGAGGGCGAGAGCGCGTTCACGATCGTTTTCATCCATGGCAGAAAGAGAATGTGTGGTCTGGAACGCCCTTATACTTCATGGCCATCAGCGTCATCGTTATCACGTGCAGTGGGTACCTTCCACTATACTGGAACGCGCTTATTCTTCATGGTCATCAGTCGTCATCGTCATGGAACGCGCTTATACTCCATGGCCATCAGCGTCATCGTTATCACGTGCAGTGGGTACATTCCACTATACTGGAACGCGCTTATTCTTCATGGTCATCAGTCGTCATCGTCATGGAACGCGCTTATACTCCATGGTCATCAGCGTCATCGCTATCACGTGTAGTGGGTACATTCTACTATACTGGGACGCGCTTATTCTACATGGTCATCAGTCGTAATCATCATCTTTATCACGTGGAGTGGATACATCCCAGCATGCGTGGCTACCTACTACTACATACTACAAAGGAGGGACAGGCCCACACCCTGCAGAAGCTTCGCCCCTAAAAGAATGGCAAACTCAGAATATAGCTGACCTACTTGGTAGGTATTCATGTTAAGAAGACATGACGTGGAAACACGGACATAAGAGAAAAGTCGAGAGAGTGAACAGCTATCTCTCACGTAGACCACGACCCGCACTTGATTTATAGGTATGGCTTCTTACGTGTAAATGCGCAGATAAATATTTGTGTCTACCTGCGCGATTTTTCAGTTGTTAGCGGCATATCTGGTGTCTTGACTACTCTCCTGTGTCCGTCTTTGCACGCCCTGTTGTATAAAAGGCCCCATAACAGACTGAAAAGAAAAAAAAAACGTGCTTGTTATTCTCTCTTGGCGTTTCTTGTCTTTTGGTGCACTTCGTGATGCCAGAACAGTACGTGATTCACGTGACATTATCAGGTTACATACTCTCGACTGGTTTATGTACGAGAAATAACAGTTGTGAATTGTCTCTCATTCCGCTTTGCCATGTAGCCGCCCACCCGCTCTTGCTTCTCTCGCACGACTATCGTGCGCGATTAAACGATTTCGGTCCATTTTGTGCGTTTGCGACCGCTCATGCAGAGATAACAGCCTGTAGCCGACAAGCGCGAAATCATGATAGGTTCAACGCTTAGTGCTGACATTGTACGCGTGCTTTATTACGGAATAAGTGGCGAGGAGATGTCCCCTGTAAGAAGGGTATTGAAGGCGAGAACGAAACCAATGGAAAAGGCGCCGGATTATATGATTATTCCAGCGGACGCAATCTTTACAGCGGAGACGATGCAGCTTTCCAGGAAAAAGGCGAGCCCGCTTCGGCGGATTTTTTTGCATATTTTTTATTGCGTTAGCAATTTCATGGACACTTAGGACAGGTTTTCGCCGTCGCCATCATGTTCCGTATAAACTCTAAATCGATAACATCACTCCGCGCATTGTATGTTCTACCCGCGAGTAAAAGCTCGCGAGCGTTGGCAAGGAACATGGCTAAAGCAGAGATGAAACAAACTGGCCATCTCCGTCATACGGAATGACATCAAACCGCGTGCGAGGCCTGCCGTCGATTGCTCCTCCAGCATCAGAAAACGCCCTGACCGTCATTTGCTGGGCGAAGGAGCAGGAAGGGATGTCTGGGGAGAGGGACTGCGTAACTCGAGCAGCAACTGGGAAATTTGACTATAAGGGCGCGGTCGAGAGCGCTGGCACGCGTGCTATTTCGGCAGACATCCCCCCGTGAACGGCTCGTATACCTTCTACGCGCTGTGAGCGCTGTGATCTCACTGCTCCGCGCTCGGACCACTGGTACAAAAAACTGATCGAAAAGCGCTTCTCTCCCGGGAGCGGCCGTATTGCCATACACCAGCGTTTTGCAGAGTTAAGTGAGATCGGAGCAAAAAAAAACCCCAGGCCTGCGCTGAAACCGCAGCACAGTCACAGCGAAAGCTGGAAGAGCGGCGTTTCTAAAGCACCGTTGTAAGCTCTCTTGGGGCTACTAGTAGAAGTACACTAGCAAGGTATCCACTACGCCATAAATCACAATTTCTGTGAAGTTCGAAAGCACCTACTAAGCCATTATCCGTCATTCTGCAAAAAGAGTAAGTTGCTAGCCCTCGTTCATGTAACATTACGGCGTGTACTTATCGCATTCACTGCTGCGCCCCCCCCCCCCCCCCCCCCCCACCACGCCTCGCCGCCGCCGTCCGATGAACCCTGCGCCGTTCATGCGCCACCGCCGGAGGTGGCAACACCGGCACGCCCAAGATTTTGGGTCCGGCGCACATGTCTATGCTGAAGTCACCGATAATTATGAGGGGCCTGGCTCTCTCGGCAGCTTTATTGTAAGAAGTATTGACCCCGGTTTTTGCGTAATCGACGTGGTCCACGTTGCGAACCACGTGAACGAGTGCATGGTAGTTGAGCGTCTTCCAGGGGTGTTCTGTCTTCAGCTTCCTCACTTTCCTTGCGTCCGCCGCGGTGGTGTAGCGGTTACGGCGCTCGGCTGCTGACCCGAAGGTCGCGGGTTTGATTCCGGCCGCGGCGGTCGTATTTAGATGGAGGCAAAAGCTAGATGCCCGTGTACTGTGTCATCTAGGTGCACGTTAAATTTTACCAGATGGTCAAAATTCCGGAAGCCTTCGCTACGGCGTCTCTCATAATCATATCGTCGTTTTGGGACATAAAACCCCAGCAATGATTATTATCCCTTTCCTTGCGTGTCTATATGTGTGCTCGCGTTTACTGTGTTGGTTGAGACTTTGTATCACCTGTGGCACATACCCGCATAACATGAACTCTGGCATGCGGGTATGTGCCACACGTGACTGAGAGAAAGGGTTTCATGACGTACGCGACAGGTTCGCCATACACTGATCCCCTGCTATGCCAATTTTGGTATATTACAAGTTATAGAGACGACCAGGAGAGCGCCCAGACGTAGGCGGCTAGATAGATAGATAAGTAGATAGAAACGCCCAAAGTGCCTGAGGTTCGCTAAGAAGCGCTTCGCATTTAAAATGCCTAGATGGCATTGCCCTAGATGATATTAGAGAGTTTGAGAATTGGGGACCCAAGACCCTGGGCCCAAAAGCTGCGTTGGGCAACCTGCTCTTGCGTTCGGATGATCAGCAGAGTTTGAGAATTGGGCCAATGCAGGCTGAGTTTGGTCAAGCGCACGGAGCGCCACGCGTCACGAAATTAAAAGCATGCGAGACGCGGGCCATACAGCGCCGTGGCCCGCGCTGCGTCTTTGTCTTCTCGCTGGTGACCCAAGACGCCTTGGGGACCCACGCTAGTTTTCGATTTTAGGGGCGAAGCTTCTTAAGGCGGCACCCGTTCGTCCCCCGTAGTAGTGCGTAACCAGGCGTAACGCTAGTACCAGATCTTGACCTCCAAGGTGGTGCCGGTGGGAGATTTTTCCTGTGCGTTGTTGAACAATAAAAAATTCGCAGTGTGCGCGTTAACTAAAAGCCGAATTCTTCTGTCTCTCATTCCCCATTAGCAGCCATTGGCATGTTCCAGTAGGAAACGTTAGTAGAAGTAGAAGTGTAAGTGTTAGCTAAAAGCCGACTTCTTCTGTCTCTAATTCCCATTAGCAGCCATTGTTTACCTCCAAGGTAGTGCCTGGTGAGATTTCTCCTGTGCGTGATTAAACAATAAAAAATTTGTTCAAAACTCCGTTGATTGATGAAATAAACCGACGAAAGACGCCAGATGTTTTCTAAAAGCAAAACGAACGAACGCCAGATATTTCTAAAGCAAAACGAAAAGACGCCAGCTGCTTAACGAAAGACGCCAGATGTTTCTAAAGCAATGGTTTTCTAAACAATGGAAATTCCCAGCGTACATGTAAAATTAAAGTGAGCTGCAAGTCGTCATAACTCATCGAACCTTTAGTATAAACGCGCCCGATCTCACGTCGGTGATGATGTACTGGGCAGAATTCACGGAAGATTCACAATTTACCGATGAACCTCCGCAGCTTCGCCCACTCATCATCATTCACTCCGTGGATATGCTGTGATTTTTTTGCTTCTTGGGTCAACGCAAGCGCAAGAGGCCAAGAGTGGCTTGGGTTCTGCGCATGCGCCCTGACGGCTCGCAAGCATCTTGGGTCCCCAAGCTCCTTGGGGCCCCAATTCTAAAGCTCTCTATTGTGCTGCACAGTCGTGCTCCAGCGAATCTCGGCCCAGCGGTTACGCTGAATGTATTTTAAAGGGACACTAAAGAGAAACAGTGGATCGATTTAGAATGATAAATTGTACGCTGAGAACCCTAATGTAGTTAATTTCACCATTCAGTGTTTATTAAAGGAGGGGACAATCAGGGTCAAAGTTTCATTTTTAAATCTCGCGCAGAAATCTCCGCACGTGACGTCAGGAATTTTAAAGTCTGTTTCGTTATTTCGCGACATCGGCTCAACAAAATTTCCTGAACCTTGGTATGTTAATTCTATGGTCACCTAAGAGGACAATTTACTTCATTTTTACCGATTAAGAACTACGTTGTTACCTTGTAGACGCCGCGTCAAAATCTGTGACGTCACGGCGTTTGGTGCGGGAATTTCAAGGTGGCGTCGCCAACCACATTTTCTGTTCGGGCGTTTTCTCGCTCAGCAAGCGTCTTCTCGCAGTAAGAGTGGTGTTTTCGGTATTCGTGAATCTGTAATTTACGAATACGCAAAAAATCGTTTTTCTCTTTAGTGTCCGTTTACGAATGAAGAAGTAGAAAACATAATCTGGAGGAATTAAGTTCATTTGAAGTTTAGCATCGTTATAACAAACGCTGATATAGCGAATTATCGGTTATAGTAAACAAAATACGAACTTTGGTCACGCTTCATTTCAGTGACATTTATTCTATATTTAACGAAGCCAAAAACGCGTGAGCCGCCGCGATATAGGCTGCAACGAAGAAATATTTGGTTTCGCTAAACTTGAAACTCGAAAGCTATCGTAAAAAACCGAGTAAATATCGAAAGACAATTCACAACCAGACTTTTTCAAACTTGTTTCAGAAAGTTAGGGAAATTTCGGTCATCCAGCAGAAAAGAAAAAAGAGAGCGCATTTGAGTTGTTCCGCCACCGTTTGAACCGCAGTCTGATATGCCACAAGTAGACATGAAACGATAACGTTTATAATGGGTTGGAGGCCTAGAATACGTTTTTACAGCAGAGCTGTTATGCTTTTCATTATGCCGTTACGCGTTCGCAAAAACTATCATCGATCATGAATGTCATCTACCTTTCTAGCGCGTGCCACGCAATAACTCGGCCGGCGTGCTCTCTCTTCTTCCTCCTCTTCATCTTCTGTTTAGCTTCGCGAACATGTGCGTCTCCTGCCGCTCCCACATTGTCCGGCGTAGGATTGAATAACTCGGATGGGCGAGAGGAAAGTACAGAGAGAGAGAGAGAGAGAAACAAATATATAGAAAGAAAGGGAAGAAAGAGAAAAAAAACAAAGGCAGATGAAAACGTACACAGAGATAGAAAGAGATAAAAGGAAACAGACGCAAAAAGAAAGATATAAAAACAGAGAGCAAGACAGATAAATAAAGAGAGAAAAACAGAGAGAGAGGAAGAGATAGAAAGAAAGAGGAAGCAAGAAATGGGGAGATTGAGAGAATGAAAGCGCAGGAAGTGAAAAAAAGATAGAAAGAGCAAGAAAGAGATAGCAAGAAATATACAGAGAAAGAAAGAAGTGGAAAGAAACAGAGAAAATTAGAGACAGAAAAAAAACCGAGAGAAAGAGAAAGAAAGAGAGGAAGAAACAAACAGAAAACTAAAGAGAAACCGGGAAGGCCACCCATCTCCGTTGTTCCTTCAGGCTTGGCACCATGGTTCCAATGCTAATTCGTTATAACGATCGAGGGTATTTGGCTCTTTGCCCTTTGGTACGAGCAATATATAAGAAATCCGCGTTAATTCGACAGCAGCATGCATATAGCAAAATTCTTATAAAATCCGTGCAATGGCTCTTCCATTCGTTTTTCTCACGCGTTATTCTACCTCGTGCTCATTCACAGGCGGTCTTCGTGGCGCTGTGCCTGGCAGGTGTCGCTTCTGCCGGCGCAGTGCATCCCGCGCCGTCCCCGTTGTACGCCCCAGCTCCAGTCCTCGCTGCTCCCGCTAGGGCCGTTGTCGCTCCTCTTGCTCCCGTCGCTGCGGCACCGGTAAGTACGGATATACAAAACACGCAGATCATCCGCAGAGCCATAGGCGTGCGCACAGGGGGGGCGCCTCCCGTAATCACCTAAGAGGGGGGCGCAAACTCTGCCCCGTACATTGACCCTTCTAGTCACATAAAAGGGGGGGGGGGGCGCAAAATCTGCCCATACATTGACTTAGTAGGGTGGAGGGGGGGCGCTCGATGAACCTTCGCCCCCCCCCCCTGATGGGGAACCCTGCGCACGCCTATGCGCACAGCTATACAGCACCTCATATAAACAGTGAATAGGAAAAATTTTGGGCACACGACCAACAGAACATTTTCAAAGCATCTGCGAAACATTTGGAGCTGTCGAAAATATCACAAAGGTACTAAATCTGATAAAAATTTTGTTAGCATTATTATCAACTGGTATCCTTGGCTACATGTTTCTTGTAATTTCGTATTTGTGCAGAATTCTTTATGAAAACGTAACTATTGCAGTTAGACTGCGGCACTTGAGAGACGATTTGCAAGTGACTTATGCTCGGCTGTGACATCTTGGCGAACTTTTATGTTATGTGCGGGTATTTTCATTCGTGTGAATATTTGTGTTGTGTAAACTATCCTGTTGAGCGGAAACGTTTTTGTATTGTCGAACTGGGACAAAGTGCGCGAGTGTTCTTTTAATATACCTTTGCGTTGTTTTGTGCTCGTTCTCTAACTTTGCAAAGACGACTATTACGCAAGAAAGGAGGAGTAACCGGCGCAACACATTGGTACCGAGCTGTCCTAGCATACATTTATTAATAATAAAGAAAGAATTGCTTGTTTTGAAAGGCTTGAAAGGGAAGTGTGAAAAAAGAAAACGCGGAGGCTAATCAAGCGCGAATAAAGTTGCCTATCAAAGAAGGGCACCAAGGATAGTGTGGTAGGGAAGCGAAAGATAAGAGGAACAGAATACTAGTAATGCACAATCTCTTCAGTTACAGAAATGGGATAGCTCGCCTGAAAGATAGTATGCAGGACGGAGTTCTCAAGTGTCTCGGTAGTGCTTCTTTAGCTTTCCGGACTGCTCCAGAATGAAACCATGCAATCCAGACTTTCACTTGAAGAAGGCGTCTTGTCTCTTGCTGGCTGAGCTCAATGAAGGTCATATAATTATTGTATGTCAAAGGTTGAAGAAAGAGTGAATGAGAGCGTCCTTTATTTTTAGTTTCCAAGAACCAGTTCATAAGATAAAAGCCATTTATTATTTGTATGACTCTGAGGATATCAAATGCCTGATGTTGGGCAAAACACAAAGGAACTACATCAAGAATTTCTGCAGGGACTGGTGCTACAGTAGGAATTGGACGTGGATCACACTCGACTCGACAGTGTATACACATCATTCACACACATTTGTCCGCTGTTAATTACCGCATGCGGGAATCGTAGATGCTAAATACATATACCTGTAACCTGAAATGCTGTCAACATCACGATTGAAGTCTGTGTAGCTGATGGGTATATATTCAACCTATTAAACTAAATTTACGCAATGTGGACACATGTTGTCACGAGCGCACTACGCTTCAGAGACGTTTTTTTTTTTCATCCATCTTTATATGTGAAATGAAAATCGCGAGAATGAAGCGCAACAAATCAATACTCACATTTTTTTCAACCACGAAGACCTTAGAGCTCTTTTTGATCTGGTGGAATCGCCACACTTCTGTGCACTTTTGTGAGAAATGTGACTTCTAAAGAAAATCAGCTCCTAAAAAGCAACAGACGAGATGAACTGGGCACGAAATATTGAAAGAAAGCATCATTGATCATGGAGCTCTTTCCTTGCTTATAATGTTTAAATTTATTTACTTACGAACTTGGCGTTTAACGAAAATACCTTCTGTTCTCAAAATTTTTCGTTGATGCGCCACTTCACATTTAAATAAATTATAGTTATATATGTTAGGACATTTCTGTAACGGTCATTCAGTACAGCCACTACAATTTTGTACGAGCTCTGCATCAAGTGTGTGTCAACGCATGCCGGAGGATGCCAATAAGGCAAATATTATTGGCCGTAACAGAAGTCATTCGCTTAACCTTTTAAGAACGAGCGAACAAAGCACCTACTTCTCTGCGGATGATTGCGCCTTGGCATACATACCACTAGGTATGAGAAAATTTTGAATTTTCCAGTATTTTGCGACTCTATTCGGTCGAAGTGCACAGTACATGTTCTTAGATCGTTTTTTCAACAGGCAAGAAATCTAAATTCGAGGTTGCCTGCCGAAGCAGCGAGAATATTGAGTTTATTTTTTGTCTTGTGGTCCCTAAAGTTTTCATGTGGACTCTATATGCCTCTCGTCATTTTTTGTAATATACTCTCCACTCCCCTGTTCGCAGGTGACAGCGCAGTCCTACTCCTTCGGTTACAACTCGGCTGACGAGTTCGGAACGCGCGTCCAGCGCCAGGAGACCAGCGACATTAACAACGTGCGCACGGGCTCGTACGGCTACTGCCGACGCCAAGGGCATCTTCCGCCACGTCCAGTACGTAGCCGACGCCGGGGGCTTCCGCGCCGCCATTGACACCAACGAACCAGGCACCGCCCAAGGGCAAACGGCCGGTGCCCTGTACAACGCTGCACCCCTGCAGGCTGCTCCAGTGGCCGCTCCAGCACCCGTGGTCGCCGCTGCGCCGTACAAGGCCGCAGCACCGTACGCGGCGTACGCGGTCAAGCCTGCCCCCGCTCCTGCAGCTCTGTACGCTCCGGCACAGCCGAAGTACGCGGCCCCTGCGCCAGCCTTTGCCCCCACTCGAGCTGTCGCCTATGGACCCAAGTATTTATAGAGACGATGTAGGGAATGTCCACCAGGCCTCGTCGCCTCGGTGGATTGATCCGGATGTTGGACACGTTTCGTGTTGACCTATTTCTATGGTCATTAAACTTTTCGTTTTACGAATCATCAGAGTGACTTCGAACGTGATCATTAGATTTAGATCGGTTTTGGAATTAGGAAACCCCGTGATGAAAGTCATACTGTGACTCTTGACGGTCTACGTCAAATCGCTGGAGCAGTATTGTTGATTTTGTATGCGTCATCATTACTTGACCCAACGGTGACCGAGGAGATGAACGCGATGAATAGGTACAGTTTGAGGAAAGCGGAACCATGTACGGAGCTGGACACATTTATACTAGGGGCACGCTTGAGCTTGACCTTCCTAGAAAGTATGTTATGACGTTGAGCTTCAAGTGCCCTCCACAATAGCGTTGCAAAGTAACAACTACGAGCAATGATTGCCTGGGTGTGCGGGCAGTGAATACTTTCGTTAGGATGCTTATGTTCATAATACGAAGACCTCGAACTTCGAGTGGCCTTCAGTGAGGGTGCGATGGCTATTATTTCTGAGCTTGCACTATGTTTCTGCGCTTCAGCTTCCCGCTACCAGAGGCGGACGTGCAAGTTCATTTTGGTTGTGATTTTTTGACGATGCTGGTAAGTAGGAACTTCTTATTAACTGGTGTTAGATGATATTTTGCAATCCCTGATGACGTTTCTTCCTCTTGAGCGTTTTTCAACGTGCGAAATAAACTTTCTACATTGTATTCGTGGTATTCAATCAATACGCTTCGCACGTACGTCGTCCTTTATTTCGATATAGAGAGAGGGAATACAGGAGAGTCCGGGAGGTTAACTGAATTATACCACTTTGCCACACTAGACGTGAGGAGAGAAAGTAGTGGGTGAAAGAAAGAGAAAACGCGAGTGTACATAATTCATAATACTCATGTATAGTGCAGCGTATGTACACGGCTGATCCCTTAATTCAGTTACCTTCAAAAACTGCAGAAGGACTCGTATGGCTTTCTGGGCTGATGAGCCGTGAGCCTAGGCTCTCAAGTCCTTTTGTTCAGTGAACTAACGGTCGTCAAGTCTTCTCAAGGCACAGAGGAGAGTCCGGCTATGTTGGTCAAGTTGGGGGAGCGGCACGAGGGGTGTTCTATGGTTTCCTCATATTTGCAGTAGCGCACATGGGTGAAACCGTCATTCCAATGCGATAGCTGTATGAGTTGCTGAATACCGCACCAATTCACAGCCAACACAGCATTGTAGCGCCCCATCGAGAAATGTTCTTTAGAGATTTATTTCGACACTTTTGGTTATGAGCAAGTAGCTGCTGCAGGAAAAAGAGGAAAAAGAAAACCACGCATCTCACATAGTCGTGAAAGGTGCACCTGAACACGCTCATTGTGGCTGTCCTCGGTGCTCTATAAAGACAAAGAGCAGTGATTGGGTTAGCTCGTATCGACTACAGAGCATTGATAGAACAAATCGTTCTTTTCGTTAGCGCTCTTGCTGACTTAACACGCCTAGTATTACGGTAATAGCCGCTGTAACGCAATTCCAGAGGCTTAAATCGGTGACACAGCTTAACCTAGTATTGTTCTTAGCTGTACGTTTAGAACTACACTTCAAAGCCCACTCTCGAAAGTAAGGATGTGATTACGTTTATCACAGAGTGCACGTCCGAACTTATGTCGAAAAGGTCGGGAAAATTACACTGAACATAGAGACTGTGATGTTTTCAGGGGTTTTACGTACCTAGATTATGATGTGATTAGTAGGCACACCGTAGCGTTGGACTACGGGTTAATTTCGATCACCCAGGGTTTTTTTAACGTGCAGCTAGCTCACGTACATGGGTGTTTTTTTTTTTTTTTTTTTTTGCAATTCGCCCCTATATAAATGCGGCCGCAGCGTCTCGCAATCGAACCTGCGCCTTCGAGCTCAGCAAATTCAAGTACTGCGCACTCGAGCGCGTACTCGAATAAAAAAAATGGGGAAGCTACGTACTAGTGATGGGAAGACTGAGGGAACAGTGGAGCTGGTGGCCTTTCCCTCCTTCTTTCTCTCCTCCTCACCCTGACGTCCCCTTCCTACCCCTTGCTATACTATACTAAACATGGATATGCTATGCTTCACCCTTTTACGTCCTCCTCACCCTCACAGCGCTCTTCACCTTCACTTCCCTTTCCCACCCCATGCTATACCCTTGGTATATACTATACCCCTTGCTATGTTATGCCCCTTCCTATACTAGACTATACATGACTATGCTTTGCTTCACCCTCTCCCCTCCTCCTCTCCCTACTCATCGCCCTCATTTCCTTTTCCCACCTCCTTGCTGTACTATACTATACGTGGCTATGCCATGCTTTATCTCTCTCTATTTCTGTTTCTTTCTATCTCTTCCTTTCTCTATCTATTTCTTTTCTTTCTATCACTTTCTCTGTGTTTAGTCCCCTCTTTCTTTCTCTTTCTATCTTTTTGTTCTCTCGCCCATAGCACCGCAATCATATGGTATTCATAAATGATTGTTCTGTTAGCGTGCCTGGATAGCCGAGTGGTTACGACGCTCACCTTCAAATCGCCTACCCTTTTTCGAAACCCGCCTACCAAATAAATTTTATTTTCTCTTATTTATATCTTGTCCTCCTGTTCATCTCCCTCTCCTTTGCTTCCTCCAACGAGTTGCTAGGCAGCGCACTCGGCGCAGCCATGCGCAGCTGTGCCAAGTGGTTGCTAGGCAACGTGAATTATTGCGTACGTGAAAGCGCAGAACCTGGAGCTTAAACAGCTCCGTGGTTAAAAATTAGCTTGTTTTCAGTATATAGACTGATTTTTACAACGTGGTTTTCTTAATCCCTAGTCTTCTGTTATGTCTCGATTATGTTCCCATCTAGTGCCGTAATGGCAACCACGCGCGCCTAGCACGATCTATTTACGGTTTTAATAAAGCCGTATTTAGGATGACTTCCGCCAACACGACTGCACATGGCTGATTGTTTGGGTCAAATTTAAGCATTCAAGCTGAGCGCATCCCAGGTTACACAGTGCCTGCCCTCGAAAGGCGTTTTTTTTCAAGGTATCGTAAATACAAGCCAAGCCAAGGCAAACAGCACAACCCAACTGGCTGCCAGAAGTTGTTGACAAATGATGCATGCATATGTATTGTAATCATACGAGAACACGCAATTCGAAGATCCGCTTGGCACAGCGCTTGGCACAGAACTGTGGCATGCACATGTCTCCGATATTTCTGACCTGTCCGCCATAAACGGGAAAAAAAAAGACGGGTGGCTCAAAAACAAATAGATGATTAAATTTTAATAACCTTCTTATATGCCCAGTGCCTACGTTAAACTTACATGATAATGTTGAAGGGTGATTGGCGATTACTTGTTTCTTTTTATGGAAACACATTGCCACAAATTTGAGATCTGTCCTTTAAAGGGACACTAAAGGGCAAAACGATTTTTCTCGCATTAGTAATGTAGTCTTCCACGATACCGAAAACACCACGCTTTCTGCGCGAAAACGCTTAATAAGCGAGAAAACGCGCAAAAAGAAAATACAGGTGGCGACACCACCTTGGAATTCCCGCACCATTTGCCGTGACGTCACATATTTTTGACGGCGCCTGCTTGGGCCTACGTAGTTCCTAATTAATTAAATCGAAATAAATTGTCCTCTGACGGGGCCAGAGACTTGACATAACGAGTTTGTGGAAATTTCGTCGAGCCAGTGGCGCCAAAATACGTTAAATGCTCTTTGAAATCTTTTACGTCACGAATTACAATGTTTGGCGCGAAATTTAAAAATGAAACTTTGAACTTGGTTTTCTCCTCTAATAATAAACCTATGGTGGTCAAATAAACTACACAAGAGTTCTCCGAGCACACTTTATCAATCTAAACAAATTCATTGTTTCTCTTTAGTGTCCCTTTAAGGGATTATTAAGTTTTCTCACAGCAAGTCACCCAGAACTAAACGGGAGACTGATCACAGGTAGTTGGATAAAATACCTCTCCCTGAGGGAAAATTTCTTGTGTTGTCCTCTCTTTGGTCTCAGATAGGATAACAATGAAAAATAGAGCCTGAAGTCTTTTCAACTTCTTCGGAACTATGCGGTTGATTGTTATTAAAAGCTGAACGCTTAATCCTGTGCGCGGGGCGCATACCTGCAGCTAAATTTTCAGATATAAACGCCGGTGACGTAGTGTTGCCAAAGGATGTTCACTTCTGCGAGACTCCGTCTGCAGGACCGTAATGCGAGCACCTCCTTCCGTGGAGGAACTAAAGGCTACTCGGTCAATTTGTAGGCGTTCATCGACACCTGGATCATACAATACGCTGCCTTGCCTAAGAAGCAGGGCTCGTTTGACTAATTCATCTCAATCTCTAATATAGCGACTGTGTTCCTCAGCGCACGCGTGTAGTCAGTCATACGGTCCCAATGTACTTAACCGTTCAAAATATCCGTTTACACCAAT
This sequence comes from Rhipicephalus sanguineus, assembly GCF_013339695.2. Taxonomy (NCBI): domain Eukaryota; kingdom Metazoa; phylum Arthropoda; class Arachnida; order Ixodida; family Ixodidae; genus Rhipicephalus; species Rhipicephalus sanguineus. The sequence goes on along the minus strand of NC_051178.1, from coordinate 161,709,391 downwards.
ATCGTATCGGCTTAATAACCTCGCCGAGCGGATTGGGATGGAAAGGATAATGCTGATTTTTCTTGAGTGGTTTTTATTCAATATACAGCGCTTATTTTGACACAACTCTCAACTAGATGGCTCCGTCGTAGCCATTCTTCGGTCGACAATGTGATCAGTATTGCGTTTTTTATCCGAAATAGAAATCAGCCATTCTTGACAGGTCCGTGGCTGCTGACACTGGGGTCTCACCTTTCAGCACGTTTAATGGCATTTCAGTCGAAAAAGGCTCCCCCCTTTTACCCGGCCTTGTACAACTTCGGCGTGCCACAGGCACCAGCCGTGGAGTCGAAAGAAAGGGCGCCTTGCGTTCAACCTCGGTCTCCTTGGACTGGCACATTCGTTGCAGTCAGTCAGTCCATCACTTCAAGAGAGTGGCATCTGCCCCTGGGCTTCCAACGCTGCGCAGGTAGCGCAATATAACAGAATGCGCCAACGCTAAGGCCCCACCACACCAACTGAAAAATGTGCATCATTTGACTTATGGCGAAAACTGATGGCTTCATACGCGGAATGCACCATTGGTGAAAAAACTTCGCATAAGAACTCGTAGAATTGATGTACTATTCTCACTGATTTCATGTAGCCAATCCGAGTAACTGGCCTGGATCCGTCATTTCTTTTTGATTGCCGTCAGTGGAAAAAAACGTAATGCTTTCTGTGTGCTGCGCGTTCCAACAGTACATAGAGCAGCGGTGCCCGTGAGATTCCGAAATATACGTTGACAACAGTCGTGCTATAAGACTTACGTATGGACCGGCCAAACCCTAAATGGAGTGTATATACGCAGAAGGAAAGACATGAAGGCATCCTATCTATTTCTACAGCTTCTCCATTCGCCATTGTTTCACGTACAGGTGTGTACCAAAGCTAATACTATTAAGAGAAAGTATATAAGATGGCACTAAATGATAATACACGATACCGCGCATTTTTATTTTGGTGAGCAAACCCTGAGAACAGCAGCTAACACATTTTTGTTTGCGTATAGCAGTCGGAGGCGAGTATCGCGTGAAAAGAAGAAATTACCTGTTCAGTAGATGGCCGGCAAAGACATGCCGCTCAAAACGCCGAATCATAAGCTTAATACAACCACTAATTATCGACCCAGTAATGCAAAGCGTCAGACTTCCACCGGTAGCTCTCATCGTCCTGTTTATTACGACGCACGATAGGGAACGCAATAACCACAGTGGAGACAGATATGCGGAAGCCGCATGTGCGTTAGTATTTTGTGATAAGCGGTGGTCAGGAAGAACCACGGAATGGATACCAATGCATACCAAGGAATGGGGAACACAGCTCAGGCCGGAAGAGATTTAGGTGGATTAATAAAATTAACTTCGCAGCATCAAACTGGAATCAGATCGTACAGCATCAGCTACTGCTGCTGCTGCTGATGGTGATGATAATGATTATGAAGATTGACTGCATGTTGATTATGACTGCATCACGATTACAAGGCGGCCGCGCCGTTGCGTACAGGAAATAAATATGACAAGGGCTACTTCTCTCAAATATTCCTTCCGCGCTCGCAAGGTGATTGGGTGTTGCCAAATTAAAAAGGCTATTTAATCGGGCCTGAGGCCGAGCCCCAAAGTGACGCTCTTAACGAGACGAACGGGATGGTCTTAGGCCACTCCTCGCTCTGCTCGCTGCTTCACCCACTTGCTGGTTGCCGTTCTCTTTTTCTTTTACGGCATTCGCTCAAACAAAGAAGCATCGCCGGCCACGCGCACGGAAGCTCGCAGTGCGAGCCATTAATCTTCGACGTATTTTTCCCCCTCGAGGCCTTCGGGATGGTTTTTCTTTAGAACCGTGTCCAGGAAGCGAGACGCCCCACGGAACTTGCGCTCGTGCCACAGTTTGTAACAGAGTCGAAGGCCTTTCTATTTTTCCGAGTCGGCTCGATGAGCCTGCTGCATATACGGCACCGTTACCCCCCCCCCCCGCTCCACGCCGCACTTCACTCGCCCTTAGTGCACACAGAGGCCAAAGAGGCTCAAAAAGGTAACGCAGCTGGCGCCAAGCCCTTTCTGCCTTGTCCATATGGAGCCGCAAGAACCGAAACGAAAGGGAACGATACACTGAACCGGAGAAACCGAACCCCTCGTGCGTGTTCGAAGTAGGCGCGCATTATAGCGTCCGGGCATTACAATCGGGGTGGCTGCTGCCGTAATCTCGTATAATCGACCATTGCGCAATCGAATCGGAGGCCTTGTATACGAGGTATGGCGAGCGGGCCGCGCTACTCCGAGTAGGCCCGAGCGAAGTGATGGCTGAGGTTTTTTTCTTTCCGAGCGGATTAACTACGCATATATGGGCCTGTCGGCGACTTCTAATGTTTTGTATTTGTATCTTGTCTCGTGCTACGGGAACGGGCTCGTTCATGCGAGCCAGTGCATGGTGGCAAGGCCTCTAATTGTTCGCGTTGCGTGCCATATATATAACGTAGCATATAGAATAGCCGCAGGCCGCTCCCCGCATACGGCGTGGCACAGCAGCCTTCCGAGGTGATGTGGCCTTGCTGTGCAAACAGAGAAAGCTGATCGTGCCAATCCTGAGCTTGCACAATGCCTCGAAGACTGTAGTCCACATGCCAGTTGCATGACGCGCGATAAGTTGTTTCGGTGGTTCTTTAGAATGTGCAGTACACGTCACAACTGGACTGCAGTGAACGATAAATGAGTTATGCGTGGTGGTTTTCCTCACTGAATTTTGCGCAATCTGCTTAGAAGCACGAATGAAGTACAGACAGTTATGCGACTAATCTAAGGTTGTTGCGTGTTCAGTATCGCACAGGATCGTTAGGAGGCGTTTTCGCGTTCCAATCAAGGTTTTTTCTTTGACAAGCCCATGATGTATGTGGCACGCGTGTATGCAGCACGCCAAACAAGGCGCTCCCCTGTCTTTCTCTCTCTCACACGCACACACAGACACAGACAAATACATACACACACATAAGCAATCACACGCACATGTTAATAGTTTAGTTGCGTAATTGAAGATGTTGGCACTTAATTACTGCGCCGATCTCTTTCTTGCACAGGTGGTACGATCGCATATATAATCGTTGTATAAGCTTACGAAACGTTTGATAGGAGAAATTGAAGAATGATGATGATAGATTCTTTTATTAGGCAAAGGGAGGACCGAATGCCACTGTTGAGGAGTTTAGAGGAGGGGGGGGGGAGGAATAAACTTTTATAAACGCACTAAGATGTCATCATACAGCAGTTAAAACAGCGTAGCGACCTTAAGAAAAGACTCTCAAGGCAACCACGTTAGCAACCATAATTTTACATAGCACAAGAATGTTGCAAAGACACTCTAAATTTAACCATAACAAAAGGTGACATACTACCGCGCTGTGCGAACACGCTTTGTTTAAAAGAGTCAACTATATTTGCTCTTCATTGAATAACTGCCAACGAAACAGATCAATTTAGTCTGTGGTAGTCCTGTCTCTTAATGAGCAACTGCGTAATTTGTTTAGACGCAACTACGGTAAGGGAGAAGGGAATGTTTCATAGAATACAACCATTATCACTCATGCCTTTACCGGTAACACGTATAAAAGAAACGAAATAGGAGAAGTCTTGAGATTATGTTTTTGGGGTAGAACGATTATGTTTTGGAGTATCTAGGTCATCTGTGACTTTCCATTCAGTTCACCGGAGCAGACGGATGGAATTTTCAAGCAACATTACAAAGAAATGGCAACCGTTTAACCTTCTGTCGTGCGTCAGCACGAAACTGCGCTACTTCTGAAAAAGTTTTAATGAAGCATCGGTGCCCGCGTGTTTTAGATGCGAAGCATCTTATAGCGGAGTTCAAACCGGTGGTGGTGGTGTGCGGCGTGACTACCCTTACTGAGCATGCGCATACCCTTCCACACACCTCCTCTCCACTCCCCCTCACCACTCCTCCTCTCCACTACCCTCTCCCCTTTCCCCTCTCCACTTCCCCTTTCCCCTCTACACGTTCTCTCTCCCTCTCCCCTACCTCTCTCTACTTCCCCTCTCCCTCCCCCTCTCCACTCTTCCTCTGAAACGCGGGCTAGACATTCCGAAATTCTCTCCTGCGCAACGCCGCGATGAGCGCCAGCGCATGCGCTTCCACTCTCCCTCTCCCCTCCTACGCTGCCCCCCTCTCGCACGCCTCTCGACCGCGTTCCACGCTCGCTCTGTGAGAATTAACGGCCAGGCTAGAGGGAAGATAAGACTGCGCGTAGCGTTCCTCTTCGCGTTCCACGACGCGAGGTCGGTAGTATGCCCAACGAATGCCAACGGAACGCGATCGTGCAAGTGCTCCGGCTTCGCATCGCCTCATGGTCCCCTTTAGCGGGAAATGGTGTACTTTTTTCATAACACGTCGAAGAAGGCAACGAAGATACGAACCTAGATTGCAGGAAACCTTCACCATTGACTGACACTCACACTGATAAAACACAGTTTTGAAGCTAGAAAACAACGCTTCGAACAATGCTTGCTTCACGAACAAAATGTGCTGCGAGTAAAGGCAGCGCCGCGAACGATTATCTTCTTGGAGGCTGAGTGTCGTGCATATCGTTACGTCAGGGCGTAGCAAATGGGAGGGGGGAAGGTTAAAACACCCTGCGCCCCAAAATTTTCAATTTTGCTTCCGTATATGTACACGCACACATACATACGCATGTACAAACATACATAAAGTATTTTGAACCGCCCCCCCCCCCCCCCAAATTTCTGGCTACGCCTCTCTGTCACGTGTTCGTGACGGTGCAGAAGGCGGCAGTCGGGATATTAAAGACAAAACTCTTTATTGGGCGAGCTTGTGCCCAGGGACCGAAAAGTCAAAGTTCAAGCAATAATAGCTGTTATCTGACAGCGGCGATCAGAGTCGTAGGCCATCGGTATTCTGATAATCAAGGGAAAGCGTCGTCTTTTATACATCAGTCATCGAACCTACCAGCGTTATCGCTGGTGCTCGCTTAGGCTCTCGAATAAACTTGTCTAATCACGTCCTGCGCGTAATCTTAAAGGAACAATCTGCAGCAATCGCGAAGCTTCTCAAACATTGCTGCGTGGCCTGCGCGGAGAGGTGCTAATCGTTTTTGTAGGTGAAACCCGATCATATAAAAAGCAAAAACAAAAAGGGCACGTGGTTATATATAGAGCTGATAGATGTTTACGGGCGTGGTTGCCATGGATACAAGGATGGCTGCGTGAGCTAGGAACTTTGCTATTCTTCTCTTTATCCCACTTCACCTGCTTTCAAATCCATCTACGATACTTGCAAATAAACTCTTTGCTGCGTCATTTATATTTAAGAACACGAGTGAAGGAGTGCTTCTTTGACGAACGTGGTTGTAATTCTAGACGAGGATTCTGTCGACAACACTATGCTAAGCGTATATTCTATGACTGCAGCGTTTCTGTGGGCTAAAATAAGGACCTGATGCACTGTAAGGACATAATCCGTACGTGGCTTTTATACTTGTTCTCGCTGTTCTCTTCCTGCTTAGATTAACTGCTGCATATACTGAGCCACTCCCTGCAGGCACAGGACCGGAAATGCAAAAACTGACGCGTTGCATTGCACGGTTCGGCGAATAATGACGATATGCGGGACCATCGATTGTGACATTGACCGATCGCCTACCTCGAAGCGAACCTGATTGCACAGGTAGAGACTCCGAACAGCTATCGACTGCCGAATGCTCAATGCGCTGCTCGCCATGACTGCTATACAGTCCGCTCAAGTTCTCTTTCGTTTTTAGCTCTCGAAGATTATTGCCCGCACAATGCACGCACGTTTGGTGCTCGAAAGATTGAATGCCTACACACACAAAGTAGCAGAGAGGGATCAAAGGAACTACGTTGCCAGCCGCAATGAAGCTAAGAGAGCGCTTGTGATCCGGTGAATGGACGCAGTGATTCTTTCGTGAAATACAATGTTGCGGAAAAGTGCGTTCCCTACATACTGAAGAGGTGGTGTTCTACGCGAAATATGTACATAAAAAGGCGGACGAAAGTGAGGCAGGACAGAACGTAGTGTACTGCGCGCTCTTGCGTCTCTTTGCGCCGATCTTGTATCAGTTATTTTACTCAGTACGTTACTTCTTCAGTCGGATGCATTGACGCACCCAGAATATGCTCAACCTCCAAAACGCCGGCTTCGACAGATGCTACTAAAAGCTAGACAGGAGCAAACAGAAATTATGGGATAAATTACCCACGGGCATATTGTAGTAAGAAAAGTTAGCTGATATATTAATTTTTCATGTGGATATGAGGCTTACTTGAAAAGCAGATGCAAAAGTATGCGGCCGAAAACAAAAACAAAAAAGAAACAGCCTCCTGCATATCAAGTCAAACGACTTAGCCTTGCACGGACAAAAATACGTATTTTCATGTTGTGATAACTGAATGTAAGCCGACAAAGCATATAGCAGTTTTTTTTTTTTTCTACAGCTATTACCTCATAGCAAATCACAAAAATCATTTGCTGCTTGTAACAACTGCTCGCTTGTTGCCATTTTCCAATAACATAGCCGCGGATACTACAACGTTGAACTTGTCATGAAATTAACCGTGGTTAATTTGAAGAAAATTGAAAACTGCGTAAGGTAAACATGGCTAATTGAGGGAAACCGCAGTAAATACTGTTGCAGTGAGGCCTCTCTAACTAGTTAACATTCTGCGCGTACTCATTAGCACCTATTTAATTTCTGCGAAATGAGGCACAGTGCCAGCGTTTTCTTTTGCGCAGCTGATGAACCATAGCTATTTAAAGAAGGCGAACACATGAAATCAACAATCACAGGTGCTATTTTTTCTCTGTTTTACACGTGTGTCATGTTCGCGACTCTCGTTCGGATGCACGGTACATGCTATTCCGTTTGTTTATTCCGTGTAGAACAACTGGATGAACGGTGGATACATGCTAAGAGACCGGAAGTACCACCGGAGAGACGGAGAGCTGCCGGTGTTGCTGTCCTCCTTGCTGGTTTGTGATAGTTGTCTGCCCTAGGTCATGCGTTCTATTTCCAGTCGTCTCGGCCGCATTCGTACGATTGTGGAATCCGAATAGCGCTTCTCGGCTCGCTGAGATTACGACGCACGTTAAGAAACCCTAGGCGTCAGCAGCCTTGAGGCATATTGTACCCCTCGAAATGTAGACGTAAGTTTGAGACGTGAGGAATCGATACAAAGGAAGTAGAAGATGCAGCCACAAGTGCATTAAGAAAAAAAATTAATCAAATATTTAAAACAAATATGCATTTGCAAGAGCGAAACACTGGAACTGCTAACAGGAGGGCGAGAAGTTTTAACACTGTCAGATGTGAAGTCGGACAGGGTTACTTTCTTCGATGAAATTACATTCTGGTGTTTTACATGCCAAACTACGGTCTAATTTAATGAGGCACGTCGTAGTTCTGTTTAGTCCAAAAGGTTTAGTTTGGACTAAACCGAGGTTTTCTTGGTGGTATCCGAATGCAAAGAACAATAGTATTTAAGCTAACCGCCCGCATCAAAACGTGGCTGGTGCTGCCGGAATTGAGCCTGCGAACGTATGCTGATATGTGTGACGCCATAGCTACGGAAAGACCACGGTGAATCTTTATCGTTTGCGCGGGGGATCCTTTATGTTAAAGAGAGCGGCACTGTGACGTGTGTGATTGCGTGAAAGAAAGCCGAAACGCAGACACACTGTTGTTACCTTGTTTTTCTTTTTTCGCGACCCCGTCTGTTATTGTTTGCACGCAGGTCTTGTTCCATTCACACATAACTCAATGAACATTTGTCAGAACGCGTAGTTTTCATAATAGATGCGATGGAAGAATATAAACCAAGTGCCTTATATAAAATGCCATAAATTTATATTATTTCTAGGCGCCTCGGGCACCGACTGACCTCTGCTTATCAGCCGAGCATAACTTAGTGAGACAACTAGTCGTCTACCGAGCGGAGAGCTATAGAAACCAAGATTAATGAACTGATCGAGCGAGTTCCCGTCTCAAGGATAACAGTTTAAACAAACCTTGCTCGCGTTCGCTCAAAACCTGCAGCCGGGGCGCGCTGCATTCGACAACGAGCGTCAATGGCTCGACGCCCGCGTTAGCAGCGGCACACACGCACCGGACGACAGCGCTTTGACAACTCGATGTCAGTGTTGATCGCGGCGTACCCAAAAGCACATACGGAGACAGCGGGCGTGTCGCCGCCTTTCAAGCGCCAGCGACACAGTGCAGATCGGCCGTCCGAAAGGCCATTTGCCTCGCTTCATATTTTTTATCTCTTCGTTTTTGTCGCAGTTTAACGGGCACAGCTGATTTAATTCCGGAGCAGCGGCAGCAGCCTGGCATCCACATGGCCCATTCGTCGTGCTAGTCGTGGCCACGCCTTTTCGCGCGCCTGCGAGCGACCGGGCAGCTGGATTATTTTTTCCCCCCCTCGACCTTGCGCGCACGTTACTTCGTTAAGAAGTCGAGCGAAGGTCGTACGGCTTTGGATCCATTAGAAATAGAGGAGGGGGGAACTGCATGCGAAATCAGTGAGGCCAAGTTGCCTGGCACTCCATACCGTCCAACGCACGGCACGCAGAGTCGTGTTTTTGTTGTTCGTTGAACATTTTTTTTTGTAAGTAGTTTGCTTCGCTCGGTCTCCTGTCCAGGGTCTTATAAATATGAATTTACTTCATAACCCTCCCTTCTTTCTTTCTCGCCCTCTAGTGTCTCTCTACTAAGGTATTTCGGCATGCCGAAGAAAGAAGACCAAGAAAGGCAGATCGGTAAGTATATAGTACGCTAAGAAAATAAGTTGAAGAAAAAAAATTGAAGCGTGTAAACGTATTGCAGTTGCGACGCCGTTGGTCAGCGCAGTGTTTCACGAGCGGCGGCACTGTTGCTCGTGAAATGGGGTTATCAAAATATGCGGCATTTCGCACCCGATAAAGTCGACTGGCGTTGCGAATTTCGTCGCTTTTGTTTGCTTTTTCCCCACCTTCGGTGGACGGGCACACGTGCATAATGGATATAAGTCTCGTTCCACACGCTGTTCCTATATACCATTGTTACGCGGCAGTGAAAGCTTTCCACCTAGCTGAGAGGTGGCTCAGCTAAAACAATAAGAAAGTGGTTGCAAAACGCATTAGGAAGCGTGAAAGGGTAAACGGCGAAAAGAGAATACGAAGACAGGAACTGATGGATATCAGTATGTTTCTTCTGTTCGTTGCGCATGCGCCGCCAAGAGTTTTCCTTTTTTTTTTGCTTTTGTTTGTTCAACTAGGCGTTCCTGGGGTTTGCACGACCACACCAGCTGACACCTGAGGCAAAGAGCACGAAGTGCTTTTCAGGAAACCACAGCTTTCCTTAATCGAAAGTTTAGCACTGATAACGATCGCGTCTACAGATGTGAACACATATTTCTTTTTCGGGTCAAGCTGTTGTGAACATCTATAGCGACAAGGCGTTACAACAAATTGCTACTTTGTATTTGTATCTTTATAGTGCACACTTTTTTTTAATGAAGGTCGTGCCGTTCGACAGTCGTGAAGCACGACTGAAGTCGTCTGTTGTTTCTTACTATCTGTTTTAGGGATACGCAAGTTCTCACAATCCAGTTAGGTCTCTCTCTCTCTCTTTGTCTTTACGTTATGTACAAACTTCAGCGTGTGCTGCATACAACACTACCATTGCTGGGCACTCAATTTATGCGTTGTCAGAGCTCTCAGCTTTGTTGGATTGGACACTTTTTAGTAAACTAAGCTAGAGGTTGATTGATGGATTGATGCACATAACATGTCTTACTTCGATGATGCCGATATGCACTATCGGATGAAAAGACAATGGTGTTCATTTTCTATCTTGTTCTTCTTTTCATCCACCATTAGCCTTTTCTCCAGTGCAGGGTGACCAACAAGAGGCGTGTCTGGTCGGCCTCTCTGCATTTCCTTCTTTTTCGTCCTTCTCCTCCTTCTCTAACGGTGAAATTGAAAACTGGATTTGTCAGTTGAATAATTAGCTTGTCTGCAAGTTAGCGCCGCGAATTCTTCATCGCCGTTTAAATGAGGTCTGTGCTCCGCCAGTTGTAATCCGCACAAACCCACATGATGCATGCTTGAGCTCGTGTATATCACTATACTCTTAATTGGGATCGCGTCTACTTCTGACAGCTGCCATTCATGCCTGCTGTCACAGGCAGACACTTTCCTAGTTAGGAGCATATTCTTATCCACGAGCTCAAACACACGCGTCGCTGATTGGGACCGACCTGCTACGCGGAAGATGACGGCAACCTGCCTGCCTTTGGTGACGCCACATTTTGCAGGCTGTGAGGCAGTAAACTCGCGGCAAACCACGTGTGCCACAAAGAAAGAAACAAGAAGAACAAGCTGCAGTAAACGCAAAGCGAAATCACTGGCCCACCCTCTTATTCGGGTAGCACATTGTACGTTTGTTGTCCGGCGGTTGTGACACTCGGTGCTTAATCTTGACGCCACGTTTTCCTCCAGCATATAACGACGTGCCGCGCGCCTTGAAGCCAGCGGTTCGGAAGCTCTTCCTGTTCTCGGCGCTTTCCGTTGCCCCTCATTCGTCCCATTCTTCCTGCTTCATAGCGCGCTGCCAGTCCTCCTCGATCTGATACTTTCATTTCGTTTAAATTGTCCGTTCAACTGTCTTTAAACAGCACGAAACTGCAAAGGAGAGAACATTTTTCAACTTTCTGCTGCGGAAAAGGACATGAACCGGTTTTCCCCCTTCCGTTGTCTATAATTGCGCGCCGTAATTCCGTTTGTTGCGTCCGTCCACGCTCAGCTTGTCATATCTTAGATAGCCTTCTTGAAGCGCTGAGATTCCGAGCGTTCATTTCTGCTTTTTCTGTTTACTGCCTATATAATTCAGGTGCATGCCACAACCGAATATCACCGTCGTTATCAATGCGCAAAGAACGGGAAAAGATAGAAGCTAATAGTCAGATACGCGCGTCCCTCTCTAGCATTGGCCGAGAGCCGTAGAACCGCTGTCCCTGGTATAGACTACGTATACTTCACCGCTTAGTCGGCCAGGCATGAAGCGCGCAAGCCTTTCGGTTATAAGACCCAACTACGGCCACTCACTTCCATAGACTTCCTGGAAAACACCGATAGGATCGTTGGACCAGGAACCTTCATATTCTGTCCCAGAGAGGAACGAAAAACGTGTCGATGGCTGAGAATCGGAACGTGTGTAGCCGCCTCCGCGGTCTCGGACGGTATCGGCATAGCTTTGCGTGAATTCGCGGTCTCGATACAAATCAGAAGGGCCTCCTTTATTTTCACTCCGATACCCTTAAAGAAACCCTATAGCGGGCAATAAATGACGCCCGTAATCTCTCGGCTTAGGCCGCTGCATCAGCTACCACGAATTCGTTGCGCGTGAATGATTTCACGCGCGCCAGTGTTCGCTGCGTGGCCGGAGATTGGAATAGATCTCTCCCGATTCACCGATGTTAGTGTGGTACCAACGCGGCCGGGCGCTTCATTCTGTTTATCGGATCGCATGCAAAGTGAGCACGACTGCTATCGGACTCGATAAGCGAGTAGTCACTACCGAAGCTACCTATCTTTTTCTCGCGGCACATGCTGAGAAGCGGCACGATTGCGACTGCTGATAAGCGTTGAGCTGTAGTTCATAAATGAGCTGTATTTCACGCTGGTGGACATTACAACAAAGCTATCGCATGGAAACAAGCCGATGTGAGCACGATGTGGATTCGTGGCGGAAGTTTTTTGCAACATAATAAAGACAAAGTGAATGAATAAAATATGCCACTCCAATCCCATTGTTTCGGTGTAATTTCACGACTTCCGCATTCTTGTGACGCAAAAGAGACCATCTCTCGTTACATGAATGGTCGAATGAGAGTTATAAGAACGCGTACTTCTTGCTTTAATTCCGCGCTTGAATAAACCCATTCAAAAAAACGTTTTTCTCTTGTACTGATGAAACTACACATCGTTTAAGGTTAACATTGATGTAGGTAATTCGGTACGATGGATTCACCTCAAAAAGAAAAAGCAAAAGAAGCAACGGATACAGGCGTAGTAATGCTCGTTATTTCTTCAGTTTAATCGTGAACGCATGAATATTGCCACTAATATATTTTAGCATGCCGTGCATTAATGATTCCACAAATAAAAAAAAAAAATGAAAACCCTTCGACTACTGTGAAGATGAACGCCAACGAAGCTATCACTTTGGTGGGTTTGATATAGAGAATATTGAATATCATGATTATTGTCTATACTGAGCGAATAAAGATACTACAGAAACACCGCACTAAAACATTGCGGTGTTTCTACAGCTCATGGCGCGCATTATCTCATCAACGGTCCCCAACGGCGCTTTCAAAATGAACTCCTGTATTACATAAGAAACCCGCTTGTTTCAAAAGTGCAAATATAGCATGACGTTCGTTTCTTATGCAAGTGGTCTTGTCCTCGCGGCAAAATTGTTGACGTCATCCTGCCATGTCGGGGGAATCATACACGTTTATGTTCTGATTTGCGACATGTCACTTTTGTTCGACGCAAGAACGCTGCATTAGTCGAGTTAATCGGTTAGCCAAAAATTGCATTTCTACGCGTTCTTTTTTTGTCCGCGGACGCGGTCCGCCAGCACCTAGGCATATATAGCATCATTGTAAAAGTTAAAAATTTACACCTCCACAAGACAAAAAAATGTTATCTGCTCATTCTCCATTGCCTATGCCGCGTGCATGAATGGCCAGCGAGTACCACTGCGCTCGACAGGACTATTGTGAAGATTTCACTGCCCTTAGTACCCAGGCCACCAACGAAGTCCAGAAAACATTTATAGCTTCTACGTACCTCTCAAATTAGCATCAAGAATAGACGGCGTCCTTCTATGAAACACGTCTCAACAAACGATCACCTACTACTCATCGCAACACCGTTGCCCAAAAGAAATCAAGTGAAAAGAAACCACGTTTTTCTTAGGCGGTTCTTACGTCAGGCGAGTTGTCACAGCGGGCCTGCGCGTGGGACGGCGTCGAGCTATCTTGACAAACGACCTCAGTATAATCGTCTCCAAATACCGTCTCGCGAATATAGTAAGTGCTAAGAGTGAAACAAAAAAATGCGGGGCAACACACTCACGCGCGCATGTCTCGTGCTGCTGCGTGCATATACGCTTCGCGTAGAGGATAGACAGTGAAAACGCGCCTGGCTCACATGCCGAAATAATGAGGTATGGTAATTTGTTGTCCACCAGAGGCAAGCAAGCCGGCCGCGAGCGAGCGAGCGAGCGGGCAGCATTCCGCCCCAGCGCGCGACGTGGAAGCCAGCGCAATAAGCGAGCGGGCAGCGGCAGCGGACACGCATTCAGCGGTCGAAAAACGAGGTGTGTCCCATGCCCGAGGCCAACATATCGGCGCGAGCGCTATCGTCGCACGCACGGGCACGTTGAGTGAGCAGAGAGAGAGGAAGGAAATGACGGAGGGGGGGCGGCGGAACAGCGTTCCCACCGGCGGTAGCAGCGTTGCCGCAACGGCAGCGCGGCTGTTATCGCGCGCGACACGCACGCGAAAGTGAGGACTGCCTCGCGTTATTGCCGCCGGCCTCACTCTCCGAGTGTGTGTACGCACACATACACACGGCACCAAACGGGAAGCGAAGACGCACAGACAAATAGACGCGGACTACACCCCACAATGTCGGCTCTCTATTGCTGCTATTGCTGCTGCGGTTGCGCTAAAGCAGGCGCGCGAAAGGGGGGGGGGGGGGATCATCGATTCCCCCCAGAGCCAGCGCCGAAAGTGGACCAAGCGCAAGGACCACCGCCGCATCCGCCGTCCCCTCGTTCTCCTCGTTCTTTTGTCGTTTTTTCTCAGCAACCGCCGCTGCGGGTCCCCGCCCTAGTTTCGGCGTTTTCGCGTGTTTTGGAGGTAGTCATCGCGGTATAGCGAAGAAGAGAGGAGAAACATTGGAGACGACGACGAGGCGGCTCTCCTCCCGGTCCGGCAGAGACCAACACTCTTCTTCTCCCGGAATACGCCGACCGGGGTGCGTGCGGGCACCCCGGAATGAAGTGGAGCACTTCCTTATCCTTCTATAAAAACCGTGCCGCGCCACTGTCCCCAACTTATTCAATCTGATCCCGGGCCGTTATTCGGAGGTGTACACACACGGCAGTACGATCGAGCGCGCGCGCTCCTAAAAACCTCATCCCCGGCATGATACTTCGGGTGAGTCTCGCGAGCCTGCCGTGCCCGTCGTTGGGAGCGGTGCGCTTTAAGCAGTTAAAGAGGCCGTAATGAACCAGACACGAAACAGGTAGATAAATGAAAGGAAAACTTGTTTCTAGTCGTTTCCGGTACTTAACGTTTTTACTTTAAATCGTCGTTCGCATTAGGAGAAAGCTCTTATGATACATGATTGCTCCAGGTAGCACGGGTACTTACTTCATGAAAAGCCATCAAGTTGATGAATTAAAGCAGTGGTCGTCGGCATTACGACATAGGTTTTCTTGCGAAGCGATCAGGTTTGATTGAATGCTCCTGGTTGTAAAAATGTGACGAACTAGAAGGCAGCACAAGACCGAATTTCACAAGAAACCTTACTCTTTTAAATGTTTTTTAGTTAATGTAATACCACCAAAGGCATTGGTGTAGAGCACATCGTCACCTTCCATCTATTTGTCACAGTGGGACCGGTCAATCCATCAATAGATAAAAAAAAATTACCCCATAGTGTAGCCTGTACTTCCGTAAAGCTAATTCGTGGCTTTGGCTCATTTCGTTTTGTTCTATGCTCCTGCACGTGATGCGGACCTCCGAAGACCTTCGTGATGGTGGCGCTCGCAGTAGCGGCGTCCACTCGAGGCACCTTGGCCAAACCCGGCTTCGAGCCGCACTCGCCGGTAGTGCATGCGGTCGACGGCGGCGGCCCCTTCCACACGATCGTCGAAGGGCTCTCGCGGCCGCACCTGGTCGAACCTCAGGGCACGCCCGTCGGCATCAGCATCGTGCCCCTGCACCACGCCGGATACTCTCAGCCTCACGGTGTGGGGCCCGTGACCGTGCATGTGACCCAAGTGGGCGTTCACCAGGCCCCCGTGATCGGTGTGTCCGCCGCGCCGGCCGGCGCCGTCCGCAACGGTCCCCTCGCCCTTCACGCTTCGCACGTGCTGCTGAACGCAATCTCGTCGCCGGGCATGGTGCTCCACGGTGCGCCCGTACTAGCTGGCGCCGCTTACGAACCTGCTGTCAAGTCCGCACCTGTCGAAGCCGTGCTGCCTGTGAAACCAGTGAATGAGGAAGAGCTCGTAAGTACCCTCATACCTCTTAAGCAATCCTTGTACAATTGTCGCGGTACGCGTGGAATGATCTGCACGTCAGTAAGGTTCTCTTGCACCTGTTTTCTCTCTCATGTATGGAGTTCAAGCGTACCTGCATTATCATGATCAATGTGCCGCAAGCTGTCCGCGATTCCTTACCTTTCGTAGAACAGCGGCTTGCTTGAATCATGGTGTTCACCGGAATGATATGCACGGCAGCAAGGTTCTCTTGCACCTGTTTTCTCTCACATTTATGGAGTTCAAGCGTAACTGTGTTATCAGTATCAATGTGCCGCAAGCTGTCCGCGACTCCTTACCTTTCGTAGAACAGCGGCTCGCTTGAACCATGGTGTTCACCGTGGTATCTTTTTCGAAGAGTTTAATTGATCATGTGTCCTTGCCATTAAGGATTCTGAAGCGTGTACGTTGTTCGCCTCCTTACGGCGACATATCTTCACACTATATCCACTGTTACAAAGTTCTTGCTTGGTGTCTGACGTTCGCTAAGACGTCGCAGGAGAAGGTAGAAAAGGAAGAACAAAGAGAGAGAGAGAGAGAGAGAGAGAGAAAGGAGGTTAGCTTTCTCGCACAAGAGCTTAGTCGAATGCTGTCACCCATTACAGTGTTCAAATGTCTTGTCTCGTTATATTGTGCGCGTGAAACGAAGAGTGGTGTACTTTCTACACCGCAATCGCTCGTGTTCCGTTCGTTCTAAATTGGTTAGTGACTGAGAAATAACACGACCATGAAGAGCCACGGTCTCAGTTCTTTTCTGGGAGAACTTGTGCTTAGGAAAATGAGTTCAAAGCACAACAATTTTGACGACCATCGACTCTCCTGTCAGATATCGTTTTAGCATTCTACTACATTGAATGCTATTTATTTTTCTGTGTAGTAGAAGTTCTTCCAATAGGTTTATTTACTCTGAATTCGTCCCTGGAGTCTGTTCAGCACTGTATGGCCTTGACAGGCTCTCACCTCTTGTATCATAGTGGTTGCCCCCTCCTTGTCGCTGTGTGGTGGTGCACATTGATTCCATTGAATGGAATTACGTCGCCGTCGAATTTCCAGCTGAATTTCCCACAAGAGATACGTTTACTGCAATTGTCTAGCTCCCATGGGAATTTCATTTCGTTTGACATATTTGTTCTACGGGCTCCCTTATACAGTAGGGTGTACGATCATGAAAACTAATCGAATTGAAGTACAAAAGTATGCATAAGTATCGAAATGTTGGCATACCAAGGGTAATATACAGACGTAATAAATGAACACAGCAAGCAGAATTCAGAAATCTGGGTACACTCTAGAACTGGAATGTGGGCATCATGTACTGCAATGGATGCTGCATATAAATATAGAAAACAAGCAAAATCCGCCACTGATGTTGAGTACTGATTTGTCATTCACTAAAGCAATTTAACTCTGTTTAGTTGTTTAATAAATGGCTGAGTGTTATCAATTCTAGAGATTCTGCTTGAGAGGCTGTTCCCCTCGTTTACAGAAATTACAAAAAAAAACGAAACTTGTAGGAGATCAGCGCGTACAAGGTGAACTTTAAAATATTAACACGGGGAGAAATGTGTAGCTTAGGTTTAATTGGCGTTTTTGTGTACCTGATAATGAAAAACTTTACGGAAGAGAATAAGCCGAGCCCCGTTATCTTTGTATTCTCAAGCGTACACGTGACAAAACATACGGAAATTATTTAAATGCTTTGTTTGATTAGTGTATTGATATTAAATGGGGCAAGCTGCTTCTTTTTCAAGACTGCCGATTTGTAGATAATATGCACGTGAACGGAGCTCTATGTCGCTGCAGTTCATTCAATTCGAAAGGCACAATAGAAGTTTGTGCTTAGTGTGTTTGTTCGCGCGAGACAAGAAGAATAATTGCATTAGAAAGTTCGTATATATTAGCAAAGGTAGCATATACCCTCGTGTTAGACAAAATGTTTGAAATCAAACCTGCTACTCGACGATATCTTTAAAAAAAACCAATAGCTCATCAGGGCTAATATTGTATGGTGCATGCATGCATAAATGCCACACTACTACATGCTACAGTTGCCTGGAAAAATTTTCGCCGATGCGAATGTCATTCAGAATAATGAAATACAATATAGATCTCAGGACGCAGGCATAGGAAACGCCGGACGTGAGAAATTGAAACAACAGCGGACTGTTACTCAGAATACAGGCCTGACGTCTGTTCTTGATGTATTCTTCAACTGTCTGAATGAACTTTGCATTGATTGATTTCATTTTGTAGGTTATGTGATACGCAAATGATAATAAATAGGGATTGTTCTTAATTTCGTGCTTGCGATTTATAATGCCCATATGGCTTTGTTTCATACGTTTTATTTGCTCTAAGAGTACTTATATTACTATAGAAAGCAACGGGATGATACAGGAAAATAACAACAAAAAATTCACAGACGCGCGCACGCACGTGAACTCACATATAATGTGCGTATTATGTCTGCGTATATATATGAATATATCGCTAAAACAGATGTATGTAGAATATATCGGAAAGCAAGGCACGCCCTCAATATGACCTAAATTGTCTAGCTCATTTTGTTGTACACTCTTAATCATGTCCTGGTTAAATGCTGGCTATATCCAGGAAACCAGGCGAAAGATGTCCGGTTTCCTGGATATATCTAGCGCAGTAGGCGGGACTTGATTAAGAGTGTAGGGCAACTGGCTGTAAAGGTGCTTGACTGCACGTTGCCCATAGTGAACCGAATGACATCGAAATAATCAGATGCCATCGAGAGACTCAAAGTTCGGTGTACATATCATTTATCGCTATGGGCCATAAAAAACGCAAGGTTTGTATGAATATCTACTGTCATTGAACGTATCTGTCTTGGGAACTTGACCGTTTGAAAGTTAGCAAAAACGTGCTATAAGTGTGTTTACTCAGCTTTTACGAGGAAGCTTACCCGAAGATCTCGGGATCGAATCCCGGCCTCGGCGGCGGCATCTCGCTGTAGGCGCAATGTTGGAGGCCCTTAGGTTTAGGTGCCTGTTAAGGAATCCCAGGTGGTTGACGTTTCCGGAGCTTTCCACTACGGCGTCCCCCATAATCATAGGTTGTTTTGGGACGTAAACCCTAACAATTATTATTATTATTATTATTTAACAAGGAACCATTGGCGTGGGGAGGCCTCGTTAGGCTGACGCAAGGGCTGCAAATTAGCATATCGTGGTATTATCGAGCAAGTCATTTACCCAAACCACACCATAACGTATGAGGGCACGCTGCGTACCGCACAGCTGGTAATTATTTTTATCTCGTAAATTCCTGTCTTGGAGTTCCACGTGAAATGTGTGCCAGCGTTTCCAATCAAGTTTCACGGAATATCCACCGGCGCACAAGGCTTACATCTCCAGGCATCTTGCCCGAAGCAGTACTGCGCACGAGTTAAACCGCCGTTTTTTATAGTAACCGTATTAAGTTTATATTGCGTCTCCGCCGAGAAATGCGGTTGATACGAGCGACGTCCACTTGATGAAGTGATAGGGGAGATACTAACAGAGACGAAGAAAGAACAGACAGGGACAAACGCATCCACTTCCACCACTGGTCAACATAGGAGGAAGTCTAATCTCGGGGTCACCTCCGGTTTCCGTTTTCATACATGTTTTAAAACGCGGAAGTGTTCGTATTCGAAAGTCACTGGGCCGATTTGAATAAAGTTGGTTGTACTATAGGGAAGAAGCTAGGCCCCACTTACCGCAGCAGCATTTCGATTGACGTTGCCGTAGTGCCTACAGAAATGAGGGCATGAGTAAGCTTACGAAAAATAAACGAACAGCGAAAACGATGCACGAAAAATCTTCATAGGAAACTAGGGCTATACTTAACTATGTCCAACAGAAATATACAGTTATATATATATATATATATATATATATATATATATATATATATATATATATATATATATATATATATATATATATATATATATATATATATAGGGTGATTCCACGTAAGATCGAACAATCGATGGCTGGTCGACCTCTCAAATTTATTTCAAAATTTTATATATTATTGCCTGATGAGTGGAAAGAAGAGATCCGCAAATTGTTTTGCCGCCAAAAATTTTTTAGAAGCACAGGAAATCAATAATGACGAAGAGGTGGAGTGGAGCGCTCATCCGCTCTGCTGTTTTGGCCAACTTTCGTTATGAATTGCACAAAATATATTAAAGTTAGGTAGCTGAATTTTTTAAAAATAAATATATACATGTTTTTGCTTCTGCTCAGGTATTTGTAGTTTTGATGTGTAGTGTAGATGTTTTTATAAAAAACCTCAAATTTGGCCCAGGAAACATTATTTTCTTTACTTTGAAGGTCTTTATCTCGAAAAATCCTTGTAGCAGAGCGACAAAAATTGCGCATTACGTTCTTCGCATGCCTATCTACCACAATGTTGAATCTTATACTTATATAACTTTTCAGTAAAGTGATATGATCGGGCTAATTTAAAGAAAACACCGGACAATGAAAACTTCTGACGACTATTAAAAAAAACCCCATTTTTTATATTTCTTAAACTTTGTCCACTTATTCTCCTCCACATCAGCTTTCATAATCATTGAAAACATGTTGCATAATGTCGTTGCACTAATAGCTACGACCCCTCCAATGAGACCCTTAGGCAAGGATTGGCAATTCCGACTTCTTGCCCAGCAAATGTATAAAATGTAGGCAGGATTGGATTGCTTTTTATTAAAAGGCCAGCAGGTACCGAAAAAGGTGTCGCCGGCACTGAAGACATTAATTTTGAAATTATTTCATCACTGCAGCGGCCACGAGCGCGGGGCTACCGAGCAGGCGCGCGCGCACCCGAGATGCTCGTTGTTAGAGACGGCGCAGTGAGAGCTCGTTTTCGCGTCCTCAGACCGATTGAGTTCGAAACAGCAACGCGTCTCCGGTGACTTGAACGCACGTGCACTGGAGCTTCCCTATTCTATCGACCCTCTGTTCGCATCGCAGCTAGGCGCTGATAACAAGGCAAAGATGGAAGCAATATGAGAACTCTATAATGGAGCTATGAGCGCTCGCTTCACGCACGCTGCTGCCAGAGAAACTGCGCTGCGCCACTTGCGATCAGTGGAATAGATTAACGTGGCGCTCAAGTGGCAAAGCAAAATATGGAATTTCAAAGGAAAGAAAAGCAAAACTATCGGTAACCAGATCCGCTTGCCTATCTTAGATGTCGGCAGCAGACGGCCTGAACTAGCCGCGCGTTCAGAGCGCTGTTCACACTTCATTCGGCGCGCATAGTTCTTGTGCTTTGCTCTTACAGTACTCCTCCTGTGCGTCTCATGGGGAGAAAGTATAGCTCGGAATGAGTGTATTGTGGAGACTACCTTTCGAAGCACAAGAAGCGTGAAGGAGTACTGACACGAATTTTTAAAAATTTCGGATTGTTGCTCTAAATAAAAACACTGGTGTCGATGAACCTAAAACGACTATTGTGGTGCCTGGGAATGCATCGTATATATTTTATCTAGCGCCACCTTAAAAAGACACTTTCGGTTTAGATATCGAGGGGGTGGCGTCAGTGTCGTTTCATAGCAGTGTGACGTCACGGAGATACAGAAACTCGCGACGTACTAGCAGCAAATTCGTCATCTGCTCGTGGTGCACATAAACAACGATCAGTGAATTGTCGTCCTGTGACCCTGACAGTGGTTTCTGCGATTTAGGCTGCATGCAGGACGCAGAACTCGCATACTCGGGGGAACTTTCTTGACTCGTCGGGATAATGTCCTTGCAGTGGAGCTGGCTTGCAGATGCTCAGCGACGAAAACTTCAAAGTCAAATTAAAATATTTTATACGTGTTCTCCGACTCCAGTGTGTGGACAGCGTTGACACTGCACACCAACGAAGCAAAAAATGTCCCTTTTGCGATGTCTCAAAATCGTGTCAGTACTCCTTTAATTATTGCAAAGAAGCCAAAATTTCGCAGACTTACCGACCTAGGCATATACGCTTTGAAGAAACGTTTAACGCCCGAAAGATCAGTGACTGCCAGTGAGAAGGACTACTTGTGCTACGCGTGCTTTTGCAACCACTGCAATGAAAGATCTTCACGGAACGCACAGTTTAACGATGACATTCTTATGCCCCCTGAAAAAGAAATCGACGTCATTAACCAGATCACTGCGACTACCGGTGTACGTGCGTTCAAGTCACCCCAAAGGTGTTGCTGTTTCGAACTCAATCGGTCTGAGGACGCGAAAACGAGCTCTCACTGCGCCGTCTCTAACAACGAGCATCTCGGGTGCGCGCGCTCGTGGCTGCTGCAGTGACGAAATAATTTCAAAATTAACGTCTTCAGTGCCGGCGACACCTTTTTCGGTACCTGCTGGCCTTTTAATAAAAAGCAATTCAATCCTGGCTGCATTTTATACACTTGCTGGGCAAGAAGTCGGAATTGCCAATCCTTGCCTACGGGTCTCATTGGAGGGGTCGTAACTATTAGTGCAACGACATTATGCAACATGTTTTAAATGATTATGAAAGCTGATGTGGAGGAGAATAAGTGGACAAAGTTTAAGAAATATAAAAAATGGTTTTTTTTTTTTAATTCTCGTCAGAAGTTTTCATTCTCCGGTGTTTTCTTTAAATTAGCCCGATCATATCTCTTTACTGAAAAGTTATATAAATATAAGATTCGGCAGTGTGGTAGATAAGCATGCGACGAACGTAATGCGCAATTTTTGTCGGTCTGCTGCAAGGATTATTCGAGATAAAGACCTTCAAAGTAAAGAAAATAACGTTTCCTGGGCCAAATTTGAGGTTTTTTATAAAAACATCTACACTACACATCAAAACTAAAAATACCTGAGCAGACGCACAAACATGCATATATTTAGTTTAAAAAATTTCAGCTACCTCATTTTAATATATTTTGTGCAATTCATAACGAAAGTTGGCCAAAACAGCAGAGTGGATGAGCGCTCCACTCCAGCTCTTCGTCATTATTGATTTCCTGTGCTTCGAAAAAATTTTTGGCGGCAAAACAAATTGCGGATCTCTTCTTTCCACTCCTCAGGCAATAATATATAAAATTTTGAAATAAGTTTGAGAGGTCGACCAGCCATCGATTGTTCGATCTTACGTGGAATCACCCTATATATATATATATATATATATATAGATATATATATATATATATATATATATATATATATATATATATATATATATATATATATATATATATATATATATATATTCGTGGAAATGATCCTCCAGTTTTTTTAAACGAATTATTTTAAGAATTTTCATAGTTTCCAGGGAAATTGAAAGTGTCAGCGAACTTCAGTGTTACGGTGAAGTTCCTCACATGCATGGTATCGTAACCAAGGAGCTTTTTTTTTAAACATCCTTGGTTGTAACGTAGAAGGTTTAGCAAACCTAAACTGTGCGTCTATTTGCGCGGCGTTGGTTTTTGCAGCCAAGCGCAAAGCGCGTCTTTCGATGCCTACTCCCTACTGCTTCGTACTTCCAACAGCATTCACGTTGAGTGCAACTGCATAATTATTTTTTTATTTTCTCGACGAGAAGGTAACAAAAATAGACCGAGATTGGGTAGGATGGAGCGAATGAAATGCTCTTGCATTTAATACCGATGAGTAGACAGAAAGAGCGCTTATCATTCCAGCTCAGGAGGGTCTCCGTTTCCGAGGAAAATTCTATAACCCCTGCCTCACGGAAGTTTCTTTTTAGAGCTAACCTTTCTTTGCCTAGCCTCCTTGGTGTGGTTCCAACGCTGTTGCTGGATTGGAGTTGTTGGGCGGCTTGGTGGGTCACCCGGTATCTCGGCCGATATATTTGTGTGTGCGAGGTTTCCATGTGCGCCGAATATACACTGCAAACGGGTTTGAGCCCTTTAGGGAGTTTCGGGCTCGACGCATAACGTGCATCTAAAAGGTACTACGCAAAACCCCCTTCAAAATGAGGTTCAAAGGGAGGTTTTATTTACATCCTTTAAGGGAGTGATTAGAGGGAACTAAGGAGGTAAATTTGTGTTTTTATTGAACTCATTTTGAGGGCTTGAACGGAGCGCATTGGAAGTTTTTCTGGTTCTTTTGAGAGCTTTTAAAGCCTCCTTTTGGAGGTAAAGTTGGTGTTTTTATGTAAACCATTTTGGGGGCTTGAACAGAGCGCATTGAGAGTTTTTCTGCTTCTTTTGAGAGCTGTTAAAGCCTCCTTTTATACGAGGCCCTAGAGCGGTCGCGAAATGAAAAAAAAAAAGTGTATCTTAGGCAGTATATTACGTTTACCGGCCAATTACCGCTACTATTCATCACTAGGACATAATAGAAAATGGACATCAAAGTATTAATGCACAAACATGACATTTGCATACAAGTACGCACGACACAGGAATCGAACTCGCGACCACACGCACTCAAAGCAAGCACTATAACCATTACACCACAGCGCCTCCACTTGCAAGGTTGTTTTTTTCGTGGGCTAATATATGTACCAATGTATGTACAAAGCGGCTGGTAACCCGTCGGCACAACTTCGAACTTCTGTTCTTGTACCATCGGCGTGTGTTTGCTCTTGCGGAAGGTCAATACATAATTTGTGGGGCGTCATGCAGGCCGAGCCGATCGACGTAAACACCCTCGGCTCCGAATTCTCCGGTTCACCGTGTCGTGCCGCTAGAAAAATGATAAACGTGTGCCCTCTTCGCTCGCGCTAAATTCGTGAATACCAGCGTGACAAAGGTATCTTCAGATGAGCGAACGTATGTGCATTCCATGAGCGTATGCTGTGGAGCAATTTTCGTTATTTCTGCAGCCGCGAACTGCGCGCGTCCAGATGCGGCAGCGTGTTATGAGCGGTTCGAAGACCGCCTGCGTTCTCATATGAAAGTTACACACGCAGAGGCCCGACTTAGACGAACATTGTAACGCGCCTACATTAAGTGCATTTAATGCGCGCGTACTGCGGCGAGCTGCACGCAGGGGCAGCAGCGCGCTCTGAGCAGCTGAACAAAAAACTGTTTCTATTCGCAATGCACCCTTTAGCGCGGACCGCCTGCGTTCGCATATGAAAATTACACACGCAGACAATTCCAGCGTTACAAGGACATTGTAACGCGCCTACATAAAGTGCGTTGAATGCACGCGTACAGCCGCGAGTAGCGCCTTCTGAGCAGCTGAACGCTTATCTATTTCCGCAATTAGCGCTTATTCGCAATGCACGCTTTAGCACGGCATTCAGTGATTCTCTATAACACATATTCAGTATGTGTTTGCTTTCATACTCGGATACTACCTACATTTCTTACTAATTAGCTCTTATTGGTGAGCATCACGCCACCGCGTTAAAGCGAATGCCTAACGCGTGCCCCAAGGTCAAGGTCAACCTCCCCAGTTTACCAGTGACAGGTCTCCCACAAAACAAAAAAGTTAATGTACTTGCACTTCTCTCTTGTGAACGTCCATGTGTACTTGGCCCTCCCCTCAGACAGATGATGCAGTACCCATTAAAAAAAGCATTACCCTCTTCCTCAATGGAACAGCTGTTCTTGAGAAAATATGGTTCTGTTGAATGACTTCACCACAGCAGCAGAGAGGTTGGCTTGTTTGCAATTCAGAATTTCACAATCGTAACACAGAAACACGAGGACTGTAGCAAATATGCAGAAAACTGGAAAAACTATCATATGTGCACACCCTCGTCCACCCTGCACACTACGTTAAACTTTATTTATACAACAGCAACCTTCAATTATGCTACTATTGATAAAAGATCACCCAATCTACGTTAGAACACAGTGATGACTTTGTCTTTCTGTTGCCTATCTTCTACAACGTGTCATAATCTGTGAATCATCTGTTCAATGTGTTTGGTAATAAAACACAAGCAGTTACATTGAGCAGGCAGTGTTTCAGCAATTTGTTTTGCAAGCACAAATTCATTTCTTCAATTTGCATGCACGACAAGTAGTCATACTTCAATTGATACAAGAACCAGTGGTTGCAACATTTTATTGGAATCAAAACAGCAGCAGTTCTCGTGTCAATGTAAGGATATAGGTATATATTTCCATCGTCGTGCACAGAACCTACTCCCAAAACTGAACACGTGGAACAACATATACAGTACAGCCTAAGCACTATACATAATTCACAGCAGTAAAGCAATACGAAAGTAGGGTGTAAAATCTCATCATGATGCGCACTAACGTGTGCACTTCACCGTGCCAGTATGTAAGTATAATCCAAAAAAATAAGCTACCAAGGAACTTGGTGTCAGCCTACACACGAAGGCAACTAATTAGTACAATAAGGCTAGCATCACTTTTGGGAAATATGAAACTGTGTAGACAGGCAGTTGTACAGTTTTTTATTGCATTAGTTTGCCCTATGGCATCAAAACATGTCGCAGATGATTTTGGAGTTGAGTTTCCTACAAAAAAGCCCAAAATAGACCTGTGGTGTTGACTGTAGGTCCACTTACCAAGGTGCATAAAAGCATTCAGCAATGCCCACAAAATTACAAGGTTGCCTTCATATGTTGCTGTACATATTTACTCACAGATACCTGGAAGCCACCGTAAATTTCTGGAAGTGTGCTTGGGAACTTGTCGGCATAATCACATGACTGCAATGTACATATACTTCTAATATGCATAACAAGTACAGCCATGCTTCTATGTTTTTATGCCAGCTAGTGCCATCTGTAACTCAAAAGTTCATCCTTAATTCCTCACTTGATGGCTTACGCATAATTACCACATTGAAAATAATCCAAGCACCATGGCTGCAACGTCAACTTGCAATTAGGCAATCACAGGCACTAAATACAAAAATTCCTGTAAATAGTGACTGGTCGCTCTGCACACTGGATCCTAGGACTTGATATGCCATGAGGATGAATAAAAATTGACCACACATATATAGAGACTGTGAAACAGTCAGGAGTTCAGTTCATAGGTAAGGAAAACGTGAAAACGAAATCAGAACACATAGCAACAAAGGGGACGGAACGACACACTACTAACAACTGAAGTTGAACATGTGCTTCGCTTTTTTAGTCATGCGTGTTTATATCTTTCTGTGGTTTTGATTACACTTCAGTTACTAGTAGCGTACTGTCCTGTCTGCCCCCTTCATTCCTCTATGGATGTGTGATTGTTTAGTTTTGTAATTTTTTCGTACTGTGTGTTTACATCTTTCTGTGGTTTCGATTAAACTTCAGTTGCTAGTAGCGCGTCATCCTGTCCCCTTCATTTCTCTGTGCTGTGATTTTTTTTGCACCCCCCCTCTTTAACTATGAATATACACCAACTCGCCCAACTGCCCCTGTTAAGACTTATGTTTGCTGAATAACACTGGGTCCACTCAGCGTCTTTTTAAACAATGCGAAATTTTCAAATGCACACGATATCAGAAAGGTTGCACGCAGTATTGCGCATAACACTCTGCATCAATACCAGTGTTGGCCTAAATGTGGTAAGATGTACGAGCTGTTCGACATAGTGTAAAGTGAGGCACATCAGGGCGTTCCCACAATCATGGGTGTCGGCAGGGTTTGCACAAAGGGCACCTGCCGCCATCAACACACACCAGCACTTGACCCCACCCAAGCTACACCAATGCTCTCCTGCTCACCAGGCCGACACGTTACGCCGCCTTGCACCCCAAGACAAAATCCTGCCGACACTCATGGCCACAATGCACTTGACTTGAACACAGACTGATGGGCAAGCAACACTTGCTGCTTTGCCAGAAGTGTATTCCTGAAAATTACACAAAAAAGAAGTCCACTAAGATTTCTGTATACATAAAAATGAATGCCTCACCGAAGATTTGCACTTGACTATCCTTATTGCAGATATTTTGTCAAAACACGAAATGAATACAAAATTGAGATGCTGCTAAGTACTTCCTTGTGAGCGTTTCACTTCGTGTGCACAAGGCGAAAAACAAACGGATGTAAAAAAAAATGCGAAACACCACCAGAAGTGTACTCTTGCCATGTTTACCATTATGTGGGTAGTTTTTGATGTCAGTAAAGTTATCACTATAAGTACACTTTAAAAGGGTTGTGAATGTTAGCAAGGTCTTGATTAACCGCACCTACTCTGTTTAGGAGTGAAGATTGGGCAACTTGGCACTGAACCATGGCAAAAATAAACAGCGCACTTCTAGTGAGGATAAACTAAGGCCTGGGCACAATAACAGCGCTTTCACCTTGTCAAATTGTGTCAACAGTCATGATACTATGTATTGACCTTGAAAACTATGGCAACATAATGCAAAACAGCAAATTAACGAGATGGAATAGACAAGATGATTCAACAATCTGGTTCAACAGACTCAACAGCTGACTTATATCAATGTGATTAAATTAGCTTGCACATCTCATAATGGCTAAGAATATGCACATGTAACCTTGGCAAATTCCACTGTTGATATGTGACCAATGAAGTTGCATTCCTTCCATGCCGTTGAATGGCCATTCCTTCTTTCTGTTTTCAGTGTTTTCTGATTTTGATTGTTTTCACTAGCATAAATGTTCACCCTTTTTGATTTTGGCGTACGTGTTTTGCCTTTGAATGTGCACGTTTCTTCTGCTTTGTCTTTCCTGTTTCTTTTGTATGCGTATATGTTTTGCCTTTGAACGTGCACACGTTTCTGCTGCTCTGTCTCTCTTTTTGCACTACTGGGCCTTGTGCACTTCTCAAGCTACCATTGTCACTTTTCACTTGAGGCCCATTTCCTGTATTTTGCTGGAATAAACATTTATCCATTCATTCAATACCATAAAACGCATGTGCTTCACAATACACACTGCACTTAGCAGATGTCTGTCACATGATATGGCCGTCATTGTATAGCTTTAACATGATTTATTCGTTCTAGCTAAATGAATCCAAGCTAATGATGTTAATGTACCTTGATATGCTATTTCACTGTTCCTTGATGCATATGTATGAAGGTACAGTGCTTATGTACCTTAATATGCTATTTCAGGAGACGGGCAGAGTGCGCAATGCAAAAAAATTGTTGCCGAAAAGTCTTTTCACTTCCTGACAATCTGTGCTTCGGTGGGTTCTCACAGTTGCATGGCGGGAGAAAGATGTCCAGGGTAGTTGACTGCATCCAAGGTAGATGCTGCAAAATGAGAGCGCACGGTGTTGTCACATGTCAATGTGCGCAAATTGACACGATGATGAAGGATTAAAACAAACAAATGAAGTTGGAGAAAAGAATAAATCGAAAACAAAGTTGTCCTTTATGCACATTCCATCATGTGACAATGTGATAACCGTGGCCTTTTGCTCTAATGTATATTCCCTGAAAGCATCATGCCTCATTCATGCTTTATCGCAGGCAAGAAAATTATATCGTGCAAACAACTTTATCAGGGCGCACTCCTGGGTCGATTGACTGGTCGTATGAAGCATGAGTGATATTCACAGAAGTTCCAAAACATGAATCACACATCATTGCTATCTGAGTTTAACGACTTAAATGCGAAGCATTTGTTAAACACTTCTACGACTTTGAACGGATCTATCTACCTATCTATCTAGCCGCCTACGACTCATAGCTCGTGTGGGTGTTTCATTAATGGGATGTATGCCAAAATTCGTGTGGCATGACGACTGCATGAAGAACATGAATGATGGGTCTTAACTTGAAAATCATGATATGCATTTCATTAACGACATGATTTACACGTCACTCTCTTGGTTCTCTTACGACTGTTTCGTTAACTTGATATTTACCAAAATAGGTATGGCGTCACAAGAGTGTATGACGCACATAAACGACAGTTTCTAACTTGCAAATCATGACACGCTTGTCATGTATGGCGTTATTTTGACAACATGGTCTCGGGGGCGCTAGTGGCCGTTTCGCATGCTCCATATACACCAAAATTGGTATTGTGCTGTGTGACTGTACGTCCAACATAAATAACAGCTGGCAACATGAAAATAATGACATGCATGTCATGTACACACGCCACGCTCATGGTGCGCTCGTGGCCGGTTCGCTAGCTTGACATACACCTAAACTGATATAGCGTGACGTGATTGTGCGACGAACATAAATGACATATAGTAACATGAAATTAACGACATGTATGTCATTTACGGCATGGAGCCTGGTGCACTCGCGTCCGGTTCTCTAACTTGATATCATACCAAGACTGGCATAGCGTGACGTGACTGTATGACGTACATAAATGACAGCTGGTAACATGGAAACAATGAATGACATGCGTGTAATGTACGGCATGGGTTACATGCCACGCTCATGGTGCGGGCATTTCGCAAGCTTGACATGCCGATTTTCTTTTCTTTCTTTTTTTTTGCTTTTCATTGCACTTTTCAAGCGACGCAATGTGCAGAAGGTCATCTACAGGTGCATAAGCGACGATAAGGGCTCGCAAAGAGAGAGAACATCAGTATTACTTACCATTTTTGTTCCTGAATGTGCCGAGCACGCAGGGTGCCCATCATCTGCTTGGTAATGCACAGCGGCACGCTCGCTTGAGTCGACAGGCCGTCGCGATTATCCCACTCGCAGCACAGCATGTCGCACTGTCGTCAAACCACGCATATCACATCCAGCGGCGAGAACACAGTGAGGCTGCAGGCACAAAACGCGCACACACGACCGACACAGCTGATCACTTGAGAAGTGGTGTTGACAAGGCCTAGCCGGCCTTGCCTAGCTACGACGATCGCGCCGCCGCGGGAACGACTCCCTCCTCACGTTTCTTTCTTTTTTTCTGCTTTTTTTCTTCGCGCGCGCATGCGGCGCGCAGCTTTGTCCCATTTCACTTCGGTAGCGCCTCGTATGGCTTGCTTTTGACCTGGCGGGGGCGGGCCGAGTAGGCTGCAGCCGCCAAGGCCAAAGGGCTTGCTCGCTTCCTCTCCAGCCGTTCGGAGGGTCTCGTATATCTCTCTCTGGGCTCTCTGTGCAAGGGATTTTTAGTGTGCTGAAGCATGCCGCCTCTTTCTTTTACTTCTTTCCCCCGCACAGCTGCATGCATGCCCGCCAGCACTGAAGGCATTATGGAAAGCTTCGGAAAAAAAAGAGAAAACATGCCAGAGGAAATGAGATGGGAGTTTTTTGTTCCTCTAACTCCATTCGACGAATGGCGTCAGATGGTGAATTTACCTCCTTTCTTCCACATATTTTCTTAACGAAGTAAAATTGAGGACGCAGAACTTTATTGCACCCACCTCATTACACCCTAAGGTAGTACTGTCCAGATGGAGGTAGTATTAAGGGGGATTGTAGCCCTTAAAACGCCCAATTCGGCTAGTTTGCGTTTGCAGTGTAGGTAAAAGCGAGCAGATGTTTGCGTACCCCTCGTAAACTGAACAAGTGTACAAGAAATCTGACGTGCGCTTGCCGTAATGAAACACTCACAGGGTCACTTATGAACTCACCTAACACGACTGGAAGGCAAAAGCCATCTTGTTTTTCCTCTCGGTCGATTGAATAAATCCTGCCAGGCCACCCCCCGAAAGCTTTCTGCACCTAACGGGGTTTTCCATTGCCACAAGGGTCGGTGGCACCTCACCTGGCTTTGCACTGCCTCCGGGATCGGCCCACTTTTGACGAATCTACGGTGTCGTGTGATGACGTCACCACGTGACGTTACGTCACGTGACGTCATGGTGACGTCATAATAACGTCAAAAAATCGGCGATCTGTGACGTCATGATGCCGTCGTATGGTGCCGTCAACACGTGATGATGATTTCTTGTCTCACTCTGGTTGACGCCGCCAACGGGAGACGCCGACGCGGGAGGCCAGTCAATTTCCGCGTTTGATGAGGCATCTGACGCTTTCGCCTTGATAAATAAGGGTACCGTGCCCGCGTGGCACCTGCAGCACAATAACAGCGTAATCTAGAGGGTTGGCCACCTAGGAACTGATCGTAAAGTTTAATGCAAGTACTGAGCATTGAAAGCGGCCGCCTGATAACCGAACATCTGTCAAAATGCAGTCAGATGTGCGTTTAGGTGGGAAAAGTACGTTGCGAAGGACAAGGGTGTTACACTAGCGGTATGTTGTCTATGAATATAAAGTCCAAACAAGGCCGTAACGAGACCGCTGGGAACAAGAGTGACGGCCGTCTGCGCGCTGCTATCGAGTAGATGAAAGCGCCCACACGTTACACAATCGCCAAGTTGGGACACTTGGTGCGATACTAATCGGCTGCACGTGCAAGTACGTAGCTGCGCACGTGACTCCACGCGTAAGAGGATGCCTCTCGAGGGTATTTTTCGGAACAGCTAGTAAGCACTGACGCTGCTCAGTGGTAAAATAGTTAGCTTCTGCGCAGTGTTCAGGTTCGATCCCGGCGAGAAATGATATATTTTTCTCACTATGGACGATTGGTGCGACGGAAAATGACAGCGGATCACATCTTCACGAAAAGCAGCAATTTCAGTTACAGAGAGCCGTTAACAATAAGCTGAGAAGCAAAGCAAAGTGTCACATCAAATTGAACTTACAATGTATGGTCATATGAGGATAATTCACATCGTGTTAGTATTAATAAAATAGTGCGCTATATTGCACAGAACTTTTCAAAATATTTTTTAAGGTTTTTCAGGTTATATGATCGTATTGGTATTTTTATTGTCTTTCTGTACGTGTGTGGGCCTAATCTTAGCCATTGCCTGAGGATTAGGATTTGTGATGCAAGTACATGATCCTAAATGTACCTCACTCAAAATGTGTCGTCAGGAGCGTCAGTTACGGGGGAGGGGGGAGGGGTGTCAAGGTTGCGCTCGTCTTTCCGACCCCTTCACCCAAAACCTGTCGAGGGAACAATGATATTAACAATAATATTTTGATCGTTTGTGCGGCAGGAATAATTATAAATAGTAGGCTAATAAGATGATGCGAGTGGCCAAGGGTTTTCATGAACTGCAAGGGCTGATGGTACAGTAAGTTTTTTTTTCGTGTATTGCTTTATTCAGAAACATTTTCGCCATTATAAGTGTAAGCTATATGGAAACAACCATGGGGCCCTTCTGGTGTTTGTGATCACATGGTTTGAATGAAACCTCAGTAATGCTACTGACAAACTTCCATAAAAAAAGTGTCAGGGGCTGGTATTTTAGTCGTTACATTATTCTGATTATTTCGAGATATAGTAAAATTTCAGCATATCACTTGAACATGTAATATTTGGAGAGGAATTGTATTGAAAAAAATAACGCGGCAAATTGGGATCACTTTTTAGTTGTTAGAATTTCTGTGTCGCTCCGCGTAATTTATTACTACGTTGTCGTCTTCTTCTGACAGGCCTTTATTGGAGTCGCTGTGATCTTCCTGAGGAGAAAGAGAATGTATACGCTAATTATTTATTACATTCTCTATACATAAACTTGAAGTTGAACCCAGCATTGGTTTGCGACGTTGGCGATGTTCTTTAGCATTACAACATAAATAAGAGGTGTCCCCGTAAGCATGCATGCAATACGAGTCAACTAGCATATTGGTTCCAGTGCTGTCCATGTTCGTTTGTGAAGTAATGAAAGGCGCCACAGAAATATGGGAACCGTATTCACGCACACACACACAAACTCACACACACGCACGCATGCACGCGCACACACACACACACACACACACACACACACACACACACACACACACACACACACACACACACACACACACACACACACGCACGCACGCACGCACACACACACACACGCACACACACACACACACGCGCGCGCACACACGCACACACGCACACACACACACACACACACACACACACGCACGCACACACGCACACACGCACACACGCACACACGCACACACACACACACACACACACACACACACACGCACGCACACACGCACACACGCACACACACACACACACACACACACACACACACACACACACACACACACACAAAGACCATTTTACGTCAAGAATGTTCGTAAGAAGATATTTCAGCTACATGCTGACGCTGGACATATCATCAGAGAAGCGGGTCGGTCAGTGGAAAAAATATCTACGAAAGGAAAGTTTTCAAATGTAGGCCGACGGACGTTCTTGAGCTCCACCGCTGAACCTCCACCACTGAAGCATTCCACGAACAAGAACACCTCTGTTAAGATTAACTAATTAGATAATTTCTCTCTCAAAGGGAAGTTCTAACATAAGAAAATGAACAAGTCATGTTAGGAGTCCCCCAATTTCACTTATCTTCGTGATTTACAATACCTTATTGTGTCGTCTTCCGGGTCAAGAAAGAAAATCCCGTTATGTGTGAAAGAAAGAGAGCGAGAGAATACCAACGCCGAACCATGCGAGTAAACCGCCCCCCAAAACGTGTTTTGAATAAACAAAGGCGGACACCGTCGGGCGCCAGAGAGGGACACGCCGGTGGTGTTGCGTTTGGCTTTTGCCCGTTGCCTTGGAAGCGACTGGTTTTCTTCCGAAACGGCGGGAGGGGAAGCACGCGCGGTCACTTCCGATACCGATAATCTGCGCGTGGAAGTGAACGAAAGATAAAGGTGACAGTTTTACTCAGTCTCGAGCCAAAGAGGGAGAGAGCCGAGCACGTTTTCCATACTGGGAGCGTAGTGGCGAAACCAGTTGCTGTCGTTAGCCCCCGAAGACCGCCCTTACACCTGTGACCTATACCACTTTCGGCAGAACGGCGAACCAATCTTCGAAGCAGTTACTTCTTTCGAAGCACGTTCTGAGAGCACTGCAGTTTAATATACGAGCCAGACGTGTACGGTCTTGCAGAACGAACGAAGGAAAGGTTTTGCGGATTAAGCTCCACTCGGGAGGCAATAAAATACGCCGTGCAGGCGGACGAGTACGACAGCCGGCAATTCGACAAGTGAATTTAGGTATAATCCTCAAGATTAGCGATCAGAGGCTGTGTGAAATTTTCCCTTAATACGAAAATGCAGAAGTACATAGGCGCTACAGATATGAGTACCGTTTCTCCCGCGTTATTTACCATTAAATACGCGTTTTTTTCCTATTGTTCACATGATGATCAACTTATCGAATTAAACAGATGTACAGGCAGCACTAGAAGTATCAAGTGCAGTAAGCTTAAAAGTCCTAACTGCAAAATCCAGTGTCGTTCTGTCTAAATAAAGAATGACATCCCTATAAAGTCCCAGTTTCCTGAAAAAAAGAAAGTAAATATTTTATAACGCAAGGAGCCAGCAGGTGTGTGCCAAACCGCGCTGTCGAAGCGGTTCTTCCCGCACACCTCTAATCGCACTCCAATCGCGAATGCCAAAAAATAGTGTCCCAACAACGAAAGAACACTAGACTAGAGGAAAATACCTCCTCCTTGCACTGGTCGCAGTAACAGGCTCTTACCGCCGTTTTCAGGGTGTCACATAACTTAAGGTCGTAAAGAATGTGTATAAGGAACGCGCTGTCTGCGACCGCCAGCTATCTAGATGCCTTGTAGGAAGGAAAGAAGGAAGGAAGAAAAGGAAAGGGCGAAGGCAGGGAGGTTAACCAGACACCTGTCCGGTTGGCTACCCTACGCTGGGGGAAAGGGGAGTAGAAAGAAGAGAGAGGGAAGGACACAAGGAAAGGATCAATAAATGCGCTGGCGCGTATGTGTCGTTGCGACGATTGTAAGATCGGCCGCACTACGTGCAGACGCTGCTGGAGCACCGTCCCCATCGCTTGTCGGCCCACAAGGCAGTTAAATCACTTTCGTGCTTTTTGAGGACTGCTGTCGTATGCGGAGACATTGCCAAGCACTGTGTCTGTGGTGTGCTAAGTATTTCAACTCAATGCGAATTGAAAGTGCTCTGTTTCTCGCCATTTAGGGTTATGGAGTGTCAAGGTAACCCAACGCAACCTCTGTACAGCTACGGATGACATAAATGGCGAAGTCATGGTGTAGCTCTAGGGGCTTTGACTGAGGGCGCACCTCGCAAGTGGGAGCACAATACAAGGGTGGCACATAGATTCAATCGGAAAATGCCTGCAGTACTTAGAGCAAGGCCTCTCTTGGCACCACCAGAAACTACTGTCACATCGCAATTTCCAATTTCTTTTCCGGAGTCTGCAGAGTGCACATAACGGAAGCACATGAACGTACACGAACCTGAGTTTTCTACAACGCATCACAATAGCCGCTAAACCTGTCTTGTCTTACAGACAATACAGCTGCGCCATTTTGTGAGGAATACATTCTTGCTATTACTAAGGCACCTCACAGCAAATACATACAATTGTAGCAAAGAAATCGAAAGCGGGTGATCGAGAAGAAGCTAACAGGCACGTAGCCAGGATTTTTCTTCGGGGGGGGGGGGGGGGGCAAGGCCTAAGTTTTTCTTTAATTAGATGTATATAAGGAGAGGTTGGTGCCAATGGGTGGTGCCAGCTATTCTTCTCTTGCACAATGGTTGTCGTCGCGAAGTAGACAATAAAATCAAGGCTATACAAGAACACATAGTACAGCACTCAGTCCAAGTTCTTCGACAGAACATTCTGTTCACTCAACATAAAAGTTGACGAAAAGAACAAGTGTTCACACGATTGAAATGTCCACACAAAACATAGCAGTTCACTAAAATGTTGTCATAGGCGATCATGTCACTTGGGAATTGTCTCTAATTATTCGGAAGAAAGTCTTCCCATGACAAAAATAAAAAAAAAGTTGCCCGGGGATATAGAAATCGCTTAAAGATTAGAAGAAAATGAGAACAGTATGCAGTGCAGCCCAAGAGGCGAGTTAATACGCGATGGAAAGCAAGTTTTTGACACTGCAGTAAAGCTAGTGCGTGTGCACCAAAAAGAATGCTTTCCAACAAAATAATCTCGACTCGGGTAGGCGGGAATCGGGCGCCCACTTACGGTTGTGCGGCAAAAAAAAAAATAAAAAATAAAATGTCGGGTGCTTTCTCTACCGAACTTCTCACACTCTGTCTCAACAACAGGCCTGCGAGCAGAACGGGAGCCATTTTATGGCAGCAATTCTTAAACAGTGAACAGACACATTCGGAAAAACAATCTTATTCGACAAAAAAGAACCAAAACATGGATGCTTGCATGACACAAATCATGCAGAACGCTTACATTCATTCAGTGCTGGGCAGCATCGACGATACATGTATCTTAGATACTATCTTAGATACTCTATGGGTATCTTGTATCTGTATCACGATACTTCTCGAAAGACGAGTATCTGTATCTGTATTTCCGATACATTGATAATGTATC
Organism: Rhipicephalus sanguineus; assembly: GCF_013339695.2. Lineage (NCBI taxonomy): Eukaryota > Metazoa > Arthropoda > Arachnida > Ixodida > Ixodidae > Rhipicephalus > Rhipicephalus sanguineus. The sequence goes on along the minus strand of NC_051178.1, from coordinate 161,672,763 downwards.
GTGTATCTTAAGATACAAGGTACTTCTATCGCAACACAACCGTGTGAAACAATGATCGCTGGCCAAGCTCCGCTTGTCAAGCTGGTACCGGTGCTACTAAGCCATCTGATTAAGCCTTAGGGCAGCGGTGCAATTTTATTTTTCTTCTAGAGTACCCCAGTGAGGGCAGATGATGAGGAAGTCAAGCGCGCGGACGTCTGCGCCCAGCCCACGTACCTTTTGTCTGCTCGATTTCTTTTCTTTTTAGTTGCGCCAATGCCGCGACACCTGCTCTTAGCCACTGTCCTGCGCCGCGTCTAACGCGCAAATTCTGATACTGCTACAGTGTTGTTATATATACTGAAGATTCTATTGCGTCTTGCGTCTTGCTCCGTAACGAAATGTAATGCGTGCAAGAATGGGGTTCCTTTGCGTCGCGTGGATTTTACATATCAGCGATTTAATGACCTCGTGGATGTAAGTTTGACTTGCATGCCATGAAATTACTTATATGCAAATAAGAACCTAACAACGTTGTCACCACTGGTACTGATGCTAGATCTAAAAGAGCAAGCGTTTACCTAACAAACTATCTTGGCATACCGTATTCTTCGCTTCTTTTAATTGCTACATTTATTCAAACAATTTATGAAATCATAATTTATTAGTACAAGTGCTTTCTTAGCTGTCATTTCACATTCCTTACATTACCTAAGTCTCTGCACTGTTTTTCCGGTCTGGTCACCGCAGTATGTCTTTTGCAACGCGCTCCCAAAATAAGATCTCTGCTTTATTCTTCTGTCTACTTTATTTCCACTACTGTTTACATATTTACACGTTGCCAAGGCGATTTTGCAAACAAATATATAATTATGTGGACGTACCTTGAGTAAACAGTACAAAATATTCTGCTTACCGCTTAGGAAAATAACGAAATTGAGTTTGCATTATATAAATGGAAATCATTAGGAGGCATCTTAAAGATGTTAGGAAGGGGATTCGAGAAACATTGTTTTACTGAATGCTCCGGTTTACTCATTATTGTCCCAACGAGCCGTTTCAAGTAATTTTTCATAGGCACTGAATTTTCTATTGTCTCAACAGGTAATTTGACAATACTTCATGCGCATGGGCGCCGTCTGTATTGTTTTCTGTACTCATTCAATGTGAATGTTTGATACACAGCCACCTCTCTATTTTACTTATATTTGTTGTCCTGTTTTAGGCCTTCTTAAATATTTTTCGTATTACTAATCGCCACCTAATGGGTGCTATAAGCGGCAATAGCGTGAATAGCGGCGGTGTCCTGCGAAGCTTTGTGGAAGTATACAATACGTCTGAGACGTTTCTGTGTTGCACATGTTCCCTCGTTGAAGGATAATTGCTAAAAAGATTGCACGTTAGTGAGTATCTCAAGAAAGAATCCTTTACGCCAGCAGATAAGTAGAATATGACAATTCATTGCAGTTTTACGTCATCTACGTATACACCAGGGGTCTCAAACTGAGCTTACAGCCAGCGGACCGTAGTCGCGAAATTTAGTTGCAAGGGCCGGGACAGTGAAAATGGTGGGAGAGAGTTTGAACAAATTGACGTTTGACAGGAAGCCTTTCCCATATCTCATATATAGGTCATTTCTGACGGGGATTTGGAGTCAGGATTCGAGAAACATCGATAGCGATGTAGAGAATGACTGATATCTAGACGCGGATTCTGAAATATAGTTTTTGTTACACGGTTATGTTTTAGCACATGGTGACCACATGTTCCTCACGAAAGGAATGCTTGAGACCAGTCATGTCCGTGCAGCTCACGAACACACTTATTTAGAAAATAAAAACAATGAGACGAAGACGGTGATGTGTGCGGGCCGGGCTGCTAGCGAAATGGCTCAAACCCCTAGTATACACCATGCGCACCCCCCCCCCCCCCAAAAAAAAAAGAAAAAAAAATGTCACTACCAGCGTTGTTACTGCTGTACACCTGTCCAGATATACGGTATTGTGCAGCCTGTCTTTTACGGACAAGATAAAAGTCCACACCGGTATTTGCGCCGTCGTGAGAAGGCTTCTTATTGAAGTTATTGTGATTATATGGCAACCTGCTAGATGGTCGGCAAGCTGTGCAAAAAAGCAAGTACCACTGTCGGCGAACTGGACAAATAGCTGTCCTGTGAAGAAGCTAAAACAAACCCCAATAAGTTATTTTGGAAGGAAACTAATGTACTTTGAGCAAGAAGGGCAAAACTTTTGAGGACTAAGGGACATTTCATTAAAGTGGAACAAAATAGGTCACAGTTAAGAAATTTTGAAGCAGACATTTTTGTGCATAGGCGTTTGCTGCTACATTATATGGATCTATAATACCAAATTTGAGAATGTATCGAAGTATCTTAAGATACAATTGCCAAGTATTGTATCGGATACAATTTTTGCGGCAGTATCTTGTATCTGTATCTCCAATACTTCTTGCTTGAGTATCGTGTATCGTATCGCGATACAATTTCAAAGTATCTTTGCCCAGCCCTGCATTCATTTTAGCAAGCAATTAAAAAAAAATGTCTTTGCGAAAGGTTTTACCATATAGTAAAGATCAATGCAAAAGAAAAAAAACGAACATGTAGCCTCGCCGCAGGGAGTGGTTCACGCTACAATTGTCATGCGTCGCGGTTTCTCCATAAACACAGCGATAACTTCGTCGACACTGACACAGGCAGCGGAGAAAAAGAGTGGTGGGATTCGCAGAGGTGCGAGTGGGGTCGAACGGGTTAATGGGTCGTCGAAGCCGTCGAATGCCATACAAAAGTCCCCTTTTCATTGCTTTCGGTGTATACAGTGCTTTGGGATGTCTGCCTCGGTTTACGGTGATTGGCAATATGTAGAGAGCATGTGTTCGTAAGCTTGCGAGTCACTCGGATGCCTTCTTTTCTGAGAATATGGTCGATGGATTCGCTGACGCCTGAGACATATGAGAGAGTGTGGTGTTTCTGTTATGGTGTTGATTCACGGGCCTTACGCTGAATTTCTCGGTCAGCGTTGCCGTGCTTTCCGAATAAAGGTTCTTTTTGAGTTCCTTGACTAGCGTTTGTTCTACTCCCCCTTGTGCCTCTATGCTCTTGGTTAATGGCCGACTGGACGAATTACGGGGGGGGGGGGGGGGGGGCGGCCTCGGCACTACCTTGCCTACGTACCTGCTTATACCATAGCAAAAACTAAGGCTACACGAATGTGTAGGAGCTTTAGTTTAGACGAGTCAAACTCGAGGTTCGGTTGATTGGCTTATGAGGTTTAACGTCCCAAAGCAGATTATGCTATACACCAGAGCACGCCTTTCTCGCACCCAGGATGCTGGCGAGCCGAGCGGATACTCTCGCACCCAGACGCCGCGCTGCCGGGCTGCCAAGGCGCGCGCGGGCTGCACCAAATAAACAGGGCAAGCTGCAGTCCTGAGGCTTTAAAGTGCAAAAAAGTGCCCGTTCACGCCGCTTCAGCGTATAAGAGCTCGTCTGGGCACTATTGCGTGGCTTTCGGATGCCTAAACAAGCAGCGCAGCAAGAGGATAATAGCGTTGTCTGCGACGATTACGATGCGCCACGGAAATAGTGCCGGTGCGGTGTTTTCAGCTTCGCCGCGAGCGGATAACTGTGATTCAAGCAAAAAAACTAGGAGCCGAGTGAAAATGCGCGAGTAAGTACACTAACTGCGTGTATTGTGCAGTGTGATGCCCACCTATTTCATTTTACGAACCTAATTTGCGTGACACACAGCTGGGTTGAAGGCAGGCGCGAGCTTTGTGTGGGGGTGCACTTCATACCTTTGAGCGTTTCCTTCGACGAAAATCTAGTGCAAGATAGTGCTTTCAAGCACAAGCAATCAGCATGCTTTGCCACTTTCAACGTAGTATTAAGCTTTAGTGCTTTTGATGGCATCTCCGCCTTCGAGATTTTGTCTTCAAAAGGTAATAAATGGCGCGGTGCTTCCTCAACAGCTGACTAGAATTTCGTGCTTTCATTTCAGTGTTTGATTTCCCCAAATTTATTTGGACACGAAGCATCCAGCTGCACATAACACATATATTGGCACGTAAGCAAACAGCACTCGCGCCAGTGTCCTTTACGTCGCAGGCGTAGCTAACCGGCTTAACTAAAAGTAGCACAGTTTTGCTTGTAAAGCACCATGGTTACAAGAATAACATCGCGCAGCTAGCTTGCGAAAGGGATCGCTGAACGATACTGCAGGTTATACTCTCTGATAGCACGCTTTTGTGAGCAAGACGCATTATTGTAAGAGCGCTCGTGAAACAAAAATTACGTTCCGCGAAACTACCCGCAAAGCGTACTCTAATTATTACGCGATGCATGCTGAAATGATGAGCTTTCACAAAACTTTGTGCACAACTTGTAATATGGGGCAACAAAACATCGTTTCACTCTTTCGCGAGCTGCACTGCAATTACAATTCACGCGTACTACAGCGAGCACGTTTTTTTTTACAAATGTAACAGCGTACGTATTTGACGAGGTTGCTTCCGTATCCCACTCAGCACGTACTGTATACATTGTGGACTTGCATGAGCAAGATGTTCTTGATGTTCCAACAAAATCAGCGAAAATGTCCAGGCTAGAAAAGACGCGAAACACATGCTCCAACGGGCTGAGTTTCGGGAGTTTCGCGTTTGCTCTGTGTAGCGTCTGCTGGCGTGGCAGCCCGCGCATGTTGTTTCGTCGTGTGCGCGATAGATGGCGCGACGCGCGATGCAATTATGGCGATGCGCATGGAATTCGCTGTGTTCTGGTCAATAGGCAAGGCGGTAGTCGAGGTCTCCAGATAATTTCTACCATTTGGGGTTCCTTAACATGTACTGAAATCGCGCAGTAGACGGACCTCTAGCATTTCGCCTTCTTCGAAAGGCGACCGTCGCGGCCGGGATCGAACACGGTCAGCTGCTGAGAAACGTAGCAAATGGGCCACCGCGGCGGCGATTTAGACAGTTTTCCAGGGGGATTAGCAACAAAGATTATTATTCTTTACTGCTGAGCCTCTGACGTCCGGAATGCCTTTCAGGAAAATCGGTAATGTAGCAGCTTTAAGCTAGCCACCTTAAAGGTTTGAAATCAATAGTTATATCGGATTCTTTCTTGAATGAGAACTCATGCGATGTTGCCTACTTCCACCTGGACAACCCGACCAATGACACACATATACACAAACGTCACCCAATTAAATTGTAGTGGCTACCTGCGCTCATTGGCTTGTACTCACGCATTACTTCTTCCCTACCTCACGATCAGCCTTTCATGTTGCTCCTTTTCTTTCTCGCGTTTCTAGAGTAGCTGGCTAGAGCAGGCCACCTCGTTACGGACTCTTTGTCTTCCTTCCTAATAGATTATCTCTTTATTGCAGCATTACTATAGACAGTGTATGTATGGAACACTGTGATGAACAATAATGGACGCATTAGTATGTGAGGACCGAGCTTCGATCGTGCTAACCTTTGATTTTTCATGTTATAGTATTCAGCACTCGGTATTCATGTCGTGCTCGTTTTAGTAGATCAATTTGCTTAAACCGCGGTATTATGTGTTGATAAGTGCGCAAGCATACGTAATGAATACTTCATAAAGCACACGTGTTCATTTCGTAGGTGCCGCAGCCGTACTCGTTTGGCTACGAGATCTCGGACGGCCACGGCAACAAGCAAGTTCGCCATGAGGTGAGCGATGGCCACAACCGTAAACGAGGCTCGTACGGCTTCGTTGACGCGCACGGCGTCTACCGGCAAGTACGGTATGTGGCCGACCACAATGGCTTCCGCGCCACCATCGACACGAACGAGCCGGGAGTCGCAGCAGGCTACTCCGCTGCAGCAGTGTTCAAAGTCGGTCAGAGACAAACCAGACCTGTGGTCCACCACCGGCCAATACCACCCCCGCCGCACAGAGTGCCTGTGGTCGTCCAGAATGCTCTGCCAAAGCGTCTCGTCCAGAAGCCCGTTGGAGTTTCAGCGGCCTTCCATGGAGCCGTTCCGGTGGCTCCTGCTGGAGTTCCTGTGGGAGTCGTGGCACCCGGTGGAGATCCAGCATTGCAGGCACTGCAAGTCGTGCAGGGTCTTCACGGCAAGGCGTTGACAGCTCTCCCGGTCTCGTCAGTACAGTACACTCCGGGGTTAGAGCACTCTGGAGGCGTGGATTTCATCCCGTCGGCTCCACGCCTGACGGCAGCCTCAACGGCTGGATCCAGTCTCATCGACCCACGTCGTTCTCACGTGACTTACGTTGAGGCACCTCAGGAACACCCTTTTGCGAACTTGAGGACGCACCCTCCAGTGTTTCACGAGGGTGGTCCAGGAGCTCACAAACAACACTAGTCTTCCCTTAGCTGTGTAAATAGTTAATGTTTGCTCTGTTTGCTCTGTTTCTTTAAGTGTGTGTGTGATGATGAATTCTAATGGTTGACTAGGAACAGCGGATATTTGCTCCGGCCTTTAGGCTAGAATCATTGGCCAAGAAGTGGGAGTTGGAAGGGCAGCGCTAATCAATGCTGGACGAAAGCACAACGGAAAAGACACAAAAGTGAGCGAACTGTTGAATTATTTAATAGTTCGCGCCTGTTTGTCTTTGTCTAGTTTATTGGTTTTGTGAAGTTGCGCAGTTTTGTACAAAATGTACATCGCATGGTTGCATCTTCAATGTTTTGGCATAAACAGTCACAATTGTTTTCTTTCGCTTGGACGACTGGACAACTGTTTCGTCCCAATTCACAAGGCATTTTGTCCGCAAGTGACCTTTCTAATTGTTCAGTCACTTTCTGTAAAATCATGTCCAACAGCACAATTAGTCTGCAACTGCTCTCACAAACAGTTCTCACATTGGTTTTCCTTGCAGAGAGCCCCCGCGGATTTCGGAGTATTATGAAATGCTGGAAGCGGTCTCGCAATCCTCTTCGACCGTTAGGATTTTACCAGAGCTAAACGCGAAAGTGAGATACTCCTATTAATTACTTGACCTACGACAGTGAGGTACCTTACAGCGGTATTCGGGACAGAGAATACGCTAAAATATGGAAATAACACGAGAGCTTCATCATATGTACCAAAACGGAGTTCAACGTAGTCGGTGGGGGTCTCTTACTTTTGCGAACGGTGTACCTTCACTTGTACGACTGATATGACAAGTTGTACGCCATAAAACATAGTACTTTCAGATCATTGTGGAGTAGAGTACTGAGGTGAGGTTGCGGGAATCACACTGTGTTATAACCCAACAGGACTCTTGATGAGAGATCCTGAAGAGCAGTTAAATGTGCCCTTTTCTTGGCGTAGCCGTAAACACGTGGCTGCTTAGAGCCGCAACAAGACGTAATTAGGTGCTCCTAAAGGAGGTGCTCCCCTGCATCGAACAGACCAGCTGTAATCTCTTGTCTTGGACGTGGGCGCGTGACTTGACCGAATTAGGTTTCACGCGTGGGACGATGTACGCAAATGGTAATTAGTCCTCCTTTTAGCGATGCTTATTATGAGCTTGAAATGCAGGCTAAGGTGTGGATTATTACTTACATCTAGCATGCCACTCTTACAGAACTATACAGGAGTCCTTCTATGCGGGCCGCTGCACCGATAACACGTGAAACTTGCCTTTCTGGATAGATTTTCACATGACCAAATAAGCATAGCAGCATAACATTTTGTCGCAGTGCAATGCTCTTTTACGCATTCTACGGTATGTTTTACTAAAAAGTTTATACTGCATGGCCTTCGCACAAAAAGGTGATTTTTAGGCTTTCTAAGTTGTCATTTGAAGATTGAAGCCCAGCACTGCGTTACATGAACACATTACAAGGCTCTTTTTCAGGCTAAATGCAAAGAGATCGACCTAATCCTTCTGACTATGGTGGCAGTGCTCCGCTAGCTTTGGGTAATGCTAAAGTTTCTCGGGACCATGGCAGAAAACCACACAAGGGATAGTGAACACAACGCAACCATTCCAAGGTCCTGGGGGGAGCTGATGCATCTGCAGAACTGTGATATACCTGATTTAAAGTCTAACTTAACATGTTTCCTTTAACGCATTGTTAAAAGGTGAATTCGTATTTGTATTTAGTATGAACTAATATCAGATGTATATGTTCGATAAAACGCCGCTGGAACACACGTAGTTGCAGCGCGCACCTGACCCACGGACAGGAGAAGACACAATGAAGACACGCACACAGAGTGCTTCCTACCATGTGTCTTCTGTTGTCCGTGTGTTGAGAACGCGCTGTAACCAGGTACTTCTGAGGATAAATCAACGAGCCCAGATGGTAATTCTAGAAAACAACCAGCCTTTTGTCTGTCAACATTACTATAGCGCTGAAATTCGGGATTGTCGGTATGGCACCTCTAAATTATGTTGTAGCGCAACTAAATTGTGAAACAAGCAAGGCACATGAGCACACACGCGGTGCTGTGTGTGTATGTGTGTTCGTATGCATGTTCGTGTGCAGCGCCGTGTGCGCATGGTCATGTGCTTCACTTGTGTCGTCGTTTATTTGCACTATAGCAGTATTTAAAGATTACAATTGCTATTATCACGTATTGCCGCTGGTTTAAAGCGTCAACATCGTTTCGGTAAAATTATTACGTCGGTGTGTTGCCGCCACTATTTTGGGTACTTATGACTGTGTCAATTTCCCTGCTCAATACATATTCTTGAGGGTTAGCTATTTAAGGTGACACTGTGCAGAAACGTAGAGGCCTCCCTGTGTTGTTTATTACTAGTGGTAACGAAGAGCCAACTTTCCTGGTTGAATTTCAACCCCGGCACATGTTTTCATTGATGTCAGGGCATATTTAAGAATTTAACGCTATTTTAATATCTCTGAATGAGATTGAGTCCTTGTTTTCTGTTTACCGCATTGTAGTCATTCTGTCTTAGTAAACAAGCCAGAAGCAGACGTTTAAAGTTCTGACGCAGCAGAAAACTGGCTTGAAAATATAAAGGTGGCATCGTCTCTAGCTTCTTTTTGCATTGTCCCTGGCCTAACAATCGTGGATATGTGGGACGGGCTTAGTAGCGTATAGTTGCGTAAATGAACTTTTATCCTTGGTGTCTCTTTAAGAATGCAAGTACGTGCTGCGAGCAGTCAATGCACAGCCAGGCTATTCTTTCACAATACAGGTAAACTCACAATACAGGGTGTTTCAGATAACTCGTAATAACCATTAAAAACTGTAGCCATGCAAACAACTCAGTATTCTTCACTGTGCCCTTGGAAAACTCATAGAAATTATTGCTATGAGCCTCGGTAAATATTTGCCACTGATTAATTAGTCGACTCTAAATGTAGCTCCTGAAAAGCAAGGAGTTCGACAGAAATCTTTGAAAGCCTATTAGTAAACGTTCAACATAATTTCTTTCTCTGGTGATAGCTACTGCGGCTTTAATTCTTCGAGATTGGAAATAACGTGCATGAGATTTGAAAAGAATACAACATGATGAGGCAGTTTCGTGCATTGGCGTGTTCGTCCCCAGTCGTGCCGCCAGCAGGTGTTTTATGCTGCATCTGGACCGAAGGCGTAGACAAAAGTTGGACAACGGAGATGAATCGAATGCAATGACCTTAACTTGCTCTATTGCCGAGGATATCTTGTTCATTGAATCAATTAATCAAATGGGTCCATTGGATTAATATTACAATAACGCATGTCTAGACTTCGAGCTCTTTCAGCGTTCTCGCCGCTGATATGCTGCGCAGAGACCGAGGAGGCTGAATGGGCGGATGACTATGTGCCGGAGACGACGGATGTGGTCACCGCTAATGATTTCCATTTGTCACCATTTCACTGCCTTGTGTCTGCGTGCACTATTGTTGCCAGCGTGCTTTAGGGATCTAATGTCTCCGCACCAGGGTAGCCAGGATACCGAACAGCAATAATGAACTAAGACTGGTTACGAAATTACATGCTAGGTGGTTATTATTTGCCTGTCCCAATTCAACAGGGATGCCATTACAATTCATTATTGGCATCATCAGCGAACTTTTAGGGATGCGGTACTTTGAAAAATCTCGCTCACTTTCTTCGCAGCGCAGAAATTTTAAAACCCCAGTAGCTCTCCCGGCGCGAGAAATTCATGTGAATATTTATTAAGAACCTTTAAACCTCCAGCATTGAAAATGCGTTTGAACGGTTAAGTAAAGAATGAAGTAATTGCTCAGTGACAATCAAATAATTAAGTTCATAGCAAGAAATACTCTGACTAAATAATAGGTTAGTGGACGATGCCATGTAGCTACACTGCTGTAACTTGCGCGTTGATTTTTAAAGCTTGCCATGCATTAGCTGGAATACTCTGAAAATTTTAGGAATGATGACTTTTGCGTCTGCGTGTGCTACTTTGACCGCTTGGATAACTCGTCATAAAGCGGTGCTCAGAGAAGAGAAATATCTGTGCCATGATTAAACGTGTTGCAATCTCCTGATGCTCTATGTTTCACACTCTAAGAACTGTGACTGTTCTTTTATACGCGAGAGAGTCACATATGTAGCACATTCCTTTAGAGAACTCTCCATTGACTCTTCTAAAGAGAGTCAATGTGACTCTTTAAGGAGAGTCAAAGTGCATCACTAAAGGGAGTGCTACGCATGTGACTATCTCATGCACAAAGGAACAGTCAAAGGACACCTTTTTTTTCTTAGACTGCAGACCTTTGTCTAATAATAAAGCTTGCCGTCATTCGTGCCCTGGTGAGCTTTTGTGGATATGTATATAGTCGAAAAGAAATAAAATCCTACAACATATTTATTCGCGTAACATGTTACTGCTGGTGACTTGTCGCAGGCATGTGAGCCCTTGGAACTTCGAACATGCCGCGGTTACCAGTGGATAAAGCGCGTGGCGTTGTTCATTAAGATACCTTCGTAAACGAGACTGCATGTGTTTAGTGCTTACAAACCGTCATAAATTTTTGTGCGGCACTTTAGACGCATTTGTAGTTTCTTTAGAAATACGGGGCATGTATAGCTATATTCCATATCAATACCGAACATGAAGTTTTATCCTTGGAGATGGCCAATATTCATTCGGTTTAAAGTGCGTGGATCGTGGCCGCTCCCCTTAAAGCAAATAAGCGAATCCGAAATAGAGTACTCCATAAATAGGGCGTAGGCTGGAGCGTTTCGGAGCACCATAAGGCCTTCTATGGGTGAAGTGACATCTTTTCTTGTCCACAACATCTGCTGAACGGGCAAGTCGGTGATGGCTTGACTTTGAAATTAGCATTGAAAACCGTCCGCAGGCTCCCTGAAAGGCCACATGTCACGACATGTCACCACATTTCCAACGAAGCCATAGCGCCGAAAACACAGGGACCAAGAAAGAGGACAGGACGTGCGCTACTCACAACTGATTCAATTGTGAGTAGCGCACGTCCTGTCCTCTTCCTTGATCTCATTGTTTTCGGCGTTATGGCTTCATTGAATGTATCGAACCAACTTGCCCAAAAGTGTATACTCTTGGAATTCACCACATGACATAGGAAAAAAGTGCTTTACTCGTTAGGGCACATGGTATTGGTGAATGCTGAGACCTCTCACCAATAGCAGGGTCTTCTGCATGGTCAGTCAGAGACTTCACAAAGTAATGACAACACACAGGTGAGTTAGGTGAGCTTACCCAGTCTGAAACAAGTGATCACGTGCAAAAATGCACCTTTTGTGACAATACCGAGTGCTATGGTACATCGCACAAACGCACTCAACGGCGCATTTTTCATGGTAGTGCATAGGCGTGCGCAGGTGGGGGGGGGGGGGGGGGGGGGGGCGGTAGTGTACGTCATAAGTGAAGGAGGCAGCAATAAGCATGATGTCTTGCTTTTTTCAGGTCATATACGGGGATTTCTGTGCTGAATTACGTGGCAACCTTGAGAAGTAGCAGCAAAAACAAAGCTTCGCTAATTCTCGGCCGCAGACCAGCAATTTGACCAAAACAAAGCTTGAGCAAATGTTAGAAGCGTACGTTTTTCTCTAATTCCGCGTGTGCTTTAATCTGAGCGCCTCATCCAGGTCTCAAGGTAGCTTCTAGCGGACCACTTTGGTGTGATAACAGGACGTGGACAGAAATCGAGTCAGCGGAAGCCCAAAATCGCTGTTGCCATTTTTTCCACGCACGCCTTTCCGCGTCCGAATGCGGCCAGGGCGCTTCCGAAAGCGGGTGGGTGTCAGGAACTAATTCTAAATGCCCGACACTTCTGATCAACTTGGTACGCGATGGCCGCCACCGAAAATAGCGTCGCGCAAGAAACTGGAGCAACTTCCTCGCATTTATAAACGCGTTTGGCGATGGTTGTCTTAAACGCCACCGCTACACAAGACTCCTTCATTGGTCCGAGCTCACAGCTCTTCCCGACCGTAGATTGCTCTTGATCGATTAATCAGTATTTTCTTTCGACTGCCGCGGTGGACAAGTATAGCATTTCTTCCTTACGGTATATAGTCAATGCGTCTTCTCGATGTGGTTTGTTCATGCGGCTGGCCAATCAGCGTGGGCGATCTCATTATGATTTATATCTGTAACGTCAATGCCGGCCGATACCGTCGTATTCACACAGGTAGCTGTAGAAGAGCGTATATGCCTCATCTGCAGCAGTTCCATGGTCAGCTGTATCTGTGCTTGCTCGCTCGGTGCGGCGGGAATGGTATTTTTAGGGCCACCGTTTGAAAGGAGAGGGGACAGCGCAGCCTTACGCACATGTAGTACCTGACATATGGAATAATCAAAGGGAAGTAAGCTGGCATTTCTTAGTGCAGTGATTTACGTGCGTGCAATTACGATGATTGCTCAGAAAGGCCTCTGAGTCGCTCCTTTTTGATTGTATATACTCCTATTTCATTCATGTTCTCTGCCACCCAGCTTCGACGGTATGAAACTTATATTCCTGTTATCCGAAGCTTATGTAATATAATATATAGCTTGTTACAAGCCAAGATTTTTTGCTTCGATGGCTTCGTCCACGCGGTAATTTGTGACTTCGCCTCTGAGCAGCGTATATGTGGTGTGGCACGTTCAACCCGTGGCAGCGCTACTGTTCGCAGCTTCGATTAAAATAATAATGTCTCTGTTAACATAGTTCCGATAGAGAAGTGGAGTGTTAAACTGTCCGATGGATGCGAAGCACTGTTGTGATGAAGATGGCCACTATATGATACGGTAAGTATAATTCAGATTAGCAAAAGTGATTAGGAAGTGAAGGATAAGCATACCATGGAACCGAGCCGCAGCTACCAGCGTGTGCACCCTTCGCCTTCACGGAGATGCGCTTAGAGAAAGCCACTCCTCGCACATTTCGAAAACACTATGGTTAAACAGATGATTACGGAACCCTTCATTATTGCGTCCTGGCGGCAGTCACTTCATTAGCAAGTAATTTCTACGGAGAATGGGTGTAATTTTGTGCGAGAAAATCTGTCTTGACGATTCATCTGCAAGAGTGCTTCATGTTAATCTCCTGTTTCTAAAGTCGTACTCTGTTACATTACCAACCAGTAAACGTTACGCGCTTTTCCCCCATCAAGTGTAAGGAAAGATTTCATCACAGCTCGCAGTTTTGAAGTAACAAAACGTAGTTACGCAGCCGTTTAGGAAAGAATGACAACTGACATCAACATGCAGTAGGAGTCGTGCGCGTTCCTGTGTGAACAGAGTTAGTAAGACCTTTATGTGCAATATCAGTGCAACATTCAGAGGATAGCATAGATGAATCGGTGCTATGTCACCGAACCACACTCTTTCTTTGTTGGATTACCGGATTCTTCACTTCACCAAAATCACAGGCGATGAAATTGCTGCGTCAGTGACAGACGAAACCAAGCTTCTTCCAAACTTTACACAGACTGCCGTCGCGGAGCCTGGACAAGACACTTTGCCGTCGGCGACTACGTCCGCGTGAGAAAGTCGTCAGTTCATCTCGCTCAAGCATTTAGAAATCCATGCTTTAGCGATTATGTGTTGTATTGGCGCATTTTCTTCCATTAGTGCCATACTGAGAAATATACCCTCTGTGCCATGCTCTATTTCCTATTGGATGCGGCTGCGTACACTGTAATGCAGGCGATGCAACTTATAGACCGTCAAAGACAGTACCACTGCTATGGGAAATATTTTTAACAGCGGAGCTGTTTAAGCTCGAGCTTCTGCTACAAGAGAGTCGCACGAAACACGGCGGGTATGCGCAACTGAAGCGGATATGTGCGAAGCAGCTGCTGGCATAGCGTAGCTATGCATAGTATAGTACAGCAAGAGGGTGGGAAGAAAGTGGGGGTGATGAGGAGTGGTCTGAGGGATTAGAAAGGAGGAGGGGAGAGGGTAACGCATGACAGCCTTCTATAGTATAGTTTATCAAAGGAATGGAAAAGGGAGCTGAAGGTCAGGAGGGCTAATGCTAGGATGATGAGGAGGAAAAGGAGGAAGTGAGAGGGTATACTGTAGCACTAACATGTACAGTACAGAATAGCAAGGGGTGTATAAGAAAAGTGAGGGTGAGGAGGAGAGAGGGCAATATGAAAATGATAAAGAAAGAAAGATGAAAGGAACAAGGAAGAAGAAGATGATGAGGAAAAAATTACACGATCTGCTTTCACCAGGTGGTGGCGCTTCTTTGCCAACTCCGCTATTTACTCAGACTGCACAGACGTGGAACTGGCTTTAATTTTTTTCGTTATACATCTACTGTAGCACGACGATAAAACCAAAGCAACTCACTTAACTACCTCATTGAAGTGTTATGGCTTTATAGTTGAAAGTTGTCGCTTAACAAGTGAGAAGGGGAATGCCCAAACGTCCACGTCATTACATATGACTGTTCATTGCCTTCTGTTGTGGCGGTCTTTTCTTGTAGGTTCTGTATCTCACAGCCACTTAGCCTAGAGATAGCCGTTTAAAAGATACTTAAATAGTTCATGCGGTCGGCAACGCTCAACGAGAGAATGCATTTTCTGCTTTTATTGTTTTGTGAACTTTATTTCCTGAGTTTGAAGCATGAAAAGAAAACTTCTATAAACATAAAGCTGGCTAGGAGCAATTTGTTGTGGTGTTTTCGAATGTGAAGCAAAATTGTACCCGTGCAACTTATCCCATTTTCACAGATCGACACACGATAAGCTGTTTAAATGAGTTGGATATGTGCGAAAATATTTCAATGCAAGAAATACCTCTGTATGCGAACGATGATCACTGACGGAATAACACTGGTTTCCTCCTTGTATGAAGTTCTGTGCATTTTTAATTAGTAGTTTCCTGGTTAGCTGGAAAAAGCTCTCGTTAGCAATCTTACCTTGCATACGCTATCCTGAAGCTCAGTTTATTAGGACACTTACTTTGCTTTGGCGGTGGTCGTTTACGCGTGTCATATATAGATGGTATCCCTGTGTGGAAATGATAAACTCTAGGCGCGCTTCGAGCTCGCTGTATTCTAAACGTCAAATCATCGTACAGCACGAAATTAAAGCGAAAAAATGAGGTCAATGTGATTTCGTTATCTGAAGGGCTCAGTTCGTACGGCTGGTGATTACATCAGCTATATCTTCATCAACAAGGCGGTTTGAAGAAAGACAAAGAAAATGAATGCGTCTTTCTGAGCTATTTTATTGAAACGAGCGCAATATACACATTTATGGTCATTCAGAAACAGGAACAACGACGCATGGCAAGCTGCTTCCTCCTACCAGAACCGAATGGATACATGGTATCTGAAGCCATTTATAGGAGACAGCATAAGGCAAACACAATTGAGAAGGCACATGTTTTCGTGCACCTGGCGTCAGTGTCTAGGAGACAAAAACTACCTCAAAAGGGAATTGAAATCTTTCGTTGTGAGCAAAGTAGGTTTCTGAACAAAAGCAATATTAATACACACACGCTTTTACTATGAGCGATGGCTGTTAGACTAGAATACAGCGCGAAATACTACACGAAATTGCGTGAAAAATACATGCTTAATATATAATAATAAGAGTGTCATGCTTATTCTGACGAGTATTTTTCCTGTGTACAATGTGCTTATGTTGTTGACATAGCAATAATGTTTGCGACACCCAATTGTTAGCTGGAAAGTCAGCTTGATAACATGATATTTCTGTTTTGAAAGAATGCTACATGTGCACGCATTTTTTGGCGCATTTACATAGCGAACTCACCGAAGAGAGATGAACTAAGGTTTTTCCAGTGATAAATAGCTTAACCGTATCCGTCATTTTCATTTCAGACGGAAAGCATAAAAGAAGGGCACACAAACTGCAATGAACGCAGTAAAGCAAATGCCAACATATTCCACACAGGTACTGCATCAGTATCTGCCGTGCGCTGGTTTTCAGCGCCACTTGGAAATAATTAGGAAAATACGGCTTTGCTAACTTTACTAACCGCGCGAAAGTTAACTACGCAGATCACCAGAGCATCACCCCACATGAGCATGGCAGAGTTCTTAGTTAATACAAACTGTGGGGAAAGAAACTCCATCCCAATATAAAGGCAACTGTGGCTGAATTGCTCAGGAGGCTCTCAAACAAATATGCAATATAGGAAAGACATGACACCTATTCGGTGTTGTACTCCTTAGCTCTGTCCTTTACTCACACGCAATCTGTCAGAAAGGGTACCTGCATGACCATTTCTCGTCAAGCTAAAGAGTTCTTAGACTGGCGAAGCCTTCCGTCTGATACAATATTTAGGACAACATTGCACTACGTTTCTTAATGCCATCGGTGGTAAAACTTATTGAGCCGAGAAGCAAGTTCTTCACATTTAGACCTATCCTGCACGTGACCTGCATGTGAACACTTTTTCTTCGCCATTTTAGAAAAACATAGCTTGGTGATGAAGTGACAAATGTGATGAATGATTAGGGCGCCCCAGACAGTCCGTTAGGGGTAGCTCTAGTAATAGTGAACGTAAGGCGCGTGCGCGACTGCGAGTGGTGCCGGCCCCGGGGCCGTCAGGGCGACGGGTGGCCTCACGCCGTAGTGAACTGGCGCTGGCAGAAGAGGTGCCGGGGCTGGCGCAACCTGGTGCCGCTGGCACAACGGGCGCGACAGAGTGAACGACTTGCGCTGCAGCAGGAGCCGGGTGTGCAAAGTATGGCGCTGGTGCATGGAACACAGCTGGGTAAGGAGCTGGGTAAGGAGCAGGGTATGGAGCTGGGACTGGAGCTGGGACTGGAGCTGGGACTGGCCTGGCTACGGGAGGTGGTGCGTAGACCAGAGGAGCCGGCGGAGGTGCCGGGAAGGCCACCGGCGCAGGCCTGACTACGGGCCTGAGCGGAGCCGCGGCCACAACGGGAGCAGCGGGGAGGGCAGGTCTCGCCACGGCCACGGGTGCAGCAGCGACTGGCGCGGCTGCCGGAGCCGTGTAGGCGGCGGCGGCGGGCTCCGATGGTGCCGTACCCGGCTCGTTGGTGTACACGTTGGCCCGGAAGCCCGCGGCATCGGCTACGTAGTCGACCTGCCTGAAGACCCCGCCGGCGTCCTTGTAGCCGTAGTTTCCGCGCTTCTGGTTGGCCGAGTCGCTCACTTCGTTGCGGTACTGATGAGTGCCGAACTCGTCCTTGGAATCGTAGCCGAAGCTGTATGGATGTGCTGGCTTGATAGATAAAATTAATGTAGAAATAAATAAGATGAGAATATGCGTTGTTGGTATCAGGTCTACGATTATTGCTGTGGTTGTTGCCGAATATTGTAAATAATGGGCAAAATAGCATTTGTAGAGGAGATAAAGAAGGATGTCAGTCAAGGCAGGGAGGGACGTTAACCCGATACATGTCGTCTTTGTTATTACGCGCTGAAAGAAAAGAATAAAGGGATGAGAAGCGATATAAGAGAAAAGAGAGATATATCACTGACGGCAAGCACACTTCGAAGGCAACTGCGTGCTGTTTGCTCGTGCAACGTGAACGTGTATATATGTGGAGATGGGCAGCTGAATGTTTTTAAATATGCATTGGGGTAGCAGGCTCTATTGCAACGTACCTTACCACACGCGTGTCACTATGAAATAACCGGTTCCAAACAGTGCCACTTTTACAGGTAATTACAGGTAATTTTACAGGTAATTAGGCGGGGAAGAATAAAGAGATCTATAAATCATCTATGAACTAACGAAAATAAAACAGCGTAGAGGCCACAAGCTACCACACAGACCTCTAGACTCAATTAAGGAATAAAATAAAGAAATAAAGAATAAATAGCAATAGCAAGCCATGAGAAAGCTTACCTGGACAAGAACAGCCGGTGGTGGAGCCGCGGCGACGACGGGAGCTGCGACAGCTGGAGCCGCCAGCGCTGCCGGCCGCGCATAGCCGGCAAAAGCAGTGGTGGCAGCAACGGCAATCAACAACACCTAAAACAGGAAAAGTGCTCCAGCATGATGTGGCTAATATGGGCCAATTGTGCTAACATGTATTTTGCTTGCAGTCAGATAATTTGAAAGTATTGTGCAAGAAATAACGGAAGCTCGGGTGCGATTTATATTAAGCGTGCCTGCTGACGTTGCGCCAAAATCAAACAGTTCCTTACGGTTTCGTAACTCTACAAACTTTCTAAAGCCATAAGGTAATATATTCTCCATTCATTTGGCACAACAGTCGCAAGAACTTGCCAATCTTCATAGAAATGAGAATAACACGACTTGTTACAGAAAAAAAAGATAAACCTTCACAGATGAAATGTTTTTTTTTTACATCAAGATGGCGACCTAAGGAGTGCGCCTACATGCCTTTTGTGAAAACCTGCCGAGGTGGTTTTGTGAATACGCTCTTGCGCTACTGATCAGGAGGCTGCGGGTTGAATTTCCAGCCATGGCAACCACATTTCACGGAGCACAAAATAAAGTAACACCCGTGCATTTAAATCTTAGCGCACGCTGCAATGCACAGGAAGTCAATATTATCCGGACCCCCGCACTACAGCGGGCCTCAAAATTCCATCGCAATTTCGGCCCATGAGACACCCGAATTCTATTTCTGTTCAGTTTCACTTGTGCATGCCGGCTTACATCATTATGTAAGCTCCGAGTTTAGGCAATAGGTGTAATATTTTTTTTTCTATAAATTTCTTATTGTTCTGGTTGTCTGCGTTCATGATGTGTAATAGCGTAAACTGCAATGGATTGTTTTAGCATAGTCAAGTCAACGTGTTAAAACTAGGGCTGGATAAGATAGCGGGTGCTCTCAACTTCTCGCGCGCGTTACATCTAGTTCCTATTCCATGCATTCCCCTATGTTTATATAATTTATACACCATGTCTCCGCAGTTTTAGCTCATCGCCCAATGTCCTTCGCACGCTGCATGCGAGGGCTGAAAAAAAAAAAGCGCACCGCGTGTCCTTTTGCTCATTCTGGGATAGTCTATATTAGCATTCATGGAAACTATTAGACGGCGCCATCGAAGTGGCTCTGCAATTTGCCTACACTACATCACTCCGCCTACAAGTACGCTAGTAAAGATAATTCAAACGGGGACTTCATTTCGTCCTTGGTTGTAGACAGTTTCACTGAATACCTTCGAAGATATATATAGTGAGCATGTGAACACCTAAATTAAAATCACTGCGCCGTAGGGTTCTCGTTTAATGCATTGCTGCAATGTGTTAGGCCCTGAACCAAAGACAAGAAGATGTGACACAGTGAAAAAAATGCCAAAGCAGGAGAGACGAAGAATTTACACGGCTGGAGCCGCTACAGCCACTCACTTAAATCCCGGTTGGCATTGCATATGGCCTAGCATCTTCATTATCGTTAATTATGGCCTACATGACGGCGTGAAGATCAAAGAACGCACGCAGTTTTCCGGCTAAGGCTGCAGTCAATGGCCAGCATAGATGGACCTTCCTTGACTGCGGTGGTTTCACTCACCTGGACACGTCGCGAAAGATATACGCAAGCACGAGGCCTCGGGTCAGGCTCTTATCTCGCAATCCGCGTCGAAGGACGAAGAAGTGTCGATGTAACGACATGTGGAAAGATGTCTCGACGCTGCTGCTTCTGACCGCGAAGTCTCGGTTGAAACGAGTTCTTTGGCACATTACGCATTTGACGTCGCTGCACGTCGACTCGAATCTCGGCACACGGGCTCCACGTATGCATAAGAACGTTGAAAGGCTCACAGCCAGTTGCTAGGTACGGCGCAGTGGTCACGTGCATTGCTTACGAGACTCAATAAAAATTGTTTTCATTGCTCGATAGAGACAGGTATATTGTCCTGGATCAATTAGTTCACAATTTTTTTCTGGGATTTTACGTGCCAGAACCACTTAATGAATGAAACACGCCGTAGGGGGGGCGTGGGAGGGGGTTCTGATTAATTTCGAACCACCAGCGGTTCTTTAGCGCGAACTAAATGTAAGTGTACTGGTGTTCTTTCATTTCGCGCCCATCGAAATGCGGCGGTTGTGGTCGGCGCTCGAACCCGCGTCCTCGAGCGACTACTTACCGTCTATGCTACCACGGTGGGTTCGTTGTAAAATAGTGGGAGGAAAATTGAAAGAAAACAGCCTTCACGAAAATTGTGTTTTTTATTTAAGTTTTATTTACCTGTTTTGTTTTTTGCTTTTGACGTCTGGTCGCTCTCCTAAGGAAATATTTCGTTCGTAGGGGACTGGCGCCAGTTATCACGAAACACGTTGCAGTAATTTGGTGGTCTGTAAGCATGATATATGTTATGTTGTACGTGACCAAATGATGGTTAGGGAGTTTGCACGAGAAGGCACGCGCAGGCAAATTGCAGTATTATCTAAGCAGTTGGGCAGAAGCTCTATAACCTTCGATGGAAAGGCTGAAACATATGCTGGTGCGGGACGCCCTGTTCTTACAACAATAATTCTTAGTTCCTTTCCCATTTCTTTTTTCCACCAACGTATAATACGGTATATTCTTTCTTCGAACAAAGGTACGCCTATAAGTTTTTCAGGGGTAAATATTCGGGAGGGTGTGCACAAGGCATCGGAGAGATCGTTTAAAACTATGAAGTCCCTGTTAGACGCCAACATCTTAGCTCTTCTTGGTAATTTAAGTAAGCTGACCCCAAAAGTAATCGTTTCGTCTTGATTTATAATCCTTACAAAAAATAATAGTCGGAAAGGAATAAAATAACTTTTCGGGTAAAGTGAAAGCTCGTGCACCTCTAAGAACCAATACTATATGACGAAATAAACCTTCGGAAACAAGCGTTGCTCAAAGGAAGAGACCCAAGACCTATTGTCGCCTATTCGTCGGTTTTTTTTTGTTTTGAAGTAAAAGCTGTTCCGGCAAGTGCATAGACAAAATGAATACCAAATAATCAAAGCAGCTCTCGACCATATAAAAAGACCTAGGTTACTTTCTAGCGACGCTGGCTGTGCTCGTCGAAATTTGTATGCAGCGCAAGTCAGGTTTGTCGCTTTCGGTTGCGCCGGTAGTATAAAATGTTCTGGTTTAATGACTCGTTCGGCATATAAAAGATTTAGTAAAGGTAACTGCATAAACTATGTAGCCGGTATTAGCCTGAAACTTTGCTTGAGTGGGAAACATCAACATGCGAAACTATCCTGCGCGAACGTGCTTCTGCATTACAGCACAACAAGAGGCATTCACTATGTACGGTTGCGAAATTCGGGACACCGTTTTTAACTAGTGAGAACACGATAACTGCTATTCTTATTATAAGTCACTGAAACATCCGCAACGTACCTATAGGAAATTCAAAGTAATAGCACGAGAAAGGTGGTGATGATTATAAATGGTGAAATATACACTTAGGTGTATAGTTTTTTCAATGCTCATACATTGAGTGTCAGACCTGGCGTGTCTGCGCGAGCATAGCACTGTGACAACTCGAACCCCTGACGAGGTTATTCATTTCAATAACTGGGACTGCTCAGTCGCTGTGGGAAAGGTTCTCAACAAAAGTTGACGCGATTTCTTTGCGAGCACAAACAACACATTGTGCCTGGTAGGAGCGGACTAGAAGAACGCAGGAATCGAGAACCACCGCAAGTTGAGTGCACAATGTGTCGTAGGTCTGGGAAGTGAGTCATTTCGTGCCCATTTGCGGAAATGAGGAAGCGGTGGCATCACGAAGAAAAGAGCGGGCCGCGCACTCCGTATCATTCCCACGCTGGCACATTTCTTCCTTGTTGTGAAATACTTCGTCGACGTCGGTATTTATAGCACCGGTAGCCTTTTTAAAAGCATTTCGATACTTCACCGATACACTATGAGCAAAGGATATCAAACTCACTCAAGGAGTCTCGCGGTGTTCGCGCACAATCTCACCTGAAACACCATGATTGCTCCCTCGTTCGTTCCTTTGTGCGTGACGGTACCGCGGTGTCGACGACGGTCTACTGTATATCAGCGACGAAGCAGCGGCAGCAGGCGTCCACCCCGCGGGTATATCCTATGGATCCCAGGCGTGTCGCGTCGTTTGGAATGGGGCAGAAAAAGTTCGCTGTCAACAGGAATTCGCACGCTTATATACCGGGGGTGCGGCGTGTGGTGGGTTGTCGCCCTACTTTCTATTTCACGACACCGAAGGCACCTACCGACATGTGCGCATGAATTAGCCACCATTTCCCGGCGCGTTCACTCGCGCGCATGTGTTCTTCGAGAACGGAGCGGGAACAGGGCGCCATGCACGAGGAAAGGCAAGAAAGACGAGCCCGAAATGGGCGGTTGAAGTTCGTCTCGCGTCTTGCCCAGAAATCTGCATGTCTGTCGCGGTGAAAGCACTCGGTTCGGGCTTTCAGCGCAACGCGAAGGAAAATAAAAAGCAAGAACATCCAGTGCGCACTTTCGGTTTGACCTGAAAGGTCGCCGTGCAGTGAACGCTGGAATTTTGTTTTAGGGCGAGTTACTGGGTACGCAAGCAAGTTTGGGCGTCACTTCAGATCAGGCTTCGCAGATACGCGTGGACATGTGTCGTCAAAGTTGAACGTTTCCGTGCCATTTACGGAAGTGTGGTATCGCCTTCAAGGTTGGTGAGCTTGGTTTTGCATAACTTGGCTCATTTTTACGTATATAGTGTAAAGTATAGGATATGCTTCAACAGCGAATTTATTCGCGGACTAGACCCGTTGACATCACCAAGATTATACCTCTGCGCAAGTTCTCAGAGGACTCAAGGAACCTACCTCGCCGACGATATGCTAGAACAAGAAAGTGAATGCGGGTAATGTTTTCGGCATCGCGCGAATGACATGATAATCGTTCATCACCTTAGGGGTCTTCACGACCTTCCAATAACGCAAGACCCACACGAAAACAGTTCTTCGATTTAGAGCGTTTGTTTACTAGGCCTTTCGGCATACTTTGTGAATTTCTAACAAATCTTGGCAGTCTAAGTAATAGATTTGATAGTGATCAATCGTTCCGGTAGATGTGCCAATGTTCCGTTCGCGAAATACCAAACATAAGGTGCACGAAATGAATGCATAAAATGGCTATGCTGATGGCACCTAGCTTGGTATAGCAGAAATGTTTGGTGAACCAGGCACGGGACGCGGCATTAGCCAACGGCTTTCTGGACGAAAGCCGACAGCCTCTTGCGAAGAATGAACTTTCCCGCTGTTTCTGAAAATAAACGTTTTTCTCCCCCTCCTCCTCCTGATTAAGCAGTCCAGTTTATACTAGAAGCCTACTGGGTGTTCTAGAGTGGAGAGATAAATATATTTAACCACTTCACTCTGTAACTTTTTGGCTGACACATTGTATCCCATTTTCGAAGAATTCCTGCTTTTTCACGTCAGGGTCGCAAAAAGTTCATAGCACCTGCTGAGGGCCCGCGAAGTGGCAGAGAGACTCGGTCTTTGTGTCCCGACTCGAGAGTGGCCCGCATCATTCTGATCTCTCTGATCGACGCCCTTGGACTCAATGAAGATTGTCATATAATACCTTACGTACATTCACTACTTCTTCAAAGAGCATATCACACTTTACATAGTGCTTAATATCAGGCTAACAACTCGACTTGTGGCTATCTTCTCAGCCGAACACTTCGTGTGATCGTTGTTAGGACTACAAAAAACAAGAACTTAGCCTTGAGATCTCCATATTGTGCCATATTGTGAATTTCCGCAACGGAATTTTAATCGATCAGTGAAACCATAAGGGGCCTCGAGGCCATCTAGAGCTTAACAGAAGACTAATTTTACGATGTTGTTATGATTTGCTCTTTATTCATATACGACGGTTCTAAAACAGCATAACACATTATTTCCATGATATAATGAAGTGAGTCAATTTTTGGCGGACCCCGGCATAAAACACTCTCGTGTTAAAATATGTCAGGGAATGTCCGCTCTACCTGTAGGTGCGACTTGCTTAACCCATGGCAAAATCCAGAAAAACGTGTTGAGTACTCTTCTCTTTTTTTATACAGGAAGCACTTGACGCCCAAAGGAACGAGCCCCCTTCCAATGTCCCATTTGACCATTAGAGTGTCACCACTGCGAAGCTTGAATGAAGTCTTTATTTCAGTGGGTATAAGCATGCTCTTTAACCTCGGTAAAACGTGTTTGCCGGGGCCTATTAGGTAATTTATAGGGGTGTGCGAATATTCGAGTTTCGAATTGGAATCGAATAATAGCTGATCGAATAATTCGATTCGACTTTCGAATAGCTAGTATTCGAAGTTTCGAATTATTCGACAGGACGAATACCTAAAACGCGACAATGGCCAATGGTGCAACTTGGTTAGAGTGGGGTCGCTGAAAGTAACGCTAACGTCATTGCAATAGGCCTTTCCTTAAATCTTTCACCGACATCATGGTTCGAAAGCGAGCGCATGTTTATTTTAAAGGAGATTATTTCATTTGCGTAGGTTAAAAAAAAGAAAGGAAGAGCACAAGAGATAACTGTCGAGCCCTTCACAACTTCGCTTGCGAAACCAATCCACGGACTTCTTGCGTAGTTCGGTCGCGTGTGCCGCAAGCTCCATAAAACGTCCCGACTTTGGCCTGCAAAAACCTCGGTGATTGGCTTCCCATGTGAAAATTCGTTCACGCTGTGCAGTCGCCAGTGCGGCCCCGCACCGCTCGTTCAGGAACTCCCATCGTTCTTTCGCGCAGTTAAAACGCTGCTGTGAATGGGCGTCAGAAGATTTTTAGGCCCACATCACCTTTTCCGATGAAGCACAACATTACCACTGTAAGATAAGCCGTATTATGCTACCATAGCAAAAAAAAATCTAGCTACCGTACCCCCTTCTGTCTGCCGTTAGGAGGTTAGGAGTGCCGCTGCTTACTGAGATGGCGGCTCCTCTATAAACATGCTTGCGCGCCTATAAAAGGTGAAAAAAAAAATCTCTCGAACAAGCGCGCAATAAAGCTGTCGCCACGCCGCAGCGTCAGTGATTTTTCCTTTGTCATGCCGTAAATGGCGGTACATGTTTTGTGTAAATATACTATTCGATATTCGATATATTTTTTGTCACTATTCAGCACTATTCGATTCGAATTCGATTCGAGATGAAATTTCACTATTCGCACACCCGTAGTAATTTATACATAGGTAGAGCGAGAATCAAATCAGAGACGTCTTTGCATAAGTTCTCCCTAACACACCATCGGGCGTTCAAATAAATATTGCGCGAGGAAAAATTTACCTGAATTGACAACTTCCTTCAAATAACCCTGATTTCTACCATGCATATAATGTGTGGAGAATGTGAGATTAGAAAAGGCTTTGAACGGGTCAATTTGAATGATAGTTTTTAAGAAAGGGTAGCGAGCATTCAATTAATTTAATTCTGTTGTTTTACGCGACAAGATGATGATATGATTATGACTCACGTAGTGGGGACTTTGGATTCATTCTTAGCACTTGAAAATTTTAACGTGCACCTAAATCTTAGTATGCGGGTATTTTTGCACTTCGACCCATTGAAATTCGGCCGCCATGGCCCAGAACCACTCTCGCATTCACAAGCTTTGCAGCACTGTGTTAGCAGTGTTTCTTCGTCGAGCTTAGGCGCCAAGCTACCTCGGAGGCTAGGCCACCAGTGTATCTAATGGAGAAGAAATCCTGCACCAACTGAATAAAAAAAGTGGCCTAGTCCGAGTTCGTCTGAGCGGATGCCCCTATAACGATTAATTCTGCTTGTGCGCTCCCAGGGAGGTGCCTACACTGACATCACGAAGGCGTGGTGTACTTGTTGGATGTTAGCACGAAAACAATGATTGCGGTTGTAGCACCTACGAGAGTTCACTAAACACTAACTTGTTGCTGGGCTAGTTGGTTCATTGTAATGAAGGAAAAAACTAGACGCCTAAAACACCGTAAGAAGGACGAAGAAGCATAGGGAAAGAGCGTCACTCGCAACTGATTTATTCTCAGAAGAAACGCAGAAAAATAGTGTGGCAAGATGTGTAACACGCTAACACTGACAGGGTGACCATCCTGAACGGCTCAAATTTCTCCCTTATTGAAAGGGTCGCCAGTAAGAGTCACTGTCATAATATACTGGAGGGGCTCTCCCAAACAGTTGCAAGGAGTCGTCCGTGACGTGCTGGCATGAATGTTTTAGGTATGCTAGTTCCCGCTCCAAAGTTGACTATGACACACGTTTGGTCTATCCATTTTGATTACATTGAAGAGCCAATGATTGCATTGTACACTTCTTCGCAGTGCCCTCTTTTATTCGACGCACACGAGGCCGGTCATAACTACTATATGACTATACCGCAATATCATAACTACTATGCCGCAATGATTCCTGCGGCAGTGCTTGACCAATAAAATGTAGTTCCTTAAAAAATGTATGTCTAAAGTGACTGTATAAGAAAAGATAAATGATTAATTACCTGATGTTTAAATAAAAATGAAACAAACAGAACAGGAAAGTAGCACGCAAATTCGGAACCGCGACTTGTTTGCGTGCATGCTTCGGCTGATGTCACGTGTCAAGCAAGATCATTTCACTGCGGGCGTTTCCACACGCTTGAAAATAACCACAAAGATTTACAAGTGCAATTCTCAGCTATCGTTTTTTCATGATATAGCCATGGCCAAACTGCATCCGACTGCTGACACAGTAAGACCTTGTTCTTTCATTTACTGCAGTTTTCAGCGATGCCGCCATAATGATACAGCAAGTGCTCTTAAAAAAAAAAAAACGTAGCTTGTAGAGAAATGCTGGAGAAACCCTCGCAGGATAACTACGAATGCCTGCCGCGGACCGCTGGAGAAAGGAAAGCGCGTAAAGAAACGGGATCGTCACGGCTGTAGTCGAGCTCCGGCATACCAGAACGCCCACGAACAGGGAGTGACCGCAAGAATGCGCCCACTCGCTCATTTTCACTGCTAGCGCCACTGTACCGTGCGCTGCAGTGACGGTTGCAAAAACCGTGGCGTGCTCTTCGGACAGTGGGCATCCCTTTTCCGAAGGCCAAGGTCGTGCCATGTTAATTTCACCGACACGCTCCAGCGAAAACTCCGCAGGTCGCTGTATGGTGCTTCTCGCCAGGACGACACTCGACTGGTCGCCTACGCGAGTGGATCCCGCAATACCTGTCGAACGAAGCGAGCCGACGAGTGGGGAATTTCGATCTCTCAGCACGTAGGCAATCTGGGACCCAGTTTCGTGGCGCAGTCTGTCTGGCTCTGCTGGCCGAGTGCACGTTTCTTTATTTATGGTTCAAGGACGTCGCTTACGCGTGTACCGCGAAGCGGTCGAGATTTCTCGCCTAGCGTTCGTTCCCGGAGTTTTAATAGACGTTGAGTGCTTCTAAGTAAGGGCCCCATTTTCTGCTTTATTGATGTCCACTTTCCGATCCCTCACAGCCGGACTCAGTAATTCACACCCGCTGCGGCCATCCTTCTACCTTGGGCACATTAGATGTCCTCACGTAATCTTTCACTCTTCCCGCCTCTTCGTTTGTTGTCCGCAAACGTGCGCAGTCGCTAGGGCTCGCCAGTTCCTTCATTTATTCTTTTTCAATTCAGGCTTTCCTTTTCATACTGAAACTCTTGTTCACTATGAAAACAAAAAAAAGCCAGTCGTCAGGTGTCGATTAACACACGAAGCCGCGCTTGGACCGAGACACGCAATTCTTGCTCACCATTATTGTATGGTTCCGTCACATTTCAGGTGGACGAATGGCTTGTGGCAACGGTAATGCGACTATTTTAGGCGGCTTCCAAGGGTACACTGACCTAAATCATTACCTCGGATCAGGCAACGGCTCGCAGCGCTTTAAATGAGTAAATGCCGGCGTTTTCTTGATCTGGTGTCGGTGGTATTGTGTTTTTGCTTTTCTGTAGCTCTAACAAATCATCAATGTGAAACTTGTACTGAAACCTGGATTGCGGCAACGATAATGCGACTATTTACCCATCTTCCCGTGATACAAGAATAAGAAATAATTCAGTACAGTCCCCTCACTATTTGCACAGAAATAGGAAAATTAGCTTTTAGTTCAGAATGACGCCATAACGACGTCAGAAAGCATCTGAGGAGTTCCAGTCATTAAGGTGCGTGTTGATCATGTTTGACAACGGCCGCTAAGCACCAAAGACTGTAATAATATTAATTTGCGGGTTTTTGCGTGACGAAACCATTACATATGGTTATGAAGCACGCCGTAGGGCTCCGAAAATTTGGAGCATTTGTCATTCTTTAACGTGCACTGACATCGCGCAGTATACAAGCCTTTACCATTTCGCCTCCATCGAAACGCCACAGCAATGGCTGGAATGCAACCTGCCACCTGGCATCAAAGGTGTGCTCACTGTACTACACGTCCCAACTGATGCCTGCCGATTCACTACAACGAAATTTGAAATATTGGGAAATAGAAAGATTTCTTACTGGCTTCGCGCGGCTTCGTTCGCAATACTTAGTGCCGGTTCGTGCAGTACTGTTCTTCAAAAGGTGACAGTTATTTACAGCTGCTTCATTTTTAATTATGACAATATAATTTGCGGTTAAAAATCGAGCACGTTAAGAAACACTAACCTTTCGATGTACTTATGATGCTCAATCTCAAATATATGGCAGCGGGGGCACACTTTAGATTATATTCAGGGGAAATCTTCTTTTTTTGTTGTCAAAAAGTTGGCGAAATTTGCACTAAGCCGCGCAAGGCTTGAAACAGTGAAACTGGATAATTCTGTAGACTAATCTGGCTGCTTCTAGGTTGTTTCTAGGCCTTAGCTAGGTGATGCAGATTGTTTTTAGGTTGCTTCTATAGGTCGTTCCTAGGCTTTAGCTAGATGAGGCTACGTTGTTTCTACGTTGATTCTCAGCGCATAGAGGTTCGAGTTAAACCACACACAGTCACAGACGCGACACGGATGTCCAAACTCCAGAGATAGAACCTCGTACTGAACCCAAGCGTTTGCACCTCTCATAGATCTACAGGCACGTCGTCGTTGGCGTAGGCCTTCCATCGCCTCGGGGTAGCCGTCGCTTCGCAGCCATTTCTTGGGCTAACTGTTGCCTTCTTAATTTTTAGTGGACCAGTGGTGAGTAGTAGGATTTACTAGTTTTCTGTGGCATATACCCGTTTATAATGATAGTTTTTTTTGTTTCGCCGGACAAGGAACGATTTGCTAAACAGCTTGGCTGTTAAAAGTGTATAACAAAGAAAAACGAGCCCTTAAAATTAACACATCTTGCCAACAAGGGGTGTGGCATAAAAGGTATGCTGAAAACTGGTGTAGGCAAATATGAAAGAAAACTCCCAAGAAGGAACGTAGCCAAACACGATCGAATAACAAAAGAGGAAGAGGATGATTAAGTAGCCGCTATTGCGTCACTTCCAAGACATCTGTCCTTTAACGTCCTTGGTTCTTCGCATATACATAGCAAACTTTTTATTCTTTCTGGAGTTTCCTGAATAAAGCGTTTCACACCCACCGCGGAGTACTTTCTGCTTATTCCATAAGCCACACAATCTGCGTGCTTATGCTTCATCAGCAAGGAAACTTGAACAGTTCCGCGCAAGTGTCGAGCTGTGGAGTGAAGCGCCTTTTTTTTGCGCGCGTTAGTGCGAACGGTTGCATGCGTCTACGGCGTATTTGCATGCTAGACACGCTTCCACGCTGTAATGAAGCCGTATCAATTTATAAAATTCGAGCACTTTGCAAAACAAGCATGTACCAATATTTTTGCACTTGCACAATGACGTCTAGACCGTATTTAATATTGCTCAATGTGTTTGCATAAGTCGGAGCCACGTGCCTATCCTAGCACTCACATATTGACACCGGTATGCCACGTTCTTGCAATCTAACGCCTCTTTTCATCCTTGGAGTTGATCTATTCGTATCGTTGATGGAACTAAGGGAACATATTGTCGACCTAACTAGCCTAAGCTGCTTTATACAACTTACACGTCTGTGAGCAGTCACATTTGCCATGTTTTTTGCAGAAGAACTTAAGGCATATACATCATCGAAGACCTTGAATCCACAAATATATGGTGTATGTTTGAGCTGTGCAAGAGTACGAAGAAATAAAACAAAATATTGATACAAATTCCCACTTGAATATTGATATAGTGCTTACAACTTCGGATGCCTAAAGTAGATAGCCAAAGTCCGTCAAGAATATTATGAACGTTTATTAAGAAGGCTATCCTGAAGCAAGAAGTGGACCACAAAAAATTACATCGGTTCACTAATCTAATTTTTTATTTCATTCTCACGGGATTTTCTTATTGACGCTTCTGTGACTGCCCATTTCACTAAGACTAGCTTTTTATGCAATGTTCCCTGTTGTTCCAAGAACTCTACGGAGTAATCAGTTCATAGAAAAGTTCTCATTATTTGAAATCTCATAATGAACCTGCCCTATTTTAAACAAACAAAAAGAAAAACCAATATATTATTTTCACTGCATGTCATTTTGCATTCTTCCATTGTTTATGCGCCGTTTTGACCAACCTAATGGGTAAGTCGTACGCGTTTATATTGGCTGCTTAGTTGGGTCATATTAGGAGCGAAAGAGGTTTTGCATGTCGTCGCTCTTCATGCCTTTTAAATGCGCTTCAGTGCTTAAATATGCAGTAAGAAAACGAAGTGAAAGCGAGAATGAGGCTTCTCCAGCCGAGTGCTCTTAAAACTGCAATGCGAGATACGGAATGCCCTGGATAAAATCGCGCTTTCGCATCTCTTGAAGTTCAGGGTCATATGCGAAATGGCAGCACTCGAAAGGAGGGATGCTATGCGATGCGCTCGCATCCTTTGAGACAGTTTGCGCTTGGCATAAGAGCGCGATGCGAAAGCAGACTTGTGTTGCATTTCTGTTATATAACCTCTGACTAAAACATGCAGCACTACTAAGTCTAACGTCTACAGTAAAATGCGTATGCCTTGTGGTGTTTACTTTTGTTAAAGCTCTTGTTACAGGCCGCGGTGGTGGTGCAGTGGTTGCGGTGCACGGCCGCTCACCCTAAAGTTGTGGGTTCGATCCTAGCCGCAAGAGGTCGCATTTCGGGGGAGGCAAAATGCTGGAGGCCCGCGTACTTTGATTTAGGTGCAGGTTAAAGAACCCCAGGTGGCCGAAGTTTCCTTAGCCCTCCACTACCCTGCCTCACAATCATATCGCGCGTTTGGCACGTAAAACCCCAGCAAATATTAATTGTTAAGTTTCAACAACATTTCACTAGTTGCAAATCAGTTCTGCGGAATCCCGCAAGCTGGCGGAAGGGAAGGGCGTTGGTCCCGGGTTCGATCCCCGGACCAGGACGAATTTTTCGGCAACTAAGAGGCTTTATTTCTGAGAAATCCGTATGGATTTCCTTGTGGCTTCGTGCTACAAACGGGGGGTTGTCTATTTTCCCTTTCTTAAACCTTCCGCCACCTTGCGGGATTCCGCAGTACTGATTTGCAATATGTGTCCAGTTGCTTCGCGTTGTCGGTGAATTCGCCCTCACGGTTCCAATTGCTAGCTTCCTGGTTAGCTCAATTGGTAGAGCGACCGTCCCGGAAAAGCGTTGGTCCCGGGTTCGATCCCCGGACCAGGACGAATTTTTCGGAACTAAGAGGCTTTATTTCTGAGAAATCCGTATGGATTTCCTTGTGGCTTCGTGCTACATACGGGTGGTTGTCTATTTTCCCTTTATTAACCCTTCCGCCACCTTGCGGGATTCCGCAGAACTGATTTGCAATATGTGTCCAGTTGCTTCGAGTTGTCGATGAATTCGCCCTCACGGTTCCAATTGCTAGCTTCCTGGTTAGCTCAATTGGTAGAGCGACCGCCCCGGAAAAGCGTTGGTCCCGGGTTCGATCCCCGGACCAGGACGAATTTTTCGGCAACTAAGAGGCTTTATTTCTGAGAAATCCGTATGGATTTCCTTGTGGTTTCGTGCTACATATTTTCCATTTCTTAACCCTTCCGCCACCTTGCGGGATTCCGCAGAACTGATTTGCAATATGTGTCCAGTTGCTTCGAGTTGTCGATGAATTCGCCCTCACGGTTCCAATTGCTAGCTTCCTTGTTAGCTCATTTGGTAGAGCGACGGCCCCGGAAAACCGTTGGTCCCGGGTTCGATCCCCGGACCAGGACGAATTTTTCGGCAACTAAGAGGCTTTATTTCTGAGAAATCCGTATGGATTT
Organism: Rhipicephalus sanguineus; assembly: GCF_013339695.2. Classification (NCBI taxonomy): domain Eukaryota; kingdom Metazoa; phylum Arthropoda; class Arachnida; order Ixodida; family Ixodidae; genus Rhipicephalus; species Rhipicephalus sanguineus. The sequence continues at coordinate 161,640,222 of NC_051178.1, read as the reverse complement.
CCTTGTGGCTTCGTGCTACATACGGGTGGTTGTCTATTTTCCCTTTCTTAACCCTTCCGCCACCTTGCGGGATTCCGCAGAAATGATTTGCAATATGTGTCCAGTTGCTTCGAGTTGTCGATGAATTCGCCCTCACGGTTCCAATTGCTAGCTTCCTGGTTAGCTCAATTGGTAGAGCGACGGCCCCGGAAAACCGTTGGTCCCGGATTCGATCCCCGGACCAGGACGAATTTTTCGGCAACTAAGAGGCTTTATTTCTGAGAAATCCGTATGGATTTCCTTGAGGCTTCGTTCTACAAACGGGTGGTTGTCTATTTACTTTTTCTTAGCATTTCACTAGACAGAAAACCGCACTCGTGTGCGTTTCCATTCCTCCTGAAGTAGTTGCAACCACCCTCGGGCTTTTGACTTTTTTCACAGCCTACTTGCTTCCCCTCCTTGCAAGGTGGTATGATACAGGTTTCCGAATACCAAGCTGATGAGGAGCTCTCTCTCAAATATTAGGAGGAAATAACATGGCAGTAAATGCTGCAGATAGGAATGAAACCGATACAATCGCGCAGTATGCGCAAACACACTGGCACTTTCATGCAGCGATTATGAGAACAATCTTTAATATTGTGTACAGTCCCTTCCATAGTATTGTTCATACGCCAGCTCAATATTGATTGATCAGGGGCGTGAGTTACGAAGGGGCAATGGGGGGAGGGGGGTAAAATGACGGCCCCGCCGCAAACTCTTTCGCAGGTAGTTCTTGATAAAAATATCTCGTGTGAGGAATCTCTTTCAATAAAAATGTCATTACTGGGTTGCAACCACTTATAACTCATATTTGAAAGAACGAGATCAAAAGGCGCCAAGTAGAGCACCATTTATCCGAGATATTTGCTTTGACACAATGGTTGAAAAAGCTAATTATGCGCTAACGGACTCATGGGTCGACTCCCTCAGCCTCACTCATACTCATATGGAGCCGTGAGTCTGAGTTTGAGTGAGTCCGAGTGAGTAATGTTTTGGTGAATTTGAGTCCGAGTGAGTCAGGCTAAGAAATATTTTAGTGAGTCTGAGTCTGAACTAGTCCGGTTGAGGAAACATTTCGTGAGGCTGAGTCCGAGTGAGCTCTACGGGCAGAATATATTTCATGAGTGAGTCTGATCGAGCTCCACATTTTTTGTCGCCCTATGGCCCCTTCATACAGTGTTCGATTCTCGAAAATATGTAGCATAGAAATATTATACCTTCTCTAGTCTTGTTAGCCTATCGCTGAGTCAAGTTTTACATGGACCAAGCTTGCCCGTTGTGCGAATATGTATGAATACGTTGATGGAAGCAACCCTGCAAAAGTTGTCCACTCCTAAAGCAAGGCAAGTACCCGCTTGAACTTTCCTCTTACCGCCCTATTGCACTGACCAGCTGCGTGTGGAAGAGAATGGAACCAATGGTCCATGGCCGCCTAGAGTGGTATCTTGTACACTAGAAGACCTATGCAAACTTCACGGCTGGTTTCCGACGTGACCGTTCATGCATAGGTAATGCTCTTGATCTCGTTACGTACGTTCAACCACAGATGTCACGTAAGAAACTATAGGCAACATTGTTCTTTGATGTGAAAGGCGCATATGATAACGTTCTGCACGAGACCATTCTCGATGCACCTGAGGTAGTTGGTCTTGGGGTCATGTTTTTTGATGGATTGCTAGCTATTTGGCTGCAAGATCATTCTATGTGTAGACCGACGACGGCCCAAACACACGACGCTATACCTGCGGAGGCATTCCTGAAGGCGGAGTACTGAGCCCTAGACTGTTCAATATGACTCTCATTCAATTTGTCGAATACCTGCCAAATGCGGTCAAGATAGGCATACATGCAGACAACTTATATGTCTGGATCTCCGCCGTTACACGTACAAATACGTGCGAGACTTCAAAAGGCTGCAACTTTGAGAGCGAGCTACATCGGCAAACAAGTCCTCATGATATCCCTTGAAAATAAGTGCATTAGTGGCGTTCACGCGCGCACCAATGACACCCTATGCCATTTCTATGGACGGGCAGCCGATTTCTTATGTAAGAACCTACGAATCCCAACAATGCGTCTACCGACATACGCCAGGTTTCTTTACCTACGACCTTGAAAAGGTGGGACATTGCCGTCAGGCACTGTTGGAAGTTCGTGGGTGTAGAAACCTGGGGTATGTCGGTAGATGCATTGTTGTAATTGTACAGAGCACTCTTTTTGGGGGGGGTTTCTGCGTTATGGTTTGCCTGTACCAAGCAACACTTGCAAGATAAATCTTCGAGCTTTGCAGGCTGCAGAAGCTCAGGCACATAGAGTTTGCCTTGGCCTGCGAAATGTGCATTAACATATGTGACTATTGGCATCGCCAATAGTCACATATGTTACCATACAAACGCACATTGCGGTGGAAGCATTCAGAGCTCACCTCAGGCATTTTGTTCTAGCTCATTGCCACCATCTTGAAACACTGCCTTCAGAAAGGCCACAATCATCATACTGCGCAACACTCTCGAGCTATACCACCAACCTTCTGGCATGCTTCAGCCCCGCATCCAAACCCTCGCTTCCTTCTTGGTGTTCGCTTTGTCCTGCAGTGCAGCTCAGTGTATCTGGAATAAAGAAAAAGGACGCACGAAAAGAACACGCACAGGACAAGCGCGAACTATCAAGTGTCACAGTTGTTACTTATTTCTGTTTGAACAGCGTGCTCGTTTCGCAAACGCGGCCGCTGCAGCAAGCGGAGTGACCTTTATACGCTCTGTAATTTCAGCGCGGACATCGCGGTTAAAGCACAAGACATACAACCATAGGCGTGCGCACAGGTGGGGGGGGGGGGGCGGCCTGGTCACCTATGAGGGGGGGGGGGCGCAAGATCTGCCCCATACATTGATCCCCGTAGTCACCTCAGAGGGGGAGGGCCTAAAATTTGCCCCGTCCAATGACTTCGTAAGCGGGTGGGGGGGGGCGCTGCGATGAACCTTCACCCCCCCCCTGATGGGGAACCCTGCGCACGCCTATGCATACAACCCCTCTGCTCTCTCCACGAGGCGCACGCAGGCGACCACGCCCCGTAGGGCGAAGTGCACCTCGCCCCTCGCGCACTGCGCGCCATCTCGCCGGTAAGAAAACACGCTGAAGTAAATGGTGTATATAAATACCACGCCATTAGCAAGCTGAAGGACGGTACTCTTCATGGCCTAGCCGTCTAACGCCGCGTGCTGCGAAGCGAGAGGTCGGCCGTTCGATTCCGCGCGTGGGAGTCTTTCTGAATTATTTTTATTTGTGTATATTTGTGTATGTATATATATATATATATATATATATATACATATATATATATACATACATATATATATATATATATATATATTATAATATATATATATATACATACCTATATATATATATATATATATATATATATATATATATACATACATATATATATATATATATATATATATATATATATATATATATATATATATATATATATATACGGTGCATGACGGCAGCGACGACGACGGCAACAACCAGCCGAGACTGTCCATATAATTGCTATCGCAATAAAAATGTGAGTTGTCATCGCCTGTCCTGAAACAGCTATATCTGCTTCTACTGCACGAGAGCAATGCCGGCCACTTAGATATTTTCACCGACGGCTCAATGACTCTCCGGCGTTCGTCCGGAGCAGTGGTTTTTCCAGCGAGAGGTATAACCATTAGTTTTAAGACAGACCACCCGACAACATCGACGGCTGCGGAACTTACAGTTTTTCACGCTGCACTTTGTGTTGTCCATCGCGAACAACCGCATCGATGGTCAATATTCAGCACCTACAAGGGAGCCCTACAATCTGTTATCAGTCCTGTGGCATGGACCGTACGAAAAACTGGTATTCATTTCAGATACTTCATTCATACGTCAATTCAGAAAGGACACCACGTGACATTTCAGTGGTTGCCAAGTTACTGCGGCGTGATAGGCAAGTAACATGATGATAATGCTGCTCGTTCACATCTGCAAGGAGACAACGAAGAGTTTATGCCCCTTTCAAGGTCTGATGGTGTTGCCAAGTTTCGAATGATTGCACAAGACATTACGCACTCCACAATGAACACAACAAGAAGCCAAAACTATAGGCAACAGCACCAGAACGCGTTGCTACGTTCGCGAATGGCAACTGTACCCCGCCGAAGAGAGGCCACTCTGCTGTGCCGGTTATGGCTAATAGTGGCTTTCACAGAGTCATTTGCTTTTCGTATAGGTATGGCCGACAATGCACTATGTGACATCTGTGGTATCGAGGAGACTTTGCAGCACATATGCGACTGTCCTCGCAAAGCTGTGCAGAGACGTTTACTCGCGATCGCTCTCGCTCGCATTCACCACAGACGGATGTTGCTGGCAAGTGTCCTCGAATGACATCCCAGAAAGTCATCTAGAATTAAGGCATTGAAGGCATTGTTAAAATATTTAAGGACAGCCGACTTGTACGAGCAGCTGCGGACTGAAAGTGATGCCATACACCGCACATGACTGCCGGACTGTGACGTTGTGCGTGGGCTTCCTCTCTCTGTCTTTCTTTACCCTTCAAACTTTCATTCTCACCATCTCTTTCGCCTGTGCAGGGTAGCACACCCGTTATCTTAAACCGCTTAACACCCCTGCCTTTCCTCTCTCTCTCGTTTTTCTTCCTTTCCTTCTTTGTCCTTTCTGAATCTACGTCTTATCCAAGATAGATCCAACGGCTTACAATCCGCAATGTTATTTCAACCCCCGGATGGCCACGTTATACGAGATGGTCTGGGCGCTGCCATCAGAATCCGGGAACATCGGCCACACATAATCCGACGAAAGTCGAGAGGAGGTAGCCTTGTCCAGCTCTGACCCAGAACAGCAATAAGCTCTGGTTAGACAAGCGCGGACAGCAGCGAAAACCAATGGTCGTCCGGACAAGGAGGTCCGATCACTAGAACGTCTTTTAGTGTTTTCCTGTTGCATGTTTCACTCGCTCACTAATATATGTCTTAGTCTCTCTCTGCGTAACATGGTAAAGAATCTGCCCGCGAGCCTTAGCAAGCCCAGGAACGTTTTCAATTTAAAAGCAAGCCATGTCGTTGACAGCTGCTTTCCGTAGAACAATATAAATATTACAAAAAAACGCACCGCTGTTCCGCCCAGCGGGAAATCCGCAGAAACAGCGGAGCAGCGGTTTTCCGATGCTTCCCTTGCTATGTTTCTGTGATGCTTTGGTATTTTGTGTGCATGTCTCTGATTACGTTATTTGTAGAGTAGAGATGCACGAGGAAGGACATGTGGCAGCCCCTGCTACACTTTCTTCAGGCCCCATTCACGATCGAGCCACCCTTCCCCGTTTCCCTGTGCGGCTACCGCTTCGTCCTCGACCGAGGCAGTCACGCCATCAGTAGTAGGTCTATCCGGCCACCGAAGCGTGACATGCGAAGCGCACACTCATCTGTCGTCGGGCCCAGCCTTAGAACAGCTCCGCTGTGAAATGAAATTCAAGTAAAATCTCCTTTGGGAGTTGTCTAAGTGATGCGTAAGCGCAGAGTTCTATGATAGGGTGCGGCCGTCCATAGAACGAAGTTTTCGGGCGGCATCAACTTGACGTGTTTCGTCTTTTTTATAGCTTTCGCCTGCGTCTGGAACGGACCCTTCAGAGTGCGCACCCTGAGACCACGCAACCATTCGTTCCTTTGTATTGAATAGCTGCTCATGATGTGAACTGGCTTCTTCATGAGTACGTATAGTATGAAAGTACATGATGATCCTTTACTGCTGATTGCAAAAATAAGCTAAGGCGTGGCCAGTAAAAATGCAGTGATGCAAAGATTCGAAGCGATCATTCCTGCCTTCTTTTTATTTCGATTCATTTGACACACTTTGACAAATTCGTGCCACAGATGGGCTTTTTATGTCGATTTATTCCCGTGTAACGAAAAGCTTTAGTTGTTTTTATCTATCTATATATAAAGGACATATGTTCGCACCTGCGACTTAAATGTCGTGCCATTAAGCAAGCGAGTAGCACCACCGATTCAAAAGATAAAGTTCGCTCCTAATTCTGGCGAGCACATGACCTCGTTTTCTCTTGATACGACATTCGAGTGCAGCTGAGGAAAATGACATACCGGTATGCGATGCGGAAGCCAAAAGTTGAAAGCAGCACGCACTCTTATACGGTGCCATACCAGTGTCCGAAGATTTGGCCTCTACACCATAAACGCGAATTAAGAGGCTTCCTTTCGTGCACTCAATGGCATAAATTTGTTCTCCAGTGAGAACACGCGCTGTTCTTTCAGTTGCGGTGACCAAATGCCCTGCGGAAGTATTAATACATAGCCTCCGTACACGAGGGCAGGAATGTCAGCATGCTGGCGCGAAAATCGATACCGCACATTGAGTCGCTGACCTTTTGGCTTAAGAAATTCCTCTCTACTAATGGCCAACTGTAACCCCATTTTTTTTTCTTGGCTGGCGGCGATGTTATCGTTCGCAAGGTTAACGAAGGGGATCCGTGTGTAAATACATGCTGGTGACATAACTGAATAGCAATATCAAAAAATAGCGACGGAATGAAAACAGGAACCTAGCCGCATGGGCTAGCTCGAGAATTCAGGAATTTTTATCTATAAAAAAAGCAGTAGCGATAGTGACAACATGGCGTAGCGGGTCATCCTGACCTCCGGCGGACGTTGGGCGACCAATGGACGGTGATGTGTTGGTCCCAAGCCGCCTATGTGTGGCACGGTTTCAGCACGCTGGTATATAAGGCATAGGGGCTCTCTTTGATCAGTGCATCAGTATCGTGAAGTGCAGAGGGAAGCAAGCGGATAAACTCACGCAAAAATCATGTTCACAAAGGTGAGTGGGAGCGAATGCACTGTCTAAACGGGATATATTGTTACGAGAAAGGTATCCTCAGAATTGTGTAACAGTTACAAATACATGGTGTTGTACTTTGCCGCACTATGCTATGCGCCCTATAGTTGTATGTTATCCTGTTGGTGACTTCAAAGAGGCAATACCAACAAGGCTGGCGACAATTTCACGCTGTTATCAGGATTATTAAGATAATATTGCAAAATTATCACCTAAGGCTCTAAGTTTATTACGAACCAACCAGATGTCAAGACAATTTCTAGTGGGAATAACACCGGCACAATAGAAGACAATGGGCGCTATGTGTATGACACAAGAGCGCTAACTACCAAACTGTGTCATCTTGTGTCTATTTTTGTGTCTATGTTATTTGCACTGCAAGTTCTGACTGATGCAGAACGAACAGGCCCAGATAGCCACAATTCAGATGTCAGGAGCGACTTAATTTCGCCGTTGTGCCCATTTAGGTCAAACACGTGTAAATTTACAAGTGAGGGAGATCGCACGCAGATCAACGACCCAATGGCACCTACCGCTTTGGTATTTCGTGGATCACACTTTTTCCACTTTGTGGCAACTGCGTCTTTGAACAACACATTTCATTTCTCTGTGCAGGTCACTCTTTTCTGTTTCGTTGCCTTTGTCGCAACTCAGGCTCAGGTGAATCAGGTAAGTTTATTGGTGATCCATAATCCTATATGCGACTGTACATTTTAGTTCCAGGTTCGAAGAAATGCCGCGTAATGCTTACGAAGAAGCCAGTCTGTCTATTATGCTTTGTAGAATGCTGCAAATCATTTGTCATAGTAGAATTTCTCAAGTATCCAAGGCCGCCATGCCATCTTCATGTCCACTCGATAGGGTTTTTTTCCAACATTAATGTAGTGCAACATTTTCCTTTTCGCCAAAAACGCGGAGAAATGTATTCAGTAAAAGCTCCACTGGGCCGATATGTCTTACACCTACTGTTTCAGGTTTCCTTATAAACTAATATTGAGCATGATACAATTTAAGAAGCCCCGCCACGGTGGTCTAGTGGTTATGGTGCTCGACTGCTGACCCGAAGGTCGCGGGATCGAATCCCGGCCGCGGCGGCTGCATTTTAGATGGAGGCGAAAATGTTTGAGGCCCGTGTGCTTAGATTTAGGTGCACGTTAAAGAACCCCAGATGGTCGAAATTTCCGGAGCCCTCCACTACGGCGTCTCTCATAATCATATCGTGGTTTTGGGACGTTAAACCCCAGATATTATTATTATTATTATTATTATTATTATTATTATTATTATTATTATTATTATTATTACAATGTAAGAAGATATACACTTACACAAACGATAAGCCGAGGTGTTTCTAGCATCAACATTAGGGCCTGTAGGCACGCAGAGCCGCAAAGAATGCGTACTTCCACCTTACCGTCTGTTATTGTTTCACATTATGTAACGCAGCCACCGTCACCGTACAACTTCGCGTACGAGCACGTCGATGAAAAGACGGGCGCCAAGGTGACGCAGAGTGAGAGCGGTGACGCGAACAACGTCAAGACTGGCTCGTACGGCATCAACGACCCAACGGGCATCTACCGCCTGGTGCAGTACATCGCCGACGCTCAGGGCTTTCGCGTCACCGTGGACACAAACGAACATGGCACCAAGACCCACGATGCGGCAAACGCTCGCTACAACTCGAACGCAGCGAACACCCCCGCCGCCGTAGCTTGCGTCTAGCAGGCCTGCGGCGCCCGCCTTCAGGCCAGCCGTTGTGAGGCCGGCTCGGTTCACTCCAGTCACCACGGTGCATGCGGTGCACTCCTCACCAGTGACCCTTCACGCCATCCCAGTGACGGTGCACGCCCTTCACGCGGTGCCCGTGGCTCACGCCGTTCACACCCGCCAGGCGGCTATCTCTCCCAGCTACATCCACTTCACCCTGGGAAGGCCCAGAAGGTCGGGCTAGGCATCGGTGAAAACAAACCTCGCCCTGCTCGTTGAAGAAGGCCGAAGTGGTGACATCAGCTTGCGGACTTGAGTGAAAATGACTGTCGTTGATGTGTGATGGAGGAAAGTGTTATGATTTGTTTTTACGATGCCGGAATGGCATTGTGTTCAACTTTTGTATATGCACGAAATAAAGCTTGGGAGAGAAGCAAGAAAAAGCCGCACGGCTCTTTGTTTTTTGTTGTCAAGTGCGTCTAGCCATTTGCAACATCTTGCAGGAATTCTTCCTCGTGTAGCGCTGCCAGTACAAGGATGCAGACGGATGATACCCCGAAAAATAAAAACACGACAGAATTGCACAGGGACAAGGCCAAACTTCTACTTTGGTTCGGAGCATGGCCCAGCTTTCTCATGATCCGAAGCTGTTCGGAAGAAGTTCATAAAAATATTGAGCGTCGGCCTCCATGAATCTGATAGCAATGGTATTACTGTGACCCTTATAAAATAATCGAAACAAAATTTTATTATAATTGATAAGATAGAAAGGGTGTGCGGAGTACAGGGGTGCTATGCAGGATGGCCCTAGTTTGGCGAAACTCGGAATCTTTCTGAGCTCTGGCGAGGCGACACTTCCTTTTGAACGAGCTAACAGTACGATAAGGTCAAATCCATCCCTCATCGCACGCTGCGTTCCATTGGTTATGATGGAACGCGGCGTCGCTTCAAGGGCGGTCGACAAATTCGGATGGTATTCGGGTGGTGTCTTCAAACCAGAGGCATCTTCTTTCATATTTTTTGTTGTTCCACTGAGTGCAGAAGTGCATTCATGCAAGATAAGTGTCAGAAACTTTTACTAACAATATTTTTTACAGGTACGGGCTGTTTAAATTCCTTTTCAAGCTATTAATATCTGCAAGTATCCTTTAAAATAATGAGCACCACGGCGTCCGAGATTAGCTCCGGCCGAGCGTCTTTCAACACCGTGGCCAGACCTAATCTGCCTAATCGCCGAGGCCACGTGTGTAATCATCCTGGTCTGTCTGTACATTCTAGAGCGTCGCTCGACCGGCGCGCGCCCTCTTCGTCCTCTTATAAGTGTCTGCTTGCTGCCCGAGCACGTGCGCCCGGCTCATTGGCTATTTGGCTGGGCGGTACACCTAGTTAATTAAGTGGGAACATGTTATGACCAAGATAATTAAGGCAATGCATGCTAAGACCGAGGTAATTAAGCCACATCTTACTAAGACCATATTAATGAAGCCGTGTAAAGGTAAGACTGATCTAGCTATGATCATGCTAATTAGCCCGATGCTATTTAGGGCTCGCTAATTAAAACTAAGCTAATTAGGGTGTTACTCACTAAGGTCACGCTGATTATGAGTGTGCTAATCAGCATAGTGCTAATTAGTACCATAATAAATCAAGAGTTGCTAATTATACAAGAGTAACTAATGTCGTGTTAATTAAACAACTACCAAATACGACATAATTATTCAATGCCAAGTTAATTAAGACCTAGCTACCTAATGCCATCAAAGTTGAGACCGAACTGACCTGGTCTTCACTCCAAAGCAGACCAAGCATACTAAGTAGAGCCACGTAAAAAGCTGAAAGAAGCTAAGTGCTCCCAAGCTCCTGCGATGGCACCAGCCATGCACAAGTAGTTCAAACTGACTAAAATATTTTATATCCAAAGCAGCTGCTGCTTAGCGTCCACCGCATGAAACGCGTGACAGGCACAGCGGCACTATGACAGTCACGAGTTGAACTGGGGCCTTTTCAGAATCAGCGAGTTTGCACCCGAGTTCGCGTGTCAATAAGTTTGATTGACAGACGTCCGCTTCGAAAATCGGACCCGCCTACCGCGTTTGGTCTTGTCGAGGAGCAGTGCTCAACCACAACGCCAGCCAGCGGCACGATTCATCTATATGAATTTAGTCATACAGACTATGCCCACACGCGCGAAGAAATAAAGGTATATCATCACGTGGCTACGATACCTCGCATTCAGTTTCACCGCGCTCACGACGTACCGCTCAGAGCCATGAAACAAACGCCCCTGATGGCATTTGCGGCGAGCAATGTTACTATTTACGTGCGTGTGGAGACACTGTTTTTACCAATTCGTTACTGCAGAAAAATCTTCAGACGTGTAATCTAAGTAGCAGTAACCTGCCCATTTATTTATCTGTAATATTCGAGAGAAGCGAAACGAGCTGCACGAGAGTGCTGCGTGTGCGCCCTTGTCGCCTGCGAGAGTTGAAATTCCCGTGCTGCAGGTGGAACGAAAGAATTTGCCCGAAAGAGGACAAACGCCCACAAACACGCCTGTGGGACATGCGAAGTTCAACTGGTAAAAAGATAGCGCGAGAATCACGCTGACGTCGCTGCACTGTTGAAATGTTGACTGAGTGGCGCCGCTGACGCGTTCGCATGCGGTGTTCCTTTGAATGACGCCGCAAATGCCGCACAGGCGTTTGTGACGCCATGTTAGTTCTTTTAGCCGTTTTTATCAACGCTGCTCTCGCGCGCTCCACACTGTCTTCCTATCATGACCGCCGTAGTGCGAGCTCGGAGAAAACTCGTGTTCCCGAGAAGCTCGGGCCATCATGCATAGCACCCCAGGCCGAAAGGTATGAAGTGGTATGACTCATTTCGGCTATTTCCTTTAAGACTGGTTTGTGCGCTTTGGTATCATGTTCAGCAGTCTGACATGTTTATGTTCAACTTCAGAAATTTGACGCCGAGTTCGCTGCACAACCTGCTATGATAATTTACTCATCAGCCATTTGAGTTCACAGACGTCATTTACACGAAAGCCATTTGAGCGTCATCAAGATGTGTTAAAGTTTCTATACGTACATTACACAAGAAAGAAGTACTTTGAACTGCATTTCTGAGTCTGCGGTATACATCTGAGAAACGTCGAGCGCGAATTATAACAGGGACATGAGGGAGGGAACGGCACTCTTTTTCCCTGGCATAGTTCACGCTCGACGTTTCTAAGATACGTATGTACCAACTAGCTCGTCTTTCTGTCTTGAGTTTGTCCGGTATAGTTGTGCAAGCGCTATCGTACGTATTTTGAATGTATTTATTGCTCTACTTTATGTATTCCTATATTTAGAATGTGTTTATTCCTTTATGTCATAGCGAGAAACGTGTATTGCAGAAAAATGCTGAATATATAAGCATGAAAGATGAGGGGAAAGCAAAAAAGAGGAAGGGAAGGTGCTTGTATAGCACAATATACACTGAACGGCGAGAATGCAAGGTGACACGGGAGCTAGCAAAGGGCAGTACATCTTATATCTTATGACTATAACAACAATGATAAAGGCATTTCACGAAAATACGATCTGGGTCATTTGTAAACCTGAGTACCTTTGCTCATCAAAATATTTTTCTGAGTCCCAATTCACGTTGTTTGTGAATGTTAGAGCAATGAATGAACTCAGCAAGCTGAGTCAGAACAGAAAGCCAAATACAGCCGCCGTGCTCGCTGAAGTTTTTGTTGGCATAGGCACAGGTTATTCTTCCGAAAACGAGGAAACGCGAAACTTGAGTAACAAACAAATAGACAAACAAAATTCTGAGGATAAAGTACACTTTTCTAGGCACATACGGAATTTTATTTTCACTGCTGTGCAACGGAACATGGCTCGCTCAGTGTAGGCTCTAAGCGCAATCGTGTTCACAATTAGCTCCTTTGTCCCCGCTCGACTGATTCTGTTGCCGATTTCATCAATTCTCTGGAGCCGCGCTCATGAATTTTCCTTTGCTCACTACTTCACTCCTTGCATGAGCGTTTATACACAATGATACTACTGGTTATGTTTCATGTATTCCACTGTGATTAGAAGAGGGGCGAGTTTGGAACCAGAGATGCTATAACATGTGAAGTCTTGAACGACCAGAAATCGAGATGAGAGAACAAATACGTATGTGGAACTTTCGGAGGCAAAACGGTCTGTGTAACTATGTGCAGAAACTTAGGAGAACAAAAATTAGCGCAGCTTGAACTAAGTCACACAAGTCTGGGTCACAGGAGAGCTGGTGGGCACGTTTCAGCTTCTATTGTTAACCATCTGTACATAATGCTTGGGTGATCATTGAGCGCGTGCCGGTTCTTGATTATGACAATATTCTGTCTACAACACACGGAAAACTTCAACCATAACAGCTCTGCTGCAAAACGACAAGACAAAACGTAGGTGCAAGCCACCGAGCTCATGCCCGATCCTGGCCAACCTCCTGCATTGAGTATGAGCCACCAATACCGAATAGAAGGGTGAGAAGAAGTTCCCGCATCTTTCATCATTCTGTTTAGGTCATTAAAGTGATCGCGAGATTTTCTGTACTGATACCATTTACTTTATTACCGTGTGGGTCGCCATTAGCTTTGTTATGCGATTACATGAATATGGTTGACATTCAATGTCTGTAAAAGTTCCAATGTAATCTGCTTGAGTGCCCCAGATAGGCGATGAACTTTCATAATTTCTTTGGTCTGAAAATAAGTCTCTTTTTCAAGCTCCATCTAAATGACATTTTTGTTGCAGGATGAATCTAAAGTCATTACATCGAAGAACAGCACACATTTCGATGTCAATGTTTCCTCCTTAGAACATGTAGCTAAAATATATTTCCCTTCTTGCAATACCCCAGCTGGGGCCTTTGAGGTATTCAAAATAAATAAATAAATAAATAAATAAATAAATAAATAAATAAATAAATAAATAAATAAATAAATAATATAGGAAATAGGAAATAGTCTACAACTTAAACTGCGAACTTTGCGATGTGGATGTTGTGATCAGTTGGTGCCGCAAATCAATGTAACTTGCTGTTGTTATGCTGATATATGACATGATGCTATAGAATGGTGGACACGTAACGAAATTGAAACAGCTGCCGGGCCAAAACAGTATTTATCGGTAACCACATTCCTGATGGGCCCACAGTGGAGCGCAGACACTACGTTGACCGTTATCAAGAGTACTAGATGAAAAAAAAAACTTCTCTGTAACGAGCACAGTAACACGTTGAATCACCGGGATGCTCCGCTGAGCTCCAACCGTTGTTTGCATAACCTTGGTCTGTCATTATCAACTGCAATCGCCAACAAATATTAAATGTGAAGCATTTGTTAGCGAACCCAAGACACTGAGCGTTTCTATCTCCGTATGTAGCAAGGGCTAACTTGTGTACACTGTCATTACTTCTGTGTTTTATGACGGGGCTTTTTCTTAGCGGATGTTGTACTCAAACCAGGTATGCTTTACATAATCAGCACTTATATAGAAAGGAATGCGTCTAATGGGAGAAACATGGCTGTCTAAGTACTGTCTTGAATATTGCAATGCAATACCTTAATTGATGTTGTTTTCCACTGCTTAGAACATGTAGCTAAAAATATATTTTCCTTCTTGCAACGCTACTTCGCGCTTACCAGTCATTACATCAAAGAACAGCACACATTTCGATGTCAATGTTCCCACCATTTCTTCGAAATTGCGCCATGTGGTATTTGATATTATTTCCTGCCATGTTTGCAATGGACTTATTGCGCTTCGACGTCTTACTTGCTTTTATTTTCTGGCGTTGTTACATTCAGTGTTCTGTGCTGAAGCTCAGAGTAAAACACGCCCCGTATAAAATGTAGCCATGTCTGAAACGAGGCTGTAAAACTGTAATTTGTCCAGCTTTCACAGCTTCAAGCAATTTTAAGTCTCCTTTGTGCAGTCTTAGTTAAATGTCACTATCCATACTCGCGTAAGTGTAGAAAGTGCATAGCGGCCTGATATCGTACATCTCCCTCATAAATCGGTCTTCTACGGTAATTTAGTTCGCCATAATCGTGTTCGATCATCCAGCCGACAGCAGATTACTAGCGTTGCTCTCAAGCCGGCACTAAGCTAACTGCGATCACCATCGGCCTTCGCCTGTTTTACGAGCGATTGAAGTCAGCGATATCCGCTTCCGTGCAATATGAATAAGCAATGACACGCATGGCGTGGGATTGGCCGTATCACTGCATTCCTTTAAGCCGATGCGACGAAGCAGAAGCTTCAGATCAGCGTGATCCCTTTCAACTACTCGTGCCAATACAGCACGGTCGCAAGGTATTCGCGGCACACTGTCTCTATTGGTTTATGCGGTAGGTTTTTGGCCCTGAAAGCAGGGGCAGCTATAGATACCTCATGTTTCAAACTTGCTTGACAGCTTACGTATTTATTTATGTACGCGCTACAGTTGCCTGCCACAGAACATCAAGGCAAGTATGTTTGAGCGCTCGAAGCAGTCGGATCTGTCGTGTAACCTCCACACGTGCAGACTGAAAACTTCATCATGAACCCCTCGGAAGTGTGGCTTGGCCAATGTTCGTCCCATTGGGTGAAGCGTTCGGCCGACGACTGTGCATTCTAAAGTAAACATTCTAAAGTAAGCATTCTAAAGGCAACGTTATTGTTATGCGAATTAACTTGGAGCTTGGGAAAATACAGCTTTTAAAATATGGACACGATGGTCGGTACTTATATCACAGTACGATGCAAAGAAAGTAAAAAAAAATAAACCTGAAGTGACAGCAAAAACTTGATGCCCATCTGGAAATGTATTCTAAATGATTTTGAACGAAAATCTTTTGCCTACTTTGTAAACTAACTTTATATCAATAGGCTATTTTGTCGTTTATCTGTGCCCTAATGATGGGTTTTGTTTGATGGAGTCATTTGTCATTTCTTGAAATTATTTAAGTACTGCGAAGCTGAGACTTGAGTCCGTTTAATGCGTGACCAAGAATCAGTCAACTCAGGATGAGACATGTGGGAAACTCGACTGATATTTCATAACTGTCTGGTTCGCCATATTACAACTTGCCTTGGGTGCGACTCTGTGCATAGTGAACAGCTACAAAGCACAATTACACAAGACAAATTTTATTAACCTGAAGAAAAGTACTAATGATACTCGCGCTGCTAGAGTGATCATCTGTTATCGAATTATAGGTACATTAAATTATATCGCTCAAGTGATGACAAATATTGCCAAAACTTAATCGAGAAAGTCAAGCAATGAAAGAGAGGAATTCAAAGCGGTCTAATGATGCCAAGAGTGGCGCAGGGGCATTATATGTAGTTTTTAAGCGAAGTGTAATAATAAGTTTGTTTTTTCATGCAATTACACCCGTTTTAAACTTTCTCTGACGTGTATCGCCATTATAGTACCATTGGTTTCCCGAACAAATGCTGAGACACAGATTTTGGTCTTTCTTCAAAGCAAGCCGCCTCGGTGGTACAGTGGTTACGGTGCTCGGATGCTGACCCTAAAGTCACGGGCTTGATCGCGGTCGCGGTGGTCGCATTTCGATAGAGGCTGAAGGATAGAGGCCCGTATACTGTGCAATTTACGCACTGTGTACCATGCACTGTGTGATTTTTACAGAGCCCTTGACCACGCCGTGCCTCATAATGAAATCACTGCTTTGGCACGTAAAACCTCAGATATCATTATTTCCTCAAAGCTCTTACAAAAAAGAGACACCCATAATTCCTACTCTGCTACTGTGTGGATGGAATACCGTCCTACAGAAATCCATTTTAGTTTGCCAGCATTTGCCGAGATTAGAAAAGACTAATAGAAATATCATATTTTGTAATAGAAAATCATCCACAATATGACGAGATGAAAAGTTCTTGAACACAGAGTGTCACAGGAGGCAACGCTTCGACAAGTGATCTTGTCCTCTTCAAAACAAGCTGCTGCCTTGAAGAACACAAGACCAATTGTCTTGTCCAAGAGCAGCAGACCAGCAGTCTTGGAAGAAGATAAGACGACCAGTGACAGCCCATGTTCAAGAATGTTTCATCCCTTCAACCTTCCATCTTCCCCTGAACTTCTTCGACACTTCGAAAGCGTGTGAGGCATAAGACTTGTGCGATACCCCTCGTATACGTGCCTGAAAGGACAAAAGCTAAAGAGCGATCCTGTCTATCTTTGTTTCTAAATGTACGTCGCCAGTTTGCAGACTCGTGGGTGTCCCTTTCGGCAGTCACAGGAAAAACGTCGTCTACGCTTTAAAGCCTCCGTCTCCTTATTCCCGTCTCGTACGCACCTGCATGCCTTGAGCTCGATAGCGATCGCCAGTGGACCAGTCGAATACCAAAAGGCTGTACGCGGATAACCAATTAATATTTCTTCGCCACGCTAGTCTACTCGAAGGCTCTCAAACCGTCCGCTCTGTTTTTCTTTGTTGCACGTTCGCTAACAGTAGATTGGCCGCAGTGTGCAGTGCAGACAAAAATCCTGAGCGTCCCCTAATTTGAAAGTCTAATGACCGCACGAGCTTCATACCAGTTCCACGCGTCAGGCCGGGATGGCACTCGGAGGAAGGTGGCTTCTCCTCATCATCATCGGAGGGGGAGGAGGAGATGAGGCGCCCCACGATTAGAACATTTCTGTATTGTCAGCGAGCGTGTTATACATCAGATCCACCCCGTAAGAATCACCGCCAAACACCAAGGTCGGTTAATGCGCTCGCGTTGAGCAATACATGGCCGAGAAAGGAATTCGGTCCCGCTCGTTCAAGGCTTCGGCGAGGAAGTGAGCGTCCCTACATATTTTAGAAACAAGAAAAAGCTAAACAATCCCTTCGTTGTCAAACTATCTTCCATGCTCAGTTTCTTTAATTGAGATTGTGTCCAGGTGAAGCCCCTCTCGCGCTCTCTCAATAACTCTCTCCGAGGGAAGTGTCTAGGCTTGCACTGGCCACATTTCTGGCTGTCCACGACATGTTAGCGGGACGACCGGTGAGGTGCGAATGAGACTACGAGTGACTTCGGGGTCTGTTGAGTGAACGGCGGCAATCGGCGGTCGCTCGTTTCCAGGGATATCGACAACGCGCGACTCTCCATAAACGAGGATGCTTCTAAAGGTGGGTTCCCACGGTCTGTCCTTAACGGCGTCGAGATTTTCTGAATACCACAAAGGGAGCATTAAAATAGCGCCTCCACAAGTAGATTCTTGCGGTGTGTGCAGTGTCAGCTGCGATGGTTCAGGGTCACCTCGTGAGGAGAGCAGCAGATGACAATGTAAGTTCAGATTTTTTTTTCTTATGCACAGAATGTTTTGATTTAGGCCGGTTTAGATTACTGATCACTCTTTAAATGGGAAGTTTCTCGAATGTCTTGCCGCGTATTACTGGTTTTGCTCTTCTCGGGTTTGGCTTTAGGAAGCTGCGCCTACTTTTCTGGGAAGTAGCCAGAAACAAATGTACAATAACGAAACGAATGTAGAGTTATAGAAAACCCCACACAAAGAACAAGTAGAGAAATTTAGCCATACCTAACCTCTAGAGTACCTGTAAAATAGGGTAGGAAGCTGATGTGAAAGGTCTCTGCGAAGCTTTCTCTAACTCCAACAGCCCATTAGCTCGCAAAACAGGCGAAATTAAAAACCATTTTTCATATGGTTTAGGAAAAGCATAAGTCATTCATCACCGGATAAAGGCCATAGAATGTATAATATTAGCCGGGCTAGGTAGCGCGCACATTAAAAACATATTTTTGTGCAGCTTGCAGATATTTCTTTACATGCTTTCGATAAACTTTGTCGTATAACAGTTGTTTTAGAAGCTAGCATAAGTAATCCCGAAGATGGCCAAAGTCGCTCGTGTTAAGCTAATGATTGCAGATTTGCAACACCCTGTCGGTCGATCTCACATCAATGCATGGAAAGAACTTTATTTACGTCTTGTATAGAATGTTGCCACCTACCTGGCTAATCCCTTGTCGGGACCCGGATATCAGGCCTCGTAACACTGTCATGGGCGTCCTGGACAGCCAGGACTTGGGGGGATTTGGTCGTGTGACTTGATGACGCCCGCAAACCGTTCCCGGGAAATGTCAGGGCCAAGCGACGCACACTCCCAGAGCGTATGCTCAAGCGTGCATATTTCTTTCTTGCATGCCTTGCAAATAGCATCCATGTCTTTTATGTCAAACCAAGTGATTTTTACTGCGACGCGATATTCAGTCCCTGAATTTGCATACGCAACAGGGTCTTATTTCGTATTTGCGCATATAAAATTTCATTGGTCGAAAAAATATCCCGCGGTGCCTATGTAGATCATTGCATACCTAACAAAGCAATTCTGGCATCGGTGACTGAGGTATTACACATGCTTAAAATATATGCAAAGTGAAAGTGAAGTCGTGTTACGTAAGAAAGAGAAGCCAGCCAATCAGGCGAGATCAATTTTCGCGTAGATACAGACAGAAAATGCTTCGTTTTGTTAGCGTTTTCATGCTGTAATACTAAGCTAAGATCTAGCGCTGATGAAAATACTATGCTATGATCTAGCGCTAATGAACGTTGTATTGCGGTCAAAATACCCTTAAGACAGATCCGCATCCCGGGGGGGGGGGGGTGGAGGTGGGGCTTGGAGGGTTGAGAAGAACACCTGTTCTCATTATTTATTTTCGGTAAAACACCCCCTTCATCAATATATCGGGGGGAGGGGGACATCGAGAGGGGTTTGTTTTACTGAAAATAAATAATGAAAACAGGTGGTTTTCTCAAATTTTCAAGGCCTTTCGCAAGAGTCCTCTCGTTGCCTTTCTGCAGTGCTTATTGCAGGAGTTTTATTAGCGTGTGCTATCGCACTTGAAGCAGTCGGTGGCGGAGAAATATTGTTGGTGCATGCGGAAGCTGTTCTACCCCGACAACTAGCCGTCACACGCTAACAAGAAGGGAAAGGCAAAGAACGTAACTGAACCTACGGTGACTGCCCGATGCCGGTGCGGCCAGTGTTCTTCGCTGGCATCTAGATGCTTTAACTGCGTCGTCGCCGAATCGTTCCCTATCGGCGTTAGTGAGTGTCATGCCGCATTACTTCACTTGACCGCTCACAGACGGCGGCACCATCACCGCGCTCCCATCCCCGCCAACAGAGAGCACCGTGCGAGAGAGATAGTGTGCGAAATACAAGCCTCGTTTGTGGAGTGTCGCGCATCTGCCTCGGTAGCTCTGTCGGTAAAGCGCCGCGTGCTTATCGTAGCTGACCGTGAGGTAATAGGTTCGATTCCCGGCGGCGGAACTTCTTACAGTTTCTTCTTTCGCATTCGTGAGCGTCCATCTTATCAACGTCATATCCGTGACGGAAATATGTCACTGAAGTCTTGGTGGACCCTGGCATAAAACACTTCCGTGTTAAATTCTTGGCTACGGGCCTGCCTTATGACATCCTCCCTGTATACTTAACACAACGTTCTATAAGGTATGCAGAGGCTGTCGGCTGATCGCCATCACAATGAACCTTACGCTACGCGTTGCTAACATCAGCAGAAGCAGTACAGAGAGGTTGACCTGATGCGAACTCAGTGCTGAATCTATTTTTTGTAAGAGATTTTGAGAACATTTTCTGACAGCAGACACATAGCCCATTCAAGCACTTTTTTAATGTGTTTTTTCCACAATCCATAGTAAAAAGACGTTCCCGAAATTTTATCGAAATGTCAGACATAGGTTACCCAATGTGGCCTCGTAATGTAGTTACTACGGCTCCTTGTGTTCTTCCAGGACTTTCGGAAACTTCCCTTGCGCCGTTCATAAAAATAATTTGCATTGGCAAAACAGTTGCCTCACAGACGGCTCCTGATCCTTCCAGTTGGCGATTGCAACTCAGAGTCTTCATTGTACTGAAAACTTCATATTTTTCCTGGATGCTGTAGGCACACCCGTTGCATATATTTTAAACATGTGGCATCAGAGGAGTTCTCACAATTACATTAATCATGGGATACGATTTTTGATCACATGATTCGTTATATCACGAAAACAGGTGAAATAGACTGCTGATATTCGCGCCGTATTTATAACAAACCTGTCGCATGAATATTTTGACTTATAGATGCACAGTGCATGTGAATAATGTACGGTCCAGCTACGAGATTATTCCAAGATTTATGTGTAAACAGTGCGCTACATGGTTTTACGAAACTTCTATGGTATCGCACTACTCTGCTGTGGTTTCGTATGGAGGTACTATTATGGAAAGAGCCAAGACATGTTGAGTTTGCTTATTTGCTTCGAGTCGTATATTAATGTTCTCAATGTGTATATATCAGGACAAGCTACACACAGCTCTTTCATAGCAAAATAGTGAACTCTCAATCCTTCGTTTCCTTTAGACGAATAGGCAGAAATTTTCAAAAGACCATTTAATTCTTTTATTATTTTAGAGAACGGTCGCCGTTTTCTCATAGTGGGATACGTATTAGTCTAAATTGTTTACCTTCTTGCTAACCCTTTGGCCCCTTATTAACTAAACGAAATTAAAGTTCGCTATCAGATTTGCCTCATGCTCTGTCGCGCAAAATGATAGTTGCTACATGTGGACAGTCTGTGTTTACAATATTTCCTAATGAATTCTCCACGTTTGTTAAACTTTTTCTATCAAAAGCCTCTGCGAAATGTTCGTTAGCTTCTGCTTTATTGTTTAGCGTACTGGTTAGTAGGGTATTCTTTTCTTGTTAATATGGTATCTGAAAGATAACATAAACTAGGAGCCCGGTACTACAGATGTTGTAGCTGTGGATTCATACTTAGGACTGTGCAAAGCTTAAAAAAACGCATGTGGAGTGCACTTTTTTCGTCCTTTGTCGTTTTTTGTGAGCACTGCACAGTCCTAAGTATGAATACATACCAACTAGCTCAGTTTTCCTTTCTAAGCTGTAGCTATGGCATGGCTAATAAGCCAGCACACGTTGCTGTGAGGCAAGAGCTCCGTACTGGTATTCGCAGATCGCGAGTAACGCCAGCTTGAGCACGGATAATAAACATTACTTATGAACAAACGCTACCTAATATAAGATACACTTAAATGTCACATCTGACGGATAGTTGCTCGCATTGAATAGTACAATGTTTTTATATGTGGTTTTATTCTGCTCTCCAAGGACTCAAACCTTCCTTACACTGTCAACTACGACCACACGGACGAACATGGCACGCGAATCTACAGGCTGGAGATCACGGACGCCGACAACGTGCGTATGGGCACGTATGGTTACATGGACGCGAAGGGCCTGTACCGCCAGGTTCACTACCTGGCTGATGCCACAGGCTTCCACGTGTTCGTGTGCACCAACGAACCCGGCACCGAGACTTCCTTCCCCGCCGATGCCGTGATCCAAATGCACCACTGGGAGAAGGTAGCACCGGACTCGACTCTCGGGAGGTTGCTCGCCAGGCTGCCGCAAGTCACTTCCCCGACGACTGTTTCTGCTGACGGCAAGGGACAGAAAAAAACGGCACCGCAGCAGGATAAGAAAGAGAAGTCTGGATAGGGTGACAATGCCAAAGTGTAAATTATGTGCCCCAACTGTGAGCTGCGAGCTTGCTATGACGAATGATTTGAGGACATCATTTGTCGAAGCACTTGGTGGGCATTCCTATTCTACTCCGGCTGTGGTAATGCACCTGGTGACGCCCATGAACACTACAACTCTAGTATGCACATGTCTAACTTATAGAAGGATACTAGTAAGGATGTCGTATACATAATTGCGTTTGTGAACATTGTAGCGTGATATACAACTTATCATTTAGTACAAATGCTTGTGATAACGGACAGGTTCGTAAGTTGGTAAGGCGGCGCTAGACAGAGAATATACAAGGAAATAGAAGAAAATACATGCGCTGTGACACATTGCGTGCCTTGTCTTATCGTTCCTTGTGAATTCGTTGTCTAGCGCTTCCGTGTGATAAATATGAACACAAATCTTTGTAGCTTCAACGAGAAGGGGTCAATGCTTTGTGGAATCTTTATTACTTCATGCACTTAGTTGAAGGATACCAGAAAACAAGAAAGCCCTAAAGTCTTCCTTTATAACGACGAAAGGAAAGCGAAACAACTACCTGTATATACAACTGTTTCCTGCAGATTTTTCGGGGAAACTTTGACGGCTGCCCTGCTTTCTCATCCCCCTTATTCACAGAAACGTAATCATGCGCAGAAAATATAATGAAATAAGTAAAAATGACTAGCTGTTAATTTAAAACACAGGGAGTGGCTCGTTTTATGTCATGCAAAGCGCCAAGAGTTTGTATACAATATTTACAGAAATCAATTAGTTCCAGTAGCCAGGGTGCCGTATCTTACAATTCCTGTTGTTCAGGCTAATGAATTTGTGAGCGAAGAAAGCGTCAAATATTTCATTGCTAAGTCAACCATGCAACAGATGTGTGGTCTGAATGCTTTTGTAAGAAACAAACCGAAAATTCGATTGTACAGTGAGTGAGAAAGCACCCTGTATATCGTGAATGTTGTTCCTAATGAGGTTGGGTCTGACATTGTTCCTGTATGCTTGACAGTATATTAATCTCGTTGTCATTCTCTTGTTTTGTAGAGTCACTACTAAGAGATTCTGACTCTGTGGTAATGACTGTCAACGCTAATGTCGTACTAAATCGGTGTACTATGTGTTTCTTAATGCATGTGAAATATTTTATGTATTGTATTGTGATAGCAAAAAAAAGGTTTTGGGTGTTTTTGGCTAAGCAATCCCCTTAATTGTGCGCGCGATCTCATCATTGCTTTTCTTTCATTTTTAACATAGCGTTGTGCTTACTATATCTTTAAAATAACTTTTTGCACTCTTCATGCGGTAGTACCTGTGGCTGGAGTCATAAAAAGTGCTTAAAATTTCTAGAAACTATTCGAGCAAAAGTTTTTCGCCCTTCACTCAGTGTTTTACTTTACAGATGTTATTGCTTGAAGGGTACTTGAATGTAGTAGATGTTTAGACTAGTAGGCAGATCTGCCGAATGGAAAAAGAGCAAAAGTACGAATATTTTGCAGTGTTTCTTTAAGACTGTATATGCACCACTCGCATGTGTATTGATATGTCGCAGTAACGCAGAAGTACTTTCAAGTAAAAAAGATCTAATGTCGCATTTCCATTTGAGCTGCCTATAATAAGCGTTCTAAACGGTGCGTGGAAGTTTTTCTTCTAACAGATTCGAGGGTACACGGACTTGCCACCGTTCATATGCCGAACAGTATAGGCACACAAACAGGGATGGCGACATGAAGCTGTAGCCGTGCGTTCAACAACTCAGAGAGATACTTTAAGTAGGCGTGAAAACTGCTTACGACTGCTGCATGGCGCTACAGTTGTCCCTCAACATGAACCGTAGGTACCGTCAATCTTTCTTTTTGTGAGCTTGATGCCTTTGGGAAAGTGCGCGATATTTCTTGTAGTACAAGCTGGCGTCTGTGTGTCTTCTTGTACATGTTTTTTCCTCAGCTTTTTATGTCTCTGCTTCAATGTCCCGTTGTAGCTAAGCACAGTGCAAGGTTGAGAGATCTTGTGTCTAATGCTGCTCATAGGAAACTAGAAATGTTCTGCAAACATAAAATGGGAACTTTCAACGAGGCTGGTAACGCTGCGGAGAAACCTGTCTAGTCCAGTATATCATGACAAAGACTTCAATAATTGGAGGTTTAAGTTTTTTAAATGCCGTGGACATTCTATAACCTTCTAAAACACTCTTTAGCCCTCTAGAAGATTGATTTGCCTTGTGATATAGAAACGACGCAATCGTTCCCGGTATGTTATGAATAATCTAAGCGTCGCGTTCCAATTTCTCTATTGGGTTTGTATGAATATTTCATGGACTGAGATAATAGCGTTATTTTCAGTGATTTATGAGAACTTTGTGCTGGCTTAGTTTGTAACATTAGCCAGTAAAATATTTCTTATAATTTATAATAACTTGCTGCAAGCATTAGCTTGCAGCAAATTGAGCTGCTAACAAGATTATCAATTGGTTTGTCATCGCCCGTCCTGGGTTTTTCTTCTCAAAAACTGATATAGATTTCAGCAGCTAATATAGCACAAAAATATCAACGCTATGTGAAGCTAAGTTCCGCGGGTATTGCATGAGACACCCGAGTGTCGTCTTCAGAATGTCGCGTGCTCATTGCTTTGTCCTGAAGCTTATGCTGCCAGTCCGCATCATGTGGTGAAAAACATGCCCATCGCATCACCATGTCACAACTGGATCTATTTCACGAATGAAGGACAAGAAAGGACATAATCTCTCAATTCTGACTGCAGCCAAAACTGGCGTTTATAGCTCATGGGAAATGTTTCATGCAGCTACAGCGCTGTCATTTTTTGAAAAGCAGTGGTTGGTTAAAAGGGGCTGTATTGACAAAAGTTTCTGCGAGGCCGATAAAAGATATATCTGTGAAGACGTTATAAGCAATGGTCAAGAAGGAATTTCTGCTTATCTTTCAATACACTTTCGCCTTTATCTCGCATTCTTCCTTTCGCTTCAGAAGGCGCAAGCAGCATGAAAACGTGACCGAAAGTATTGTCTTTGTTTTAATATGGAATCATAAAACATTAGCAGGTGCACAGCACATGAGAAATGTATGCTCTCACTAGACTCATTCATTACATTGATGTTCTCAATCCATTGCACTGTCCTCCCCCCCTCCCCCAGCCTCCTTCTGAAGCACCTCACATTATTTTGTCCTACCTCCGGGATAAGCCCACCTTTGAACAAGCGACTGTGTCATCAGACGACGTCATTACGTGGCGTCATCGCTTGGTCATGTGTCTTTCGGCACCATTCGTATTCACGACCTCGCCAGGCGCCGGGGCTCTTTTTGTTTTGCTTTTTACTCATGAGGCATATAAGGCTTTCGCCTTAATAGTGGTGGCAGCATGATTACGCTGACGAAGTATAATGGCCATGGTAGATACTGCGACAGGCATCATACAGACAGACCAACGAAGACAGGCTTTGGTGGTTGGATGATGTTAAGCGGTTAGGCTAAACTCATTTTGCCCGGCATAAAATAGAATGAAAAGAAAAAGTCACAGTTTCGCTGCAAGGGCGCAGCATTGAATGCGATAGCTACAAATTGCTATGTCACGCGAAGAACGGCACGCAGCTCGAAACGGGCAGTGCGCTGCTCAAGTACAAAGGACGCACGAAAAGAAGACACATGGGGCGGGCGCAAAGTAACAACATTCAAAGCTCGACCCTTAAGGCGCACTGCTCAAGCTCAAAAAAGACGCATGAAACGTACACAGGGATATAATACGTGTCACACGGATATAATACAGGACGAGCGGGAACTAACAACTGTCACAGTTGTTACTTCACTGTGTTTGTACAGCGCGCCCCTTTCGCAAACGGGTCCGCTGCAGCGAGCGAAGTTATCTTCGTGCGCTTTGCAAATTCAGCGGAAACTTTCTGGGTAAATCACAAGACGAAGAAACCGCCCCCATCACGACATAAGCGCGCGCACGGGCGACCACGCCCTGTAGGGCAAAGTACAAGTGGTAGGCAAGCGCACGCGTCGCAACGAGCAGGGCGCCGACCTCTAAACCGCGCCCTTCGCGCCATCTCCTTGGTAATGCAGAGAACACGCTGAAATGCCCCCGAGATCTGCGTACCGCCAGCGGTAAATGGTGCATATGAATAGCTCACCGTTAGTGCACTGAAGGACTAACGCTTGCGTGGCTGAGCCGCCTATCGCCTCGCCCTGCGGAGCGAGGGGTCGCCTGTTCGAATCTGCGCTTCGGAACACAGTTTTCTGAATTATTTATTTGTGGCTTTTATATATATATATATATTGTAATGCAGAAAAACAAGAGACATAGACACAACGCCTGTTCAATTGGCCGGCTGTTCTATTCTCTACTTCCTCTTTCTCTACTTCGCTCTCGATCCCGCGTGCCGGAGCCTCGGCGCCGCTATTCATCATCACACTCGGCCATGACTGCAAGCATTGTCGGCTGGGCTGCCGACAATGTTTCTGGTGGGCGGTGCTGGCTGCATCGCGGTGGTTGGTCTGGGACACGCTGCGACTTGGCTCGTGAATCTGTCATAAGTATGTCTGGTGGGCGGCACTGACTATTTCGGAGTGGCCTGGGTCGGCGATGCTGGAACTTCAGTTGGAAGTTTGCCAAGTATGATTCCGGCGGCCGACACTGGCTATGTCGCAGCGGTCGCAGGTCTCGGGCGCGGTGCAGTCTGGCTTGCAATACTGCCGATGACGATGGCTCTCGTTGATGGCGCTGACTGTATTGTTGTGGTCGCACGTTTACGCTGGCCGTATGCCATTTGCGGTGGCAGGTATCATCTACTTTGTCTTCTTCCGGGCTTCCGTCTTGAGTCGGTAAATGATGGCTCGACGAAGGATGCGAACGAGGTCGGGCATGTGTGCACCCTGTGCCAAGATTGTGACGGGTGTCCAAAGCCATCTCGATCTCGCTGCCTCTCCCTCCGAACTTGTCGACGCGCGGTCGACCAGTAATGAATCCCGTGCAAAAAACAACTCCGTCGTGTTCCACGTGGCCTTCAGGCAACACAGTGGCAGTCTGAATGAAGTTGTTCCTGTCGTAAACGGGCTCACACGTCAGGGGGCAGGGCTGGCAAACATCGGATTCTTCTGGCTGGGGTGTAGGTTCAGGTGGTGAGCTTCGGGATCGCTTATCCAATGGCTGTGAACGAGATGTGGTCTCGTCGTCTGTCAGAGACGTTATTGTGTTAGTTACGGACGCCGAGTCCGTGACCTGAGATGGTGAGCCTGGTCTCAGTTGTGTGGTTGTCCCAGAGTAGGTTGAGACACTGTCTGCAAGTGAGCTGCACTGCGCAGTTGCAGCCATCTCGAGGTGGTGCCCTTTCAGAGCTCCATCCTCGGTAGCACTGAGGTTGAACTGGGTGGTGGTAGTGAGGTGGTGATCAATCGGTCCAAAGGCAGCTATGAGCCTGGTGCTCCACTCGGCCCAGGATTGCTGCCGCACGCCTTCGTATCGATGCCACGCCGCGGCACCATTCCGAAGGCGGTCAATGGCCACGCACCACTTCCGCTGATCCGTCCAGCACTCGCGAGCTCCGATTGCGTTTACGGTCGCCACCCAGTCGACGGCGTCTTTCTGGAAACCGTGGAACTCCGGTAGCTCGCAGGCAGCCGGTGATTGTGATACGGTAGGCGAAACTCCGGAGCATGACTACGCCAACCAGCCGAGTTGGTATGAGAGCTCCGTGAGGGCATTGAGGAGCTTTGTGCGGCTCTCGGGTGAGCTCTCTTCATGGTCTTGCGAGGCGGCGGCGGCCAACGCGGCATTGAGTGAGTGCAGTGCTGGCAAGGCGGCAGGACACAGCACGGAGATTGACGCTGCCAAGGCGTTCACCGTGACTCGGAGTCGCGCGATGGTGGCGGAAAGCTCGGCGGCGCTATCGGGCGATCCGCGCGTGGTGCTTGTGGTGACGTCCGAGGAGTATGACACGATCAGCGTACTCACAGAGGAGGGACCCTTGTCCGAGGGAGCTTGGACAGCACCCCTAAGCGGCTCGGGTGCCGATGGAGTACTCAGTAAGCCGTTGTCGCTGCGGGAAGCGTGGACGGCATTCCCGGGGTCCTTGCCGTTGGAAGCGTCAACCGCGTTCCGAGGTAACCGGTACCCGTGCGATAACTTGTCGTGAACTGGTACTGCGGCGTCGATGAAGGAGGCTTGAGCCACCGAGGAGGCCTGGACGCCGTCCACGGACGGTGCCTGAAGCGCCGACAGATTGGCAGGTGGTGGCGAGGAGGCATGCACGCCGTCCCTGGGCGAGAGGAGCCCATGCGCATTGTTGCCGTGAAGTAGCACGTCACCGGACAAGTAGTTCCCCGGAACCACAATGGAGGCCTGGACGCCGTCCGCTGGTGGTGGGATAGATGCTTGCCGCGGTGGTCTACTTGCGGGTTCCATCAGCGAGGAAGCGTGACGGCGTTCCTCTGGAAGACGCGTTGCCTCAAGCTAACAGCTGGGGTTCGCCGAAGCCTTTCGACGACTGCGCCATTGTAATGCAGAAAAACAAGAGACATAGACACAACGCCTGTTCAATTGGTTGGTTGGTTGGTTGGTTCCTCAGTACTTTGGCTCAACCCACTGCGGGGGATAGGCCATGAAGCGGACGGTGCTTTGCTTAGGAAACTAATTCACTTAGTGAAGGAAAAAGCCGAATTGGCCGGCTGTTCTATTCTCTACTTCCTCTTTCTCTACTTCGCTCTCGATCCCGCGTGCCGGAGCCTCGGCGCCGCTCTTCATCATCACAATATATATATATATATATATATATATATATATATATATATATATATATATATATATATATATATATATATATATATATATATATATATATACATACATATATATATATATATATATATATATATAGAAAGAGAGAGAGAGATAGGGAACATGACGGCCACGGCGAAAACGAGCCGAGGGTGTCCATATAATTGAATAAAACAAAACACATCAAATTATATCTCAGTGCCACTAAGCAATCTGAGATTAATATTTTATTAGAGCTCATGAAGCCGCGCCACCAAAAGGTAAGACAGCACTGATTTTCCGTTCAACACTAAGGCATTACCTATACTACAAAACACCGATTGTATGCAGTACTTGTAAATATGAAATAGACGATCATGGTTTTTCCTATTGAAAGCAGTATTCTTGAATATCCATAACGAACACACATATATACCCTCATAAAACACAAACATATCGGCGCACACACATACACACAACGTGAACGCCTGCATGCGTACAGACACACGTGTACACATGCACTTAGGGCTACTCTCCGGCCTGTGCGCCTGTGTACACACACGCACACAAGCACACATATACGCACGCACAGACGCACATACATATACAAATCAATATGCACGCACGCATACACCACACAAGCACATAAACGTGCACACATATACTAGTGTTACTCGCAGGTACGTGAAGTTATGAAGGCCATCCATTTGTTTTCCCTGAATGCATGTGGACTCAGAGCCATTTGCTTTTAATATAATATGCGTGACGTTTGCTTATTAGTATCCATAGCGCAAATTATCGAATTATGCAGCAATGTGTAGAGCAGCACATCGCAGTTGATGACACCATTATTTCGTCAAACCGCTAAAGAGAAAAAGAAATAGAAGAGCTATGGATGGATAGAACAAACTTTATAGAGGTCCACTAGGTCGCGCTAGTTTCCTAGCCCGAAGAGGGCCGCTGGGATGGTTTAATAAAGGGACACTTGAACGATAATGAAGCTTGCAGCCTTTGCTAGGTTGTGGTCTATTTACGCCTTGTACAGGCTTATTCATATGGTACAGAAATGAAGGCATGCATGGACAATCTTTTGCAACTCAGTAGTATAAATGAGGCTAAGAAAGATGCATAAAAAATTCACCGACGATTACGATACTGCTGACATGCGAATTCTAAGCGCAGCTTCATGTTGGGGCAATGCCAACTGCGTTTGAAGTTTTGGCTTTCCGCAAGGTATCGACTGCGCCATAAATCATAAACTTTTGTGAAGTAGGACGGCACCCACTACGCCATTATTCGTCTTTCTGCGCACGAGCGAGGTACCCGCTACACATCTGTAAGGCATTATGTGCATGTTTAAAACTTTTTGCAGCGCCCACAAAAGACAGGGACACAGAAAGAAGGTACAAACGAGCGCTTACTCATAACTGATTTATTTTTTTGAAAGGAAATGAACACATAAGCACAAATAATCATCACAAAGCATGCGCGGACCAAGCCATGAGGCATATGAGGAGAATACCAGTTAACCACTATTCAAAAAAGGACATTTCTTTATCATTAAGCGCCCCCGATAGTTGCCTGATACACTTTTTCTCACACCTACTTGTATGGAACGCTTCCGTGACTTCACGTCTAAGTTTATCACTATGACCAAACAAAATGTTTGTGTCACTGAAAACAGGATTACAATGACATGATTTGCAATAATTGGACAAGCGCGAAAAAGTTGTATTCTGCTAATATGCATCATGACTTGCTCGGCGCATGCTTTGTGGTGATTATTCGAGCTTATATGTTTAGTTCCTTACAAAAAAAAATAAATAAATCAGTTGTGAGTAAGCGCTCGTTTGTACCTTCGTGTCCCCGTCTTTTGAGCGTGCTGCAAAATGAGTTTCAAGCACCAGCGTGGCTCTGTGGTATAATACTCGATTGCCACGCAGATGGCCCTTGTTGAAATCCCGTTGTATCCTCGGCATTTTTTTTCTCGTTTTATTTTTCCATGTATATCCGTTACTTTTTCATGTCTATCGGTTACGCCACCGACGGTGACAGCAACGGCGAAGCCGCTCAACGCAGGAATGGGCGCCTAAGAGCTGCGCTCTAAAATATGCATTCACTGAACAGTGGTTGAATTTTTCACTCCCTCCACGCACACACTCACCTGTCACAAATGATGCTTGAGTTGAATCTTTACACGCCGTCGCTACACGCGCAGTCCTCAAATAAATGCGTCTATGTAGGGCATACGGTTCGGAACACTTTGACGGACTTTGACACAGTGGTGTCAAAGTCCGTGAACAGTAGGGTTACGTTGTCCAATGCCACGTGTCAGGGGACTAGATGAATTCCCGCATATTTTGTGGGAAAACCTGTGTTCGTGGCTGCGCTAAAGGATTTGGCACAGGAAAGCCATACGATAAGCGCTGCAATGAAAATGTACAAGACCATAATGCAGATGCACACTTACACGTAGCGCTGTCGCGAAAAGTAATAAGAAAAAGGCATCCAAAATGCAGGATAGCTTGGTGGAACCACAATAGATTGTTTTCACTGATAGTGACAGTTTTGTCGCTCCGATACTTGCGCTACCAGCCGGTAAGTAAGTGGGTAACTAGCAGTCAGCGCTGGATATGCAGCGTCCCCGCTGAACTCTTCAGCCACATTGGAGAAGCGCGCCTGTGGCGCCACAGTGTGGCAATCGCGGAAAGCTAGAATGTAAAACACCACCTACATAGCGGCACGTCGGTGCCGACGTGTCGTTATGCCGAGAGTGTGCATATAGTTGCTATCGCAATAAAGGTTAATCGGCCATCCCTAGGCCAGAACATATGCTATAGCTAGGGCTCCGTGTATTCAGAGTATATTTTTCTTGAAATTCGAAGGGTGTTTTTCGGAGTTTATTTTTTCGCGTAAATTCAGCGCTTATCGGATTTTGTTTTTGGTAAATCCCCAATGATCCGAAGTTCGGAGTTTAATTTTGCATTATTCTCAGTTTACATCTTAGATGAAATAATATCCGAACACGAAAACATCAGAACACACGAAGCATACCTTAGTTGTCTGGAAGGTTTGAACACACAAACACAAATACACACAAGCACAAATACTTGAATACAATAATACACCTACGGTCGTGCGTGTTACAACTTGAGAGCTCGTAATGGACGCAAGAATACATTACGAGGTCCGTATATTCGATGTCATCTGGCGTGCCCCAGTGCCGCCAGGGGACCGTATAGTCCGCCGCAATGGTGTAGCGGTTACGGTGCCGGGCTGTTGATCCGAAGGTAGTGGGTTCAATCCTGGCCGCAGCGGTCGCATTTCGATGGAGGCGAAATGCTCAAGGGCCGTGTACTGTGCGATCTGAGCGCACGTTAAAGAACACGAGGAAGTCAAAATTTACGGATCCCTCCTTTACGGCGTGCTTCATAATCATATCGTGGTTTTGGCACGTAAAACCCCAGCTTTTGTATATATTAGGGGACCGTATATTAAGAGGCCGTCTCGCGCTCCGGGGGGCCCTACATACGTTGACGTCTCTGGCTCCGTGCGCGAAGGCCCTATGTTAAATTTGCGATAAGTGCGCTCTACGAGATATTGTTGACGTAAGGTAAAGTTTATATCGGCCAAACCGGCCGATGTATCAATGACCGCTTAGAACATGCCTTTTCAATAAAGAACGAAATAGGGTCCTGTTAGCCATTAAAATCGGAGTTTATTGGTTAAATCCGAATTGTCAGAAATTTTACCGGTGATAGTTTGTTAGATTTTTTTGGATTTATCTGAAAACACGGAGCCCTGGCTATAGCCTCGCTACGAACCACCAACCTCGCTCGGCAGCCGCTGGCTCTGCGTTGTCGGGGACGCTCCATCTGGCCAATCGCCTGCCAACGTTCGGTATTCGAACTCCCCTTTCCCGAAAGATCAATTTTTGAACAAACGCGCACAGGCTCTCGAAGTGGACGTAATTTCTTATACGCTTTTCAGCCAAGCCTTTGTGCCGACAGCGAGTCGCACAATGAGCCAAGAATAGCTCTCGCGTTTCAATAGAAATTATTTACAGTACTATGCAGTCGAGTTGAATGTGGGACAGCAGTAAGCTGCTTGACGATTTAAAGTACCATATATGTACCGTAAAATGGGAGAACAGTGCGCCAACAGCGGGCAGATTGTCTATGCAGCCAAACGTATAAGGGCACACTTAGATTTCAGACATCCTGAAAAGCCTCCGTGCTCGATTTGGTTACGCTGCGGAGTTCGGCTGCCTATCTGAATAGCTGCCCTTGCAACCCCACACAATGAAAAGTACCCCAAAAAAAGAAATTAACTTCCCGTTTTATCCTTGAAGCAAATGACTACAAGGTATGGAAAACTTG
Organism: Rhipicephalus sanguineus; assembly: GCF_013339695.2. Taxonomy (NCBI): domain Eukaryota; kingdom Metazoa; phylum Arthropoda; class Arachnida; order Ixodida; family Ixodidae; genus Rhipicephalus; species Rhipicephalus sanguineus. The sequence continues at coordinate 161,606,849 of NC_051178.1, read as the reverse complement.
GAGGACACTTGAGCTTCACCTTGAGGAGCACAACGTGTTAGCGTAATCTGTCCCCGTTCGCATCGCCTTCTAATTCGTTAGCCCGGCTTCCTTTTTGAATGGACAGACACCTCAACCGTGCCACGACGAAAGGACGGCGGATAACATTGGCCGTTTTAAACTTTCCTAGAATACATGAATGCATGCATACTTCAACTAGAGCTGCGAAGTGCCCATTGCGCCATATTTCATCGTTTTGGAGATTAGTGAAGTATCCACTACGCGTCCGTACGGTAATACGCGTACCTATGCAGCTGCACACGTTTTTGATGCTGTTCTTGATCCTGACAATTAATCATGCCTTAGCGCTTTGTAAAGGGTTGGTCTTGAAGGGCGTTATTAACCACCCCTCCGGCTTGGTGAGAAAACGCATCCTGTGAATAGCAGACACCTATATTAACTGCGCAGCCAAATGTTGCAGTCGTGCACGGAAAAGAGATTTTAGATGCGAAGAGAGAAGTTGCCATTTCCTCAGCCCTCTCTTCACACAATGGCTGTGCTCATTCTCTTCGCAGCTGCTGGCGTCTGCTCTTTAGCGTCGAACGGCAGGGAGCGTGCCATTGGCCAACAGCCGGCATAAATCAAGAGCGGCGTCCGGATCACATGCGTTTCTTGCCACGAGGTGCTGCCACGTAAACCGCGCGGCGCTCCATAGTCTGCTGACATTGCACAGTGTGCCGCACTCGCGCAGCGAATCAAAGTAGGAGAGAGCGATCGTGCTTCATCACGCGCGTTCAAGGATGTAACTTCTTTTCCCCGTGCCATCCCGCCCTGTGTAGCTTCCAGCACGCTCGTCGGGACTAGAGAAGAAAGAAAGCTCTTCATACGCGCGACAAAGCCACGTAACTCCCCTCGTTCTAGACAGACTTGATGAATTTTTGCGGCAACTGATTCGTCAGGCAATCAACTCCGATACTGAGGTCATTTGATGATTGCTTGGGAAAGTGGTTTACGACCCCTAAAATCAACGACTCGTCGCGCAGTGGATGTGGTGTGGCGCCTGGTGCTACTCTACGCTTCCGCCACGCAATATTACACGTGTTTAACAATGTGCTTGATTGGGCTGGTTGGTTCTGCATGGTTGACGACGATGACAGAAGTCTCATGGCTAAGCTTCTCCAGACAAGCACTGTTAAGGTGTTCCGCTATGTAGACGACTTTTTAGTTGTTTACCAATTTGATGAAACTAACCCTCGACGAACCACTGGTGATATTTTTGACGTATTTCGGCGTGAAATGGAGCGACTAGAATTAACTTCTGAGTGTACGTCTGACGACAGGCTACGATTCCTGGATCTTGAAATGCATTTTTTGTCTGACCATGTCTGTTGGCGGTACGAGCCACGGTCAAAAAAAAGCCTTCTTCCTTTCACGTCCGCGCATTCCAAATTGGTCAAGCGAAGCATCGCTCATTCCTGCCTAAAGGCAGCCTTAACTCGCTCTTGTCACCACCAGGTCGACAGCAGTTTTACGCACCAAGTGCACCGTCTTCAACAAGCAGGCTTCCCTCTGCCCATGTTAACCTCCATCGCCGAGACTCTCCTTAAGCCGCTAAGAGTGCCCAATAACAGACAAAGCCATAGCCAACGTATCACGCCTCACTCTAGCACGGCGGTTATTCCCTACGTACATGAGGTTTCGCACAGGCTAAAGAAAGTTGCAGGCAAGATTGGTGTAAGAGTTGTTTCCTGCGCACGCGGCAAGCTGGCCGGGCTGTGCCGCAGGGTTAACAGTGATGGACCTAAGAAACAAGCATGCACTAAGAAACACGCTACGCGCTATGTGGAATGTGTTTCAGCTGTTGTCTATAAAATACCATTCACTTGTGGGCGCTGTTACATCGGCCAAACAGGCCGATGCGTAAATGATCGGCTGAGGGAGCACTCTTATGCTCTGAAAGGCTCTGTTCCTAGCCACCTGGCTGACCACTGTAAAGATTGTGGTTGTCGGCCGATTCTCGATAAGTGTGTGGTCATGGGGCGCTATAGCAAGCAGCGCGAACGCGAGATCTGCGAAGCCTTTCACATTCAACAGCATGATGTTTCTTGTGTTAGCGTACCCTCAATTTCGCTTCATGGCTGTGAAATTAGATATCTGAGGTCCACTGATTTGACAGGCTCTTGATAATGTTTGCAGTTTGGCCTTATCACATGGATGTGCACTTTGGTGTATGTTCCGTGTTTCTGCGCAGACACCTGTGTCCTATATATTGCACTCGTTTTTGCAATAAACATTGGTTGTTAGTTCAGCGCCGTGTATGTGTCCTCTTCTCGTCCCGTGTCTAGCGCTGTTTCTATTCTTCGTTTACACGTGTTAACGAGACTCCTCCAACTACATGACGCCTGCATAGGATTTCTCTTGTTTTAAAACAGTTTCAAGCACGGCCGTGTCTCCGTGGTAAAACCCCTGCTTGCCATGCAGGAGGCCTCGGGTCGATTCCGACTGACACCCATGGTATTTATTATTCGCATCCATCGTGGTTTTTCGCTCACAGACAAGCCGATTTTCCCCTGAAAATCAACGACACCTAGACCAACGGCGCGATTTCTCCGACACCAGCTCCACAACTTTATCGCTTTAAAAACGGCCAGAATGGCGCAGCTTATACGTCTGCTACTAATTCCTCACCAAGCAAGAGACATGTTAAGCCAAAAGTAGCACTGATAGACATAGCAATGAATGAATCAATGAAATTGAATGAATAAAAGTGAAGAATACATGCAGAATCTCCTTTGGGAGTTGTGCAAATGATACCAAAACGTAGAATATGTTCTCGGAATTTTTATGTTTTTGCAGCGAAGCTGCCCTAGGCTAGCCTGTGCCGTAGTAGTAGTAGTAGTAGTAGTAGTAGTAGTAGTAGTAGTAGTAGTAGTAGTAGTAGTAGTAGTAGTAGTTGGCGTCCGCAGAAAACTCTTAGCGGCTCATTGGCTGAGCCGGTAGTTCACGCGATCTCACTTTGACCAATCAAGTCCAAGCGCGCGCATTTCTAATCTAACAGCGGATTCCCCACATCACACGATTTTGCAAGCAAATCATATAGACTTTGCGAAAGGAGCTTGCGAAAGTAGTGAGCTGCTAGCAATTCTTCGTATGACATTCCAGTTTGTTTGCTATCGCATTTATTTCATCGCAACTGCGACGAAACTGTGATTTTTTTAAACCACCCTGGTTGCAGCTTTCCATAGAACGTTGTTTTCGACAACGCTTCCACAATTAGTTCTAGAGACGTTGGCTTTCGGGCGGCATCGGCACGGCGTTTTTTATCTTCCCAGCGTTCGCCAGTGTGTGAAATGGCTCCACAGCAGTCGCATCTCGCGGTTACCGAAACCCGAGTTTGGCATTAAATTTTCGCAAACTATAAGTTTTTCTGATCTGTACAATCCTGCATGTCTGCTTTACATCTTGTCCTAGAGAATACTTTTAAATGCGTAAGCATTCCTAGGTCGACTCAGCGAGAAAGCTCTGTACGTCTGTCCGTACGTGTGTCTCTCCATCACTTTGTTACGTAAGATGCTAATCACTACAGAGAAATTAATATATAAGGCAAAAATATTTATTAGTACTATTGGGTTTGAACCCATGCTTTGAACCTCATTATATGCGCTCAATGTGTGTAATTTCATAGCGCTATTGACTGCTCCTCTACACTCCAGCAACACTTCTTGTTCGATGATTTTTCACCGCTTTAATTGTCCATCATTTGAATTTGTCGCGTTTGCTTGAGATGGTATATTGTTTATAGCTTGACTAATCATTAGCACCCAATCATATTTAGCGCTCAGCAAAGTAACTATGACTCATAAAAGCGTTATTCAGTGATGTTTTTCATTTTTCTTCCACCTTCTATACAAATACATAGAGCACGGGCTCTTTTTATGTGTTTGGAGGGAGGAACTGCATATAACTGTATATGAGTATACTCTGTTTCAGAAATCCCGCTAAAAATGTCAATCATTCAATTAAACAACAAAAAAACTATCATAAAAAAGTATTCATCTAGTGGATATGGTGGTGAACGATTAATCGTTAATCGACTAAAAAATTATTGTTGGGGTTCTACGTCCCAAAACAACGATATGATAACGAGGGACGCCGTAGTGGACAGCTCCGAAAATTTCGACCACCTGGGGTTCTTTAACGGTGCCCCTAAATCTAAGTATACGGGCCTCTGGCATTTAGCCTTCACCTAAGTGCGGTCGCCGCGGCCGGGATTCAACCCTGCGAATTTCAAGTCGGAATTCGGTTGGTGCATAAAATTTGCTTGTAAACTACCGCAAGTGACCAGCACATCAACATGCAAGAAAGTGTTTGTTACAAAACGATCATTATAACAGCTGGATACTTTGAATACATGGTGCACGCCTCTTAGATATAATCATAATGACGTTGTCATTGCTCACGAAAGTCCACTAAGAGCCCTTACTTGCTAACTGGACGGCAGCTATCTCAAATAATCAACAAGAGCCTTCCTACAATGTCCAGCGCCGTATAAAAGTAAACAAAGAAACAAACAAAATATAAAAAACACTGGCGCCCATCCGATGCTCAGTTATTCCTCTGAGCCAAATTGTACATGGCAATGGGCTTCTTTTCTTCATCGTACAAGGAAACAGCGTAATTTCAGCTGCCTATTCATAAACCTGCCGAACAGCCTACTGTAGTGTCCCAAAGTCGGCAATGTTTCTGAAGTCGCGATAACTTAGCTTGCATGAGTTTAGGCTCATTTAAAGAGGAGTAAAAGTTGTTCACCTTACGCCCTGACACTGACAGACCGAGAAGACAAACAGCATACCCGTGAGCATGGTAGCCATTATTGGAACGCCAAATACGCAGCGCCCAAGTTGCGTCTTGGGCAGCTGGCTACGTGACGGGCGCTGGTCATCCACTGCGCTGGCTATCCGTGTGAGCATGTTCGACATGTTCATCATTGCCATGGTCATGATGCCCATTGCATTCTGCTCCTCCTGAGCCATCAGATACTTCGGTGTCCTGCTGGAGGAGGTCACATCCGTGTTACTGGAGGTCATGCCACCAGATGTGTCTGAAGGGGCAGGCCGCCCACTACGGTACGGCAGCGAAAAATACGACGCTGAGTATGGAAGAAAGTACGCACGTACTATGCCGTCGAATTACATTACACGAAATATTTTATAAAGCTGGAGGCAGAGAGATGACGATGATAATGATGACCTCTCCCTGATGGCGCTCACCCACAAAGGGGGACGGGCTAAGCACCGGGCGGCAGGATGCTTAAGTTGAATACCTATGAAACTAAACGAAGCTGGAAATTTAGATTAAAATAAAACGTCGAATGAATCAAAATGCTTAACGAGCAAGCAGTCACACTACCATCTGAGCTTTCTGAGGGAAATAATGACACATTTCAAACCAATAATACGAACAGAGAAAAAATAGACTAACAGGGTAGTCTTTTTGTTTCACTTATATAATCTAACGCCGTAGAGCAGACATCCCTGTGGCTGTAATCTAATGCAGTGCCACCGAATGATAAAATTACTGGAACATTTATTGCTCATCCTAAGTTCTGAACTGGAGCTACAAGGTATCTTTTTCTCTTATAAGAATAGCGGCGACAAAATAAAAAGAAATGCTCTATTGTTTCGATTTCGTTGCAAGGCATGCTTAACAGGGACGCCTTGAGTCTAGTAATAACTCAGTTGCGAATTTCTACGGGGTAATCTGGTGCAAGAAACTTCTAACTGGCCAGGTAAACACCGCTGTTTATTCCAGCAATACCTTAGATGTGCGATGTCTTTAAATTTATCCCATGAGACTTTACCTATTTCATTGTGCAAACAAGCACTCCTGAACCTTAATGCTGCCGCGTGAGCCGCATGTGGTAAAATATGGACGAGGCAGGGTGGTCGACCTACCCACATAGGCTTACTTCTTCTTCTGCCTCTGCTAGCAGATACATTTAGAAGATCGGAAAAGCGAGGATGAAAAATGCTATACAATTCAGACCGTTGTTTTCAACCCTTTAACTACGGTTGACGACTATAGCAGCCATGAAATTTTGTACCAATGTAACTTTTGACAACTATAGTCGTCAAGAACGCTGTGGTGTGCCACGGCGGGCTGTCGAAACTAATCGCGGAGGTCACGGTCCTTTTGGATGTAGTTTCGATTCTTGACACTAGGTGGACACACGTGCTCGTGTTGTGCCATCTGTGTACTCCTGCCTTCTCACTCCCATTTGGTTTCAATAAAGTTCCCCACTGTGTCTTGGCTTTCGTTATATTGCTGACTCTGAAATCCTCCCGTATAACATGGCTGTAGAGTTCTCTAAGAAAACGTAAAGTGACGACTTGTTATCTGAGGAGCATGATGACATTCAGGCCATGTACTGAGACTTTATTTTTCACGCCATTTGCAAAGTAATGGAGTCTCGCTGAATTGAAATAAGGGCACCATTTTATTAAAAAAAGAAAGCTCGGGAAACTTAGCGAGAAAATAATTCCGGCAAATAATTTTCTCATTTCATGGTCGCGAAAGGTTTATTACTTGAGCACTTATAAGTTATCTCTACACCATTCAATACGAAATAACGGTATTCTACAAAAATCATATAAATGTTGCCGAATGTCTCAGAAGTGCACACTGTGTTATATGGGTTAGTTACCATTGCGAAGACTTCAAATTAATAAGCATAAGAACGGTGAACGAACGACATTCTGCTCCCAAGCGAATGTCGCACAGTCGGTTTAAGTAACTAAAGCGAAACGCACTACAAGCGAAATGCACGAAATAAAAAAAGTCACCTAACTCTCACTCTAACTGCGAATAGCATGGTGGTAGAGAAGGATAAGCCATGTCTTACGCAGATAGCCTGCAGAATCCGACCAAAGACGGTGCGCACACGTTGGCAATGTTGGCAAGAAGCCGCTCCGACTTCATAAATGTCTGTACACTTATGCGACCACACATCTCGGGGTGGCGAGAACGTATAGCCCAAGATTTATGCATACCATCAGCCATACACGCATCACAGTCTCGTCCTACAGTGATTCAGAAGGACATATTGTGGTGGAATGGCCGCCATTGAAGCTTAAACGGTAAAACACTACTTCACCAACGAGGTAGATAAGGCAGAGAGCTGAGGTCCAGCTAATAGAAGTTTTTATTCTTCCCTACATCGTGTATTAAACAACCGGGCTAATGTTTACCAAGAGTCTGCATCGGTTGCACCATCATACACTGAGCTCCCATAATATACTAATTTTAAATATATTGTATATTGCCTCGTGTATCCCCTATAGATACAAAAACTTCACTTAGCTTCCTGTGTCGTGCGCCCTTTATCTTTATCTCTATTCCAACTATAATATTGCCTCTTCTGTGGTCTTTGAGGGGAAGGAGGTGGTAGTCAAGCTAGAATGCGCCCAACACTAGTCGCAAACATCAGAATCACACTATGACGGCATTGAATGGTTTGTTTCTGCGTTACGCTAATCTGTTCTCTCGGCTACCCATTACTGTCTTATTTATAGCGTTCGCATTGCACTTATCATTTTCAATTCTATTCTATGTGAGTGGCTGAAGGGGACCTTTGTGTGCTCAATAACGATGACGTTCGCTATTTTCGTGTCAGATTTCTCAGTAAAGTATTTGCCTAGTTGGTGTGTCATCTGCGAGGGTGTAAAGCAGACCGGCAATAAGCAGTGTGAAAAAAGAATAAGGCAGCACTCTTCCTTGTAGATCATTCTCATGTATGCGCACGTTCGCGCTTCCATTCGCCTAAACCTGGTCAATTGTACGCATCATTGTGTCTCGCGCTCAGGAAGTAATGAGTGAAGGCGGTTTCCCGGGAGTTTAAGAGTTGCATAAATAACTATATTGTAATAAACGCTAAAGAAACACGTCCTCGGCCGATGACCCCCCCAAGCGATCACACCGGACCTTCATCGACACGGGCGGCTACAGTGGTCATTCGGGGAACGAGTCTATATCCAGCACGTGGTTGGGCACCGTCATCTCGCTTAACAGAGACAGTGCCTCGAAGCCATCCAGCAGCACGGTCTCGTTGGCTGGCGTGCCCTTGTTCGTGGTTTTGGTGGTGTCGAAGTCGGTGATCGACGTCTCGGTAGTCGCGGGGATAGACGTCTTCTTTCCCGACTTCGAGGTCGCCACGTAGATGAGCAGCCACAGGAGGAGAACGAGGAGGAACAGGGCTAAGAAGGACGCGCACTGCCTGCGAAACCGAGAGTTAATGCGAAAAATTCAGAGGCCTCCCACTAATGTGAAGATAGAAGCAAGCGAAGCTGTGACAGTGGTGGGTCTGGTATGGTGACTACCTTTATAGTGAATGTTTATATTATCATTATTGACTACATTAAGCGAATAAAAAATCACAGCATATCCACGGAGTGAATGATGATGAGTGGGCGAAGCTGCGGAGGTTCATCGGTAAACCGTGAATCTTCCGTGAATTCTGCCCAGTACATCATCACCGACGTGAGATCGGGCGCGTTTATACTAAAGGTTCGATGAGTTATGACGACTTGCAGCGCACTTTAATTTTACATGTACGCTGTGAATTTTCATTGTTTAGAAAACCATTGCTTAGAAAACATCTGGCGTCTTTCGTTAAGCAGCTGGCGTCTTTTCGTTTTGCTTTAGAAACATCTGGCGTTCTTTCGTTTTGCTTTTACAAAACATCTGGCGTCTTTTGTTGGTCTATTTCATCAATCAACGGCGTTTTGAACAAAATTTTTATTGTTTAATCACGCACAGGAGAAATCTCACCAGGCACTACCTTGGAGGTAAAGAATGGCTGCTAATGGGAATGAGAGACAGAAGAAGTCGGCTTTTAGCTAACGCTGCGAATTTTTTATTGTTCAACAACGCACAGGAAAAATCTCCCACCGGCACCACCTTGCAGGTCAAAGCGTAAGACTGGTTACATACTACGCTACGAGGGACGACCGGGTGCTGTAAGGAGCTTCGCCCCTAAAAATACATACACTTAAAGGTTCCGGTGTTTCTCTTGCGCATGACCTATATTATCTCAAACGGCGGTGGCCAACGGCGGTCTCCATTTGAAACCATGAAGTACATACAAAAAAAAACCGTCTGTTTCGAAAGTACACAAATAGCCTCACGTTCGTTTCTTATGCAAGTGGTCTTGTGTTCGAGGCAAAACTGTTCACGTCATTCAGCCATGTCGGCGAAATCATACACTTTTATGTTTACCTTTGCACCATGAAAATATTTTCAACGCAAAACGGTGGATTAGTCGAGTTGATTGGTTAGTCGAAAATTGTTGTTCTACAGACCTATCTTCGGCGGACGCGATCCACCCGAACCTAGTCATGCACAACTTTGCTGTAATAAATCATGGCCATTAACGTCGCGTTGAAAGTTCAATAACATCTGGGGCTTAACGTCCCAAAACCACGATATGATTATGAGGGACGCCGTAGTGGAGTGCTCCGGAAATTTCGACCACCTGGGGTTCTTTAACGTGCACCTAAACCTAAGTACACGGGCCTCAAACATTTTAGCCTCTATCATAAATATAGCCGCCGCGGCCGGGATTCGATCTCGCGACCTTCGGGTGAGCAGTCGAGCGCCAACGTTGAAAGTTCAGAGTTCGTGATAAGGAACAAGCTTAGCTTTAACGAGAACATGGCCGCGACACAGAAAAGAGAGACCACGAGACACTGCACTGAAACCACAACTGATCTTTAAATTACCATGTCCCTGACATAACTAATAGCAACGTGTGTGCATACCGTGCGTTAGCCACTCGGTGAAGAAGACGAGGACGACGACGGTGTCAAACTGTCATCACTTGTTGAGTCAACCTGAAGTCATTAATGGTTTCGCTTAGGTAAATATGAAGCCCATGAATGAATATGTGCGCAAAAGTTGCAAATAGCGCACGTGTAAAGGTATTACAGGAAAAGAACCATCAAAGAAAAATCACAAGAGAGAAATGAGAAATTCGAAGCATCGAGAAGAAAATAGTTAATTCACCATCGCCGAACAGGTTTGACAGGTACGCTGATGTGCACACGTTTTTTTTTTTTACTTATCTGAACTGCTTCCGTCAATTTCACTGCAAGGTTATCTGTGTGCTGCTTCGAGAGTAAAGGCGACGCGATTGAGGTCTCCGGAATGAACTTTGATGCACCCGTACTTTAGTGTGTAGCTATACCAATACAAGTACACGAATATTTATACATTCTTCCTCAGTAAATGAAACGCACCGCACATATACGAATCAGAAACAAAACATGTACAGGTCCCGCATATTAAAACCAATTCTGAGTAGTTAACCTGGATTGCTCATGCTAAACGCTTTACAACCGTAAAAACTTTCATGGTAGAAGCTGCATGTCGTTGTCGTTTTGTGTGGTGCACGAGGAGGATGGCGGTATATGTGTACCTGTTGCAGCTGCGATTCGGGGCACAGGAACAGTCTATTGAAAGATGTATTTCAGGCACCGCACTTTTGGAGAACGTTTGCGTTATGTCAGTTTCCTACGAGGCGGCAGCTCCGTGAGCACTGCCAAAGTTCTGCTTTGCAATTTGCAAACTGCATTATTAAGACTGAGGTCACACACGACAGTAACTATTAACGACGAACAATATAATGCACATCATTAGGGAGAGATGTCACACGCGACACAATAATCATCAACGCTAATGATCCATGTCATCCGCTAAAGCTGCTAATGAGGTAGGTGTCGTTGACACCCGTAAAAATAGAGGTGGTACGGTATGCCATTAGTGCTGCCTCCTGTTGCCGCTGTAGGCCACGTTATAAAAATGCTTCATTACCATGTCTATAAGACAGCGTCTGCGGTGGTACCGTGGTTATGGTGTTCGGCTGCTGACCCGAAAGTCGCCTATTCTAATCCGGCCACGGCGGTCGCATTTCGATGGAGGCGATATGCTAGAGGCCCTTCACTTACGTTTAGGTGCACGTTAAAGAAGCCCAGGTGGACAAAACTTCCCGACCCCTCCTCCCCCCCACCCCTGCTCTCTTTCTGATAATCGTATCGTGGCTTGGTCACATAAAACCCCAGATATCACATTAAGACGACGCCCGCACTCTTTATTGGGTCCTGCGTAAAATGCTACCTATAGACTGCAAATTAAACCTGCTGGATCTTAAGGAAGACTGAACAGCGCAAGAAAGACGGAACGCACTGAAATACGCACAGAAACCGCGCTGACAGCCTGTTTCTGTGCGTTCCGTCTTTCTTGCGCTGTTTAATCTTTCTTAAATATGATCCAACTCGCCCAAGCATCCGTTGTAGCTGCTACACCTATAGCTCTGCTTTCCTGGCTAGAATTTTACGCAGGACCCGTTTCATCGTGTAATTATCCCGGGTTACTCAGCTACTTGAGAGGAATATGGTAATCAATCGGCAAACTCACCTGAGCACCTTGGACTGGTAGAGCGAGACGCCAACAAGTGCAGTCCTGACCACCGTCGCTGTCACGATGGCCCCTGGTTGTAGACCCTTGGCCGCGTCACTGTCACTGCGGTCGTGCAACATGCGAGTCCTCTGTTCCGTGGCGTACATGGTCGACATGTTCATGGTCATCATGGTCCCTTCCTGGGGGTCCGACTCGGCCGTGTGATATTCCTCCGGCGTTACGACCCCACTGTTTGCGGCATTCATGTCTGTAGCAGTTGGTGGCCTACTGTCGGTGAACGCGAGGAATGAGACGAGGTGGACGGGGAAACCAGCGCACAGGGCGAAGGAGAGGGTTCCGAAACTGAGCCGGCAGCGACTCGGGCGTTGGACTAGCCTGCACACGTTCGCTTCTTCGTCGTCCTTCTCTTCCTTTCCCGTCCTCCTGACATTTGTAGAGTAGAGTAGAGTAGACCCTAGAAGCTGTGGCTCATACCCACACTGGGGGATTGGCCAAGAACCGGTGAGTTTTTAAAAGCATATTTGAAACTGAAGTTCAAACTTTGTTTAATTAATACGGACGTAGTATAAATGTTGCCCATTGTTGTGGTTGTCTTTATCCATCATCATCATCATCATCATCATCATCATTCTTCTTCTTATTATTATTATTATTATTATTATTATTATTATTATTATTATTATTATTATTATTATTATTATTATTATTATTATTATTATTATTATTATTATTATTATCGCTGTTGATGTTGTTGTGGTTGTTGTGGTGGTGGTGATGGTGGTAATAGTGGCTTTTTTATTTATATGTTCTAACTTTGAGAGATAGGATACATCATAGCCGGCTGTGGTGATAAGAATTTGTTACTGAACTGATGGAAAGAAAAAGTTGTCATCGTCGTCGTTGCGATTATTCTTATTGTGGTCCTGAATATTATGGGGCATACCCACGGTAGCTGATCGGCCGTTGCTTTCGTGGTGAAAAAAAAAAAGACACGGTCAAGAAGTGGTGCATAAAAAAATGGAAGTCGCCAAATACAGGTAAATTCTAGTATGTGGGCAGAGTTTAAGTAAACAGACCATGGAGTAGCCATTTTTTTTTTCTAAATGCCAGAGCGTTTTCGAATACATATATTTTTTTACTGTGTTGACACTTCACCTAAATGTGAATTTTACTACCTCTCTTTATTGATTGGCTTGCATTTTCTTGATCTGCATTGCCTGCCTTGAATAATGAAAAAAAAGAAAAAAAAAGGTGATGCGGCAGTTCTATTTTTTAAAAACTTGGTTAACTGAAGTATGAACTACGAAAAAAATTTGATCCCGTCTTCTCTTAATTAGGTAGTATGTGTGTACAGGACTTCTTCGCTCATTTCGTACGAAACGCTCAGATCCCCGTGGTTGGTGTGTGGTACTTGCGCTGAGTTGCAAACTACATGCCTCAAATTGGAAACATTTGCAAAGCGCAACGTAACCCACTGCAGATCAGAAAAGAGGCCGAGGCTCTTTTGGCTCACGTGCTGTTGATGGTGATTAATATTTTGATGAATACGGTTCCGTATTGCTGCTGACACGCACCCACTATGGGGCACAGGCAAAGAACCATACAGTTGTAAGTTTACTCGCTGTGTCCATTTTTAAGGCGAAAGCCTTACATGTCTCATCAAACACGAAAATTAAAACTCGGCGTCAGCCTCGGTGCTGTCAAGAGTTCAGCTCAACAAACGGGTATGTGCCACAAAAATTTGTGCGGCCTATCAGATAACTGCCATCATCATAAACGGGTATGTGCCAAGTGGGTAAATCCCACTACTCATCACTGGCCCACTAAAGAAGAAGAAGGTAACAGTTGAACGAACACTAGGGAACGGGAAAGGCAACGGCGGCTACGAGAAGACGCTGAAGCAATGGAAGGTCTACGCCAACGATGACACGCCCGTAGATCTATGAGAGGCGTGAACGCTCGGTTTCAGCGCGAGTTTGTCTCTAGTTGCACATCTATGTCGTGTCTGTGACTGTATGAGAGGCGCGAACCCTCGGTTTCAGCACGAGTTTCTCTCTTTGGAGTTTCGACATCCGTGTCGTGTCGGTGACTGTGTGTGATTTGACTCAGGCCTCTCTGCGCTGAGAATCAACGTAGAAACAACATAGTATCACCTAGCTAAATCCAAGCAATGATCTAGAAGCAACCTATAAACATCACCAAGCCAAGGCCTAGAAACAACCCAGAACCAACGAGGTTAGACTTCAGAATCGTCCATTTTCGCTGTTTCAAGGCTTGCGCAGCTTAGTGCTTAGTGCAAGCTTCCAATAATTTTCTTCTCAGACGATGAGTTGAAACACCCCCCGCCCCTCGCCACCCCCCAAAAAGCTTTCTGCACTAAGGTGGTTTTGCACTGACTCCAGGATTTCTGCACCTCGTACGGTTTCGACGATGTCAAGTGATGTCAGCCACGATGTCATGTCATGGCGTCATCATGTGACGTCATGATGATGTCATATATGATGTCAACATGTGATTATGAATATTTGCATTAGTTGTTCTCACGCCGCTGACGGTCATTTATTGCGTTTGAGATATGTAAGGCTTTCGCCTTAATAATACATACGGGTGCGGCCTGAGTCGAGCGATAACACATGCCTGTAAAACAAAAACAACTACGCGTGTGGATATCTGATAAGTTGTGTAGGTGTTAGCAGATGACGAAGAGACGAGAATAGCCTGCTAGGATGCGCCAGGAGGTCTTGACTTGGGCCAACTGGCTCGACGAGACGATAGCCCCATTATTCCGCGTGAATGCGTCATGATAAGAGTCTGTGCTTTCATCTGGAGATCGTTGTAACAAAACCACTATACAGTCGAGAATTATAACATGGCGAGTAATATCCTAATTACGACTTCTTCGTAGATTGGGTTCAATTTGATTTGAAAAATGAGAAAAAAAGTGGCTCTATAAAATGGTTCTGCGACCAAATATGTCACAGTGACAATTTCTGGAGCTTATCGCGCCAAAGCCATGATGTGATTCTGAGGCACGCTGTAGTGGAGAGCTCCGGAAATTTCGGCTACCTGGAGTTCCTTAAGTGCACGGGCCTCTGGCATTTCGCCTCCATCGAAGCGCGACTGCCGCGGTGTGGACCGAATAGGAGTCTTTCGGGTCAGCAGCTGAGCACAGTAATCCCAGTACCACCGCGGTGGCCACGAAATTTGCCCTAGTGATAACTGTTCGGAAGGCTTCAGTTGCAAAGATAGTCTAAGAATTTTGTGTTTATTCTTCCGAAACTAAAGTTCTCTCAACCTGAAGTTATTAGCGGTGATGTATGTCCACGATTTAGGATTTGTCTTCGTAGAATTCGAGTTTTGCATGGGGTAGACAGCCTTTTGTAAAGAAAGAAATCTGATTACAATGTTACCACCATCAAAAGCAAACAGAAAAGCACTTTGCATCGGAAACTTCCATACAAAAGATTTATATTTCTTATTTGTATCCGTGTTTGTTTGTGTGCATGCGTATGTGTTCGCGTGTGGGGGTGTATGTGCGTGTGTGTCTCTATGTGTATGTGGCAGCAATGTGCTGTTCTGAATATCGCTTTCGATCATGAGCAGAATTATGATCTTATCTGCACATCCAGCTCGGGGACAGCAATACAGCGGGAAAATGAGTAGTGAAGTAGTGTGACGTGTACGGGCCTGTAACAGGAGCACCTCTTACTATAGCTCCGAAGGGGATGGCAGGCGAACTTCACTGCGAGTGCAGTCCGCCCCATCACCCTGCACTGCGTAGAAGTTAATATATATGTAAGTCACAGTGGTAGCGCGCATTCGATGTATACTTGAGAGTGTGTGTTTGTACGCGCGTGAGTTTTAGAGCAACAGGGGTCCCAAACTCACCTCAGATAGCGAGCCGCAGACACGAAATTAGGTCCCGCAAGGCCCGGGTCAGTGCAGAACCTAGAAACGAGCAGAGGGCGGGGGGGGGGGTGAAGTTCGTACAAGGCATCTGCTAATGTTGCCGTTAGAAAGCCGGACTTTCCCATATCTCATATATGGGTCCTTTCTAAACGGGCTTTGACCTCAGGATTCTAAAACCATATCGATACGGATCGCAGTATGAATAAAATCTGGACGCCGAATCTGAAATATAGAGTTTTTTTTTTCCTTCACGGTTATGTTTTACACATGGTAACCGCATTGGGTGCCTCACGAAAAAAATGTTTCAGACTTGTTACGGCCGTGTAGCTCATAAACATACTTATTTAAAAAAAATTCGGCAGATCCCACGTACAGTGGGAATCGATGTTAGGCGAAGCATGCGGCTGGAAGGTAACTGTGGCGTATTTGTTTTACTGAGAGAAATGTTACAAAAGGAGGCTAAAGATCTGTATAAATTTTATACGCAGACATAGATGTTGAAGAGCCGCATATGTGTTATATAACCAATTGTTTACCGTTTGGCAACGCTGCCAACGTCAACTTTGGCATTACCAACACCAGAAGCGGTAAGCCGATATGTAGTTCTTATGCTTGCCCCTAATGATGGAGAAAGCACGCACGTTTCACGAACACGTGTGCATGTGTGGAAGAGGTTCTTGACAGTTTTTGAGCGAGGTCAGCATCAGCGTGGCCAGTGAGCACCAGCAGCTGGTCATGTCGTGTTATTGGATCCGGTCGTGGTCGCGGTGACGAGGGGCCCATGTGTAGTGAAGTATGAGGTATAGTACAGCTGTTGGAAATCTTGGATGCCTCGGCCATTTTGTCGACAAATTGTATGTCGATAGAGCCGGCGACATGTTGGAACCTGAAGTCACCCTTCGCCTTGGTGATGTATAGGCAGTCGAGGCTGTTAAGCCTGGATAGTGCTACGTAGACCAACATCAGTGGATGGCGCTTGTCGTATTCGTAGACTACCTGGGCGTATATGGCCTACGTAGCCTAGTCTACAAAGCGGCTTTCAATCAATATGGCATCATTCTCGGTCAGCATGAGGCCATCACCCAGCCTCGTAAGAAATGAAGATACTGCGCCGTTCTGGCGGACTAAGTGCACTTTACGGTGCGATGATATGAATATCTTACGTAAGTTTGGTTAATGTGTTCCTCCGGGGTCGAGCAATGCTTCAATATAGCTTGCTGAATCGTAGGAATACAAATGTAATGCTTATTAGACTGCTATAAAAGCGGAGCCAACACTGGAACCATAGACGTTAATCTGATATGACGCCTGTATAGTAGGAGTGTCAGATAGTGTTTATTGCTTTCTTGCAATATTAGATAGCCAGCACCATAACCACAACTGACCTTGCACAGACATTACACCTGCATAGGCTGTTTTTCCAAACCAGTTTATAAACCTGGCGTGGCTCTGTGTCATTCATTCATTCTGTGGTAGAATACATGATTGCCACGCAGAATGCTTGGGTTCGATTCCTGCTGGGATCCTAATTTTCATTCTTTCCATTCGTCGCGTGAACGTTGCCGATGGCGGTTTTTCTTAACGCTCTCGCATTTAAGTTACCAGTATGTGTTCTCGTCGTTCCTGGGTAGATATAAACTGTCAATCACCTGTGGCGCATACCCGTACACCGCGGCCCGTGGTAAACGGGTATGTGCCACACGTGTCTATAGGAAAGTGTTTGACGACGTACGCGACAGGCTTTTCACGTTATTCATCTTATGACCCGACAGTCATATACGTCCATTCCCCTTACCCTCCCGTGCCAATTTTGGTCTACACCAAGTTGAGGAGGCGATCATGAAAGACGGCTAGATAGATAGATAGATAGATAGATAGATAGATAGATAGATAGATAGATAGATAGATAGATAGATAGATAGATAGATAGATAGATAGATAGATAGATAGAAACGCTCAAAGTGCCAAAGGTTCGCTAAGAAATGCTTCGCATTTAAAATTTAAAAAAAATATAGGACGAAGACAGTCATGGGCGGGCGCGGCCGCGTGTTTGAGGCCCCTGCTATAACATGTTTATAAGGTACAGCAGCAGAAGGTAACGAAGTGGTCGCTTACAGGTGACCATGACTCAGAACTCGCACAAATGTCACTAGAAGTTATAGAATAATACTACCTCGAAATGCTGTTACAATAACCTCGTTTCATTAAAATTAGATGACTTTATAGTTTTTCTGTTACATGTCCGCGCTATGATATTTACTATTAGAATGTCTTGAGTGCGTCCTTTTTTCCGACTTAGGCGTGCTGCTTGTGCCGACTACGCCACGAAACCATGGAGCGCGCTTAAACGATGCTAAATCAGTGCTTAAATGTTGTAACGCCTGGTTCTTGTTGCGTATGATCTCGCTTAGAAAATTTCGGTGGCAGTCCCATCTGTACGAACTCGTTTATTGTGGCATTTTATAATAGCAGCAGTACTGTATAACATTAGAGTACAGAACGGGTTTCCTGATGTAATTCCCCTCCATATTGCTTTCCTCGCCTTTTAAGCACTCATCCGTGTTGTCTTCTCACGCTTGACTTTAAATACAGGTTTCTATAGACGAAGGCGCGGGAAATTCCGTTGCCATCATCAGGTTTGTGCATTCCTTCACATGGAGCGGAAGACCGGAAAAAGTAGGCCACGTTCGCACGCCTTGGTAACACCACCAGGCGGATTGACTGCTTCTGCTGTGTAGTTACAATGAACGTGCAGAAACTTTGGTGTCGCAATCGCTGGAGGAAAGGCGCAGGCGAACATTCTCTGGCGCGAATAGCCCCAGCAGGAATATGTTGAAGCACCCGTAGGAGTACGGCTCTTTGCAAGTGCGCAATTCGTACATTACAACTGCCACGGATTTACAATGCGGGTTTTCCTATGTGTCGGCTGAGGAATGTTGCCATTTTTTGAAAATCAATATTCAATGATCGCACGTTCTTGCCACATAAAATAGTTTTCTTTCTGGCTGTTAGTTCATGCATAACCGGAAAGAATGAAAACTTTAGAAGGCCAATACCAATGAAAATGAGCCATAAAATGTTGCGCTCTATGCAAAGCCACTTAGTTTGCATAAATGCTTATTTAGTGCAAGCTACTGCTATTCAGCTTCGTTAGTCACAGTCAAGTACGCTTAGCTCAGTTCACCTCGCCCAATAGCGCCATGTGCATTGAATCATCGAAAATACATTCGAAGAATTTCCACAAGCAACCCTTCCCAGTACCCACGCGGTGGTATAATAATTGGGGGGGTCGACTGCTGACCCGATGGTCGCGGCAGCGAATCCCGCGACCGCAGCGGCCGCACTTCGATGCAGACAAAATACTAGAGGTCCGAGTGCTTAGTTTTAAGTGCACGTAAAAGAAATCCTCCTGGTCGACATTTCAGGAGCTCGAATAAGGTGTCCCTCGTAATCGTATTGTCGTTTTGGGACATTAAACCACCAAGAATTATAATTATTAACCCTTTCCAGTTTTCAACGGCTTGGAAGTTCCCACGGGCCGTTTCTATCGAGTGTGTGTCATACCAATCAACCCGACGATTTCGTCTATGTTTTCGCGTTTTCAATATATTTTCGCGACAGGAAACGACAGTCAACTTGAAGCGAGTAGCTGTTCACTTTTCTGCCGCAGGGGCGACAAACCTCTTACTCGTCAACCTCTTCCGCCCCTACAGTGTGGCAATATTATACTTGCATACATTACTGCATATGTAATGCTTTTAAATGGTGAAAGTCCAAAATACCTCTTTATAATCAGTTCACTTTTTCGCAATAAACAAATCAAACCCGGTGTCCTCGCAGTCATGGTCCTTGTAAAGAAATATGCTTTTTTTTTACTTGTTAAAAACCCTGGCTTCGCGCAAAGCCAGAGGCTATATGCATTGCGCGTTTTGGTTGTTTGAATGGCGCTGGATAACAAAGAACTTCGAAATAAAATGTAATATGACGTCTGGCCAGCTGGAGCAACTAAATGTCTTGTGGTTGCCTTGCTGCTAGTTATGCACCGAAAATATTAATACTGCTAAAATTGCGAAAGAATACGGCATGCCTGTGTGCCACCTCATCTGAGATCCATGCAGCCACCTTCCACAAAACGCTTTGCATAACAATTCAAGAAATTGAACAAAGGGAACAAACCATGGCTATACAGAAAATAATATCAATAATATCAGGGCTTTAACGTCCCAAAACCACGATATGATTTGGAGAGACGCCGTAGTGGAGGGCTCCGGAAATTTCGGCCACCTGGGGATCTTTAATGTGCACCTAAATCTAAGTATACGGGCCTCAAACAATTTCGCCTCCATCGAAAAATGCAGCCGCCGCGGTCGGGATTCGATCCAGTGACCTGCGGGTCAGCAGTCGAACACCATAACCACTAGACCACCGCGGCGGGGCAGAAAATATTATAAAAGAAAGTGAAGCGGTCGCCGCCGTAACATAGACGCAGTGCACCCGTTCAATGTGTTCAGTTCGGTTCCCAGCGGGGGCAAGTTGTTTATTTCTTCCCCAGTTATGCCATAAGTAGACTACTTGAATTAGAAACTACAAATAACGACTTTTGAGATTTCTTTGGCTTCATTATACACATTGTACCTCGTAACATCAGCCAAGACTAAAAATGAAAGACGGGTCGGAAGCGAATTGAACTGAATGTATACTATTCGCACTAGCCTATAGACACTCAAACAATTTTTTTTGTATATTTCCATTAACTCAATAATGATGTTTAATAATTCAACTGTTTAATTCTGGACTGAAGAACCAAAGTATGAAAGCAGAGTTGTAGAGCACTTTCAGAACCGACCGATGGAATTGTTTCCTGTACGATACGTATCACGTAGTCCTTTTCTCGCGTTGCAAACAGCCCGCGAAATATAAAAAAAAAATTCACCACGTGACTGAGCGTTTGCGCACTGATATCGTACTGCTCTAAAACATGCCATCGGAGAACAACGTGGTCTGTTGTGATTTATGGCCGCTTTTTATCGTCTCGCCATCACTAGCCAGCAGCATGCATTTGCACCGTCATCCGACAGCAGCCGGAGACGCAGATGCCAGGCGCCATCAAAACACTCTGCCACTTACCCGAGGCCACAGTCACGCTGCAGACGACCATGTTCAAGATTTTCGGTTGGTGCTAGAGGCCCGTGTATGTATGTAGTACTTAGCTTTAGGTGCATGTTAAAGAATCCCAGGTGGTCGAAATTTCCGCAGCCCTCCACTACGGAGTCCCTCATAATCATATCGTGGTTTTGGGACTCAAAACCCTAACAGTTAACATTAAAATTTTCACTTTTGATTCCGCATCTCCTCGCTGGTCTCGTTATAACCGTAAGACTTCTGAACCAGCACCTGTAACGCATTGATACTAATGGGGCCCGTTATTTTATGCACGATTTTCCTTCTACCTGCACCCTTTGTTTAATATGTTTTAACCCATAGCAATGACAATTAACTTCATTGATTGAGCAGGTAATGTAGGAAATGAAATTGTGCAAAAATCTCAGATATGAGCTCACCTCGGTTCATTATCTGGGCTCATCTCGTTTGTACACAGTATTCCGATGATCTGAACAATGAACTTGGCTGCAACCGTGCGCTCTGTGCGATGTTGTTGTTTCTTTCAAAAGTTATTCGCACTGAAAAAGGTTTTCCTTGTCAACTGGGCAAGTGTTCTTGCGCCTATGAATCGATCAAAGATAAATACGAAGAATCGGACTGTCGGTTATGGTTACCAGTTCATAAATTCTTATTAAGGTTGTGGCTGCGAATATTAACTCTGAATCTCTAGGCTAATTGGACGAAGAGGTATGCTGGCCCAGATTACAGTTACTACCAGTTAAGGCATACAAGGAGAGCACATGCTAGTGTTGAGAATGTTTGTTAGCCTTGCATTGCCCCTCCAGTATTCTCAGTACAGACTTTAAACATGAGTCACATAATGTCTTGCGGTTACAACCTTTTATGTATTACTTAATTATTCGCGCTTCGGAATGCTTAAGCAGAAATGACAGCTGGGCAACCTCGGGTGCTCGCCGGCAAGCTGTAGTAAATTCATGATTGAGGGAAAATGTTGTAGTGTCATATTTGCTCATGGCACACTTCTTCCAGGAAAATTTACGTGAATGAACATTTGATATGCGCAATGTGGATTACCCCCCTCCCCCTCCCATCCCCGGGCGGTCTTTATGCAGTTATCACGACATCATTTTGGGAGGTGCATTGAGTAATATCGGCATTTATTCACTTGTATTTTTTCTGTGTACAGTTCCGTTTGCCTTGTTTTCCTGCGCTTAACACACTCGCTCTTTCCTATCAAGCAGGTGTTTGCATTTTCAATAGAGAAACACGCAGTGACATGATGCGTGCATTGAGTATAATTGATACGGTAATTTAATGTATGCCTTTTTTATTAGAATCGTAATGAATTACATGTATTTTGGACTGCTGGATATGCGTGTTTCTTAGTGTGTAAGTGGAAATATACTAATTCTTTATGAAAGTCTGTTAGGGAAAATTTCATGTTTAATTTGCATCCCTTTTAAGAATTCAATGCTTGATGTTAAAGAATATGGTCCTTTCTTCTGATACAAAAAAAGTAACAGTTCCTGTTGGATTAAGGTGTTAGAGTAAACGATGCAAGTAAAGATTGTTGAGAGTTGTTCAGCTGCAGTCGTTGGGCGGAGAGGGAGGAGGGAGACAGTTTCTATCAAGGCTGCATGGAGGAGAGAACGCGTACGTAATCAATTTCAGTCATACCATGGGATGCCTCGTAATTAAGAAGCTTGAATATAACATTGTTGTTCCAAATACGGCAAATTAATTTATTAAATGCGAAGCGTTTCTTAGCGAACCAAAGACATTTTGAGCGTTTTTTTTTCTACGTATCTATATATCTATCTAGCCGCCTACATCTGGGCGCTCTCGTCATCGCCTCCTAAACTTGGTATAGGAGGGTCAGAGGGCTTGACAAATATGGCTGTCGGGTCATGACATGAATAACGTGAAAATCTCGTCGCGTACGTCGTCACACCTTTTCCTCGAGACACGTGTGGCAAATACACGTATACCACGGGCCGCGGTATGCGGTTTTGCGCCACAGGTGATTGACAATTTATATCTAGTCCGAGACGACGAGAACAGAGATTGGTAATTTAAAAGCGAGAGCGTTAAGAAATACCGACATCGGCAGCGTTGACCCGACGAATGCTAATAATAAGAAACAGAATCCCAGCAGAAATCGAACCCAAGCATTTTACGTGGCAGTCAGGAATTCTGCCGCAGAGCCACGCCAGGTCCTAAAGCTGCTTTGGAAAAAGACCGCATGCAGGCGTAATGTCGGTGCAACGTCAGTTGCAGTCGCCGTGCTGGCTATCTAATGTGATAACAAAGCAATAGACATTACATGTGTACTCCTATGATACAGGCGTCATATCGGGTGAACGTCAATTGTGGTTCCAGTGCTGCCATCGCTTTTATAACACTCTAATAAATAATAAATTTGTATTCCTACAATTCAACAAACTATATTCAAGCGTTTCGCGACCACGGAGGAATACGCTAACGAAAGTAACGCATGATATTCACACCATCGCACCGTAAAATGCACTTAGTTTCGATAATACTGACGTCTTCGTTCTAACGTGGGCGCTGATGTTACGTGAGACCACAAGTTACCATTTGACCCTTTCGGCCCTGGCGGTCCACCACACAAAATTTCCCCTAGCACCTTGAGAATGAAACCTAAACTGCTCGTTCTTGGGGAAATAATTTTTCAGTAATCCCCACTGCGATTTACACCAATATTGCGGCATGTTTGTGGAGCTGGGAGCCACAAAGAAGAAGCTTGATCGAAGTAATGGGTGACGCCGAGGCAGGTAAGCGTCATTTTCAGGACGACGTACCAAAGTTGTTTCAAGGAGTATCACACTGACAAATAAGAAATTGGTTCACATTTTGTGTACTCAAGTGAGTACACAAAAGTGAGCACACAATGATACAAAAGTGAGCACATTTACAAAAACCCGTCGACCCACCTCGTAACGCTTGACTGAAAGTAAAAAAATGCAGCACAGACAATTGCTCGCTCACTGCTTCGAATAAAACCGATTTCCACAAGGCGTGGGATCTGCTAATTTTTAATTAACGGTATCGTTGTATCCGCACGTTCTTAGGAGATTGTGAGCTGCAACTACAACGCTCCTCTGATTCTGCAGCAACGCTCTTGTTTGGGCCATTTGGTGGGTGCATTCTTGAACAGTTGACAGGGCAGTGCGAAAAAAACGCAGGCTAATAAAGGTAGTTCTCAGGAGGGCCATCTTGTGTACTGCATTTCTCGGTCTTTGTCTTTAGGGCTGCCCCGTTAAGTGTTTAAGTGCTCTCCTTCTATACGGACAGAACGATCTACATGCACCTGTTGATGTGATATACGCTTGTTCACTTAAGACCATTGTCAATATGCGCCAGATAACTGAATGTCTTAAGCTTGATTTAGCTCTGGATAAGCGAAGTCATTTGAACGGACTTTTGCTTTCCTAACGGCATGACATGTGTGCATTAAACAATGTCAGTAGGCGTTATACTTTCCCGTCACAAACTTCAGCCAGACTTTTCAATTTACCTTACCTAGACCGGCGGTCGGTAACGTTTTAAGCCGGAGAGCCGCATGGCAAGAAGCGGACACAGCGGGGGCCGGACGCCAAATCGAAAGGGGGGCGGGAAGGTCTTTGCAGGAAAAGAAAAAAGAAACGTTCGGCGAATCCACAATACTGTGCGAAACTGGCTAAATTCTGGTATAAGTGATGAGGAACAATGCCAACTGGAAGCGCTCTTTCTTCCTATCTAAATCCATTTGAGATCAAAACAGCCATGTCAGCCTTCAGATAGGAAGTGACAGGAGAAAGTAGGGGGGTTCCGACGTCGTGCCGGGGGCCGCAGATTACGGCTCCGCGGGCCGCATGGAGCCCGCGGGCCGCAGGTTGCCGACCCCTGATCTAGGCGATAAAAATTATGCGTTTATCAAATGTGGCACGGTAGTTCTGAGAATTTAGCTTTTCAATTTGGTCGTAATATCACTAAAGAGTGGCGCTTTCTATAACACTGCGGGTTATGCATAGAACACCCTCTTTTGGGTGAATGCTGTCCGCCGCTCCTCTGCGCTTGTATGTTGAGTATTTTCTCGACTAAGTATTTGCAAAATACACAGAAAAATACCAACACACTTGTTAGATACCAAATATCTTTCGTTCGGTTGGTTCAGTTAAGAGAGCCCGCTATTGTACGGCACACAGAAGTGCAGTGCATGCTTTGGTTGTACTTCAGACAATACTGATCACAGGTGGCACTATTTACAAAGCACCCTTGTGGGACTTATATTGATTGTTCATGTGTCTTTAATGGCCGCGGGCCTAATATTATGGCAAGCAAAAACGTGCGCTGACAACCCCGCAAATCGAGCGGCTGTTGCAGTCGGTGTCTATGTCTGATGTGTTTGGGACAGTTCAGCAGCAGGTGATACACAACCTAGTCGACACGGCCGCATGTACAGTCGCCCATTTTTTTTAACCTGAACGCGCGAGCGTCGACCGCCGAGTTGATAAGCTCCGTACAACGAAGTGCAGCGGCGAAATGAACGAGAATACGCGCATGTGCGCTATGAGCAGTCATGGGCAACTGCCGTCTGCTAGGCTTTTCCGCAGACAGCAGCTGTCCAAGACTGCTCATTGCGCGCATGCGCGTATTCTCGTTCATTTCGCCGCTGCACTCCGTTGTACGGCGCTTATCAACTTGGCGGTCGATGCTCGCGCGTTCAGGTTAAAAAAATGGACGACTATACATGTTGTATACGAACGACACACTTTGAATTCTGAATTAAGAGCGCCTTGTTTAAGCAGTGACGAGTCGGAGACGATGTATCAGGGTGCCGATGCGTCGTGGGAACTGAACGTCCGCTTGGTACTCAACGTCGGGTCAACTGCGTATAAGGTTGATTTTAGTGCGACAGCGTTAACAGCTCGTTTCGCGGAAATTCCGGCGTCGGCGGTGTTGGGTGTCAGCGATAAATCGGCGTTGACGGTGAGCGAAAAATCGCGATTGATGCAAATAATGATAATAAAAAATAGGCGCTGCAACCGGAATCCCACAAACCCAGGCCTTTTGCGTGGCAGTTCGGTGTGATACCGCAGAGCGAACTGCTTCAGAAAAGATGCTACACAGGCGTAAATTAGTGCGAGGAGCCGTGTTAAAATGTAATATTGCATGGCAGAAGCGTAGAATTGCGCCAAGCGTCACAGCGGGTGAATTACGCAACGACTAGTTGCTTTAAAGGCCCGCCAATTAAAAAGCGGCCTGGCATGATTGATTTTCATCACCAACCATGGCATGAACAAAGTGTACGGCTGCGTAGGCGGGCTTATTGCCTTGCAGACACGTAGTAGTGAGTTTGCTAGTTCCCTAAAATGAAGAAATATGGCGCAGTGGGTCCTTCGCAATTGTACCTGTGGTATGCATTCTGGGATAGCTTGAAACGGCCAATGTTACGCGCACTTATCACGTTCCATTCCTCGCGGCGCGGTTGAGGTTCTCCCTGAGAAACGAAGTGTGGCAAGCGAATGAGAGGACGATGCGAACAGCGCCCACCCTATTGAAAATCCCAGCATTGCCCACCATAAAATTTATGATGGAAATGGTGGAAATTCTGGTGGGTATGATGGAAAACGTGGTGTACATGATGGGAGTAATGGTGGACATCGTGGGACCCTTGGTGGGCGTGCTGGGTGGATGGTGGGAGAGTTGGTGGTTTGGTGGACACTCGGTGGGCATAATGGGTGGGTGGTGGAGACACAAAGTTGGTGGGTGGTGGAACAATTGGTGGGTGTGCTGGGTGGATGCAGGGATGCTTCGTGTTTGGTGGGAGACCCGGTGGGCAAAGTGGGTGGGTGGTGGCATACGTGGAGATGTGCCGAGTGGATGCTGGGTGCAATAGATGTGATAATAAAAACATGATGAGGAGCCTCTGTCGATGGACACGTACGTTGCTGATTATGAATGCTTCGTGATCAGCTGCATTTATGATGCATAGAAGTATTCACCCGAGAAAACCGCCGAATTGTTGTGATACAACTTTGAACTATAGGGCATTGTGCATCAACTGTAAACGCGCATCTACAGGTGTTTCCTTGCATTGAAAATGGAAGTGAGAAGAGTTCACTTCTGAACCAACGAGCGAGAGGCAAGCGCTGCACATGACAATTAACTGACGAAAGCCCTAATTGGAGAAAGCATAAGCGACGAAGTGCAACACTTCTAAAATTACATTTTGCGTCGCCTGCATGCTTGGGCTAATTTCGCATAGACACGATGTCCGTTGTCAAAGATTGTTGTACGCGACGGTTACAAGCAACTCGATCGACCGCTAGCGTATTGGTTCGTACCGTTAGCTCGGCGGTGTGCTCGCACGAGTACGTCTTTATTACTTGCTCGGCTCCTTACCGTGTTTCAAGAACACACTTTATCCTCAGCAGCCCCCTTTAGACAACTTTACGGAAAAGAAGCCTCCGTAAGGTAGCTTTCGAGGTACCTAGGACTTATGCAATCCAGCATGGCGATGTGTGTATTTGCGTATAAAGCACGACATCCGCAACAATAAAAAGAAAAAAAAAAGCTTAGAAGCAATGTGCGAGCAATCACACGTGTCGTATTTCATTGAGGATACATATCACGCGTGGGAAGGCGATGAAGCTGGCACGATTGAGCCACAATTTGAACAAACATCAGGAGCCTGAGTATCGGCAAAATGCCGCTGTCTTCGCTACTCGAAAGTAGCAAGATGCGAAAACAGAGCTCATCTGCCGTAAACGCTTCTTCGGTGTAGTCAGCCTTCCGATTTCTTTGAAATAACCCCAACTAGTTCGCTGGTAGTGCTCGGTGCGTAAATCTAACGGCAAAAGTGCTAACACCGACCGAAGTAAATAAACACAAGTAAGGAAATGAGAAAACCTTACCCATTTATTCGAATAAAGCCGAATTAGAACACATTCAGAAGGAGGTAATATTCACCACACAGGCACATCGTTCACGCGCATTCACTTCGGTTCGCACACACCACCCGTTTCTCTACCGCCGTCACTCTGACGGCCGCGAGAACGGCCAGAACACGGCAACACAACACGCCGCAAGGGGACATTACGGGAATTCCGCCTTGAGGACGCTTTCCCTTGAGGACGCTAGCCGAATGGAGGGAAACAGGCACGACCCCGGGCTCAACGAGGAGACCGCACACAACGCACTTCACTCTGTTAGAGCTTACGAATTCAAACGTACCGTACAACCACCAGCGCAAACACGTGCATGGTACGTACACAAATGAAACGACGGCAAATTTAGAAAACACGTTATTGTGACGTCTAGTGTTTAGCCGAAAAGAAAGTTTAGCCAACACGAGTCAGCGAGTCAGCAACGCTAGAAACGCGCAAAATACCCGTTTAACACTAGCTGTATTTGTTTTCAGTAGCGTAAATGCACATTTGATTTAACCTTTTGTAGTAGGATTAAGTTATACGCGCATGAATGGATGATTTCAAGCGCAAAAACGCGCATAGCTTCGCTCCCATAACAGTCACTCATACGGATAAGGGCGTCTTTCGTTAGGTGCCCTTAAAATGTCCTAAGGTGGGTCTTTGAAAGGTCGTCGCTTTACCTTTTCATTCACTTTACCTGAAGTTCTACTTACGAAAGGCCGCCTTTACGCGTAAGGAAAGGGACGTACGTTTGTGAATACGAGCGGGAGCTGCAAGTATAACCGCTGGCAGCTCGCGATTGATGACTATGAAGTCTAAGCAAACAGTTCGAAATAAGGCAACAATTTCGCGCAGTGCGTTTACATTATTCCAATATTAGGACTTCCGTCGGCTCCGATGTCATCAAAAAATTATGTTGCAGTAATGTGTGCCCTTCGCGCGACGGGCGCGTGACGGCACTGGTGAAACAGTGAGAGCGCCCAAGGCGCAACGCGAAGCGGCAGACATATGCTGTTTTACCCATGCATTTACAGCGGACACAATTCTTCATAACTTACTTCCGGCAGCTGTGTCACAATTTCCTAATGCATGTTGAACGAACGGTGTGATTTCGTGGATTAAGAAACGACACAAAATATATCGCACAGCGCATTTGCAGTGCGTACAACGTGCACTCGTGGGCACCGAGATGAAAACGATTTCGTGTCTTTTGAACCACGTATACAACACGCGAAAAACGCAATCACGGTTAGTTATCTTTTGTATTGTGTTTCCGCATGATTGGAATGCTATGTCAACGCCCCGCTAAAGTCCCGCGATGAAGCAAAACGCGTTGAGCTGTACCAAGCGAGAAGCAATGAACCACATGGTTCAAAGCAGACTCCCTTTTGTATTAATAAATGAAGTTAAGGCTGAAGGTAAACATTCGTTAAGCTGCGGATGTAATTACACCACAAACTGTTCGTGAATGCATGATGTGCATTTTCACATTGCAGTCAAAGGCCGACCTCCCCTGAACAACTTCACTAACTATTCCACTACATCTGTATAACTTGCTGTAAATTTCAATGACAGATTGATGAGACAAAACATATAAGATAGCACATTTCCTTCTTGCAGCGTTAGTACACGTGTTTGAGCTATTTGTAGCAACGTACACACGATTTTTCTGTTGATATGTTGATACCGAAACTGAAACGGAGGTGGTGGTGGCGCTAGTGTCGCCATCATCGCCCTGCCGCTTTTTTTTTTTTTTTCTCTTCCCAAACATGGCGGCGTCCAGCATTTCGTGTGTGCGTCGTAGTGCCGAGTTTTGTTCAAGCGGTGGATTTTTACTGCGTTGCCTCGCGTTGTGTGTTGTGTGTTGCGGTTACTGACGTAAGCGCAAGTTCTTCACTGAGTGTGATCCGCGGCACCGTGCAAATAGTCACCAGATGCCGGCCGTGCGACTCCGTTCTCTGCGACTCCTTTGTTCGGTGTGATCGAAGTACGTACGTGATTCATAGCTTTGGAGACCCTCTTTACACCGTGCCCTCTTCAAATGTTTCCGCACATCACCGAGTAGCAGCGCCGCAGTCCTTACTCGACGACACGCTCTGTGGGTCTGGAAAATGCCTTGACGCTCGAGCACTTCGGGAGCTATACCGGCGGACAGCCGGACGCGGGTATCTTGGTCGTTCCTTGCTCTGCGCATCGCTTGAAAACCGGCGGTCATACTCCAGTGTACGCTGCCAGCGTGCTTTATTGCCAGAGGTAAGTAATTTTGAATGTTACGCTTCGTACGTTGTCAGTCGTTGTTATTGTAGTATGCGTTGTTGCTGAAGGAAATCGCATAACTTGTTGGTACCACATGTCGTTGTTGTGTGCATGTGTGTGTATGTAGAAATATTTTCTTTAGGCGTGCATTTTGTGCGTCCTTAAGTAACGTGACCGTCAAAAGCGTTTGGGTTAGTACTATTGGACATTGTTTGTCGTCTTTTAAGCAATAGCTAAGGTAGATTTGCGAAAAATGCAATTTCTGCAGCCTGACACTGTATTTAGTTTAGTTAGTTTGACCCATTTTTATCCTTTATGCATGTTGACCTAATTTGGCAAGGCGTACTCTCATCTGAATTTGCTATTGCTTTCGGCACTGTATGTGGTTTCTTGCATTGCAGTTACGTGTGACAGTGGTATTACGTGCAAAATTCGTGAACACGAATTTTTCTGGCACCCCGTGTTCACGAATTTTTCATCTCTTCAAGCTCCCATCTTACCCTCAACTTCTGCCTTTATTGCATTGGTGTTACTTGTTTCCTAACTACCGCAGCTGTATAGCTTGTGGTAAGCACTTATCACTGTGTTTATGTGCTAGTGCATTTATGCAAAACCATTCATACGCTATTCGCGCTCTACTCGTGGAGCGATATGTTGACTGCAGTTTTCCATGACTCTGGCAAGTATCATAAAGCACCACACAGCGCTGTAATCGTACCCACCAACTAGAGCTCAGGCTCTGTTACGGTACCATAAATTTCAATTTGCTAAAGTATGCTAAATTGCATAAAGTATGCTATAAATGTGGTTGCACGTTGTCTATGTTGCTAAGGACAGAAACAAGCCACCCTGCATCTAAGGTAGATAATATGGCACTCACATGGCTTGTTTTGTTGAACGTGCAGCGTGGCATAGACCAGAAATGAAGTACCGTGTCATCCAACTCTTCCCTCACCTATGCTGCGCTGCACGTTTAGCTGAATATGATAACGCACCAACTCGCCCAACTTCCTGTGTTAATCCACTGACATGGCACAGTGCAACACTGGCATGCGGAGCTTTGCTGGATGTAAAGAAACATGTAGACCACAGAAATTCTGCAAAAACATGGCAATTTTGTGTATTTCTCATAATTTTGTGTATTTCTCATAAATCATGTTGAAGGCAGCAAAGCACATGCTGTCAATATTCATTCAGTAAAATCCATGGGAAAGTGTATTGAGCAATAATCGCTTGTACGATGAGGCTTTGAAAATTTCAGGTAACATTTATTCACATTCTTTTAGATGGGTAATTGTCGAATGCCCATTATAGCATGTGGGCCTGACTAGGATGTGTGTTATTAGTGAAATATATTGACCTCCCTCGTGTTATTTTCTGTCTAACACATAAGCTGATCAGTGCATAATGTGTTAGTTCCATGATGAACGAAGTTAAAAATATCCCTGTATTTGTCAGTCCCATTTATTATTTAGTGTATGGTTTGCGTGAGACCACGCCTGCTTGGCATAACCTCTGAGTTGACTGGTAACAGCCTTATTACACAACTTTCTCTCAAAGTCTCTCCTGCCAGATTTCTTTGGCAATAAACCAGACCAAATCCTCCCCAATGCTTTAACAATAAAATTGTTGCAGCCGCCTCCCCTTCTGGTGATGACCATATGCAGCCAATGCTGATGTGAACCTGAGTGATGAACAAATGCAGGTAGGTCACAGCTCTGTTGTAAACAATTTTGGCATTATTGTTGTCACAGATCAAACTTGCGACTTGTGTGACTACTCACATGTGGTGATGTTCAATAAGTTTCATCTGCTATGCGTGAACATGGAAACATGTAGGAGTGCTTATGTGGAGTAGGAATCTTCTATAATACATAGGACATATGTGCCACACATCAACATAGAATTTCAAGTTTAAAATTAACATTTTTCTGAATGACAAGACACCAGAGCAAATTTTTACTGCAGGAAAATAATTAAAACTGATATTTACGCAAAATGCAAGCTGATAACAACCATCAGTCGCACTAAAGTGAGCACACACAGCAAGAGTCATTTTGACCCGTTATATCTCGTGAACAAAGCAAATGAGGACACATGATATTAAAACCGTGTGTTCACTGACATAAGCGCTCTTTGATAAAAAGTGTCGTCAAAATTCAGGCCGGTGTTCTTTTTTATTTCATTTTTTGATTATGAACTTTTTTGAAAAATACTTGCTTCTTCAACTATTTTCTTTTTTTTTTTTGCGCTGCCTGTAGGAAAACTATCTTCCGCATAAATGTTGCAAAGGTTCTTTTCTACATTTGACACTGTTTTGAAGTTTCTGTGTCAAATAGGAAAGACGCCAAGGGGGCGCATCAAAGTTAGCAAACTTTGTAGATTTGGACCGTGTTGGCCATTTTTTCACATTTTTTCCTTTTGAGGACGGCATAAAAAAAGCATGAATGTAATTCACAGTAATGCGCATTAAAAGGAGCAAAATTTTCGACACATCATTTATAGTTTGCGTTAAATTGGGCCGTGAAATCCGAAAGCATTGCAGTGAGCAAAAACAGGAAGGCCGCGCCGCCACCTTCGAATATTTTTTTTGCCGCGCTAGGAGCGTTTCTTAGAAATAAAATTTTCGGTTCCGTGCACTTAGAATTTTCCTATATAACATATAAAAACCCAGGCAAAACAAAATATCAACCGGACAGGCATGCTCGATGTCGTGTAATCACATAGCATTTAATTGGTGTGCGAGCTGTCGATTCTTTCTCGCTAAAGCTATGGTAATAGTTCTTTGAAGAAGTATGGACACACAACTTCTATCAGTCATTTCGTTTCTTCTTCATTTATATAATTTATGATTTTTAATTAAATAATTTCCATACTTTCTGCCTTTCTTTCATTGCATACTGCCTTCATGGGGTTGTTACTTAATGTCGTTTACCTTACACCTTAAAATAAATGGCCATAATTTATCTTTTGCTTTGCTTTAGTGCATCCATCTCTAGGGCAGAAACAACATGTCTCACCATTGTTCGTGAAGAAACTAACAGTTTGAAATGCTACGTCACATTGCTGGCGAATTGCTGGAAACAGCATGATGATTACAGAACAAGAAAACAATCACAATAGGACTCGTTGTGGAACAATTTGGAGTCAAAAACTATGATCAGTTTTTAAGTAGTGTCAAAAAAATGAAATAATTTTAGCTTTATGAGAATGCACACTCAGGCACGGCAGGAATGACCACTGTTTTAAGATATGGTGCCATTTTTATAGGCTAAGCGATGAGCCACTCACACACATTGCCTTGTGCCGTATGGTGCATCACTACAGTTTTCCTTCTTTGATTCTTGTATTTTTTTAGAAAATCTGCTAAAAGGACAGGGCAAGCAAACTTGTTACGATGAGCAACAGCTGTAACCTTCTTTTACACTCTTTTTACGAAGCTCGCTCTGTTATTAAAATGTTGCATTAATTGAATAGCTACTCAGCCAGACAGAGTGAATGCACATTAGCTTGTGTGCTTATTATTGTCCGGTTTTTTCAAAATCCCAAAACAAGAAAACAATGATGTATATTCTATAGAAAAGGCCGTCAATGGGTGCGTCACATATACTTCATTTTGCCCATCAAAACAACACATCTTTTGCGACTAACTTCTGCGGAGTCTGTGTGGAAGAAGCGTAATAATGAAAGGACAGTTTTCTCGTTCAAAACAAGTTATCTTTGTCTAGGTTTTGTGCCTTGCATTTTATTTTGCTGATATTTGTTAACCACATTTGCATGCTTGCAATGCACATCTCAATCAGTAGTGTGCTTGACTGGGACTGCATTGGATGGTGCATTATAAAAGGCAAAGAAACAGCGTTAGATAAGAACATGTGAAGATGACACACACGCCACTAGGAAACAAGGTAGTCAGAGCCAATGTGTACACTTTTCAAGGTCTTTGGCCTAAAATGAAGTATATGTAATAGCAAACTCCTTTCTACTAATACATATAAGCCAACGCAAAGCAAACTAGTGGCGTGGCCGACGTATCATGTTATTTTTGATTCAACAAACCTGGAAATACATAATTTTGCGCTTCTCTGTTGACTATGTCATTGCAATGTCTTAAGCAGCTATCTTGGCAATGGGCTTTAATAAAACTGTTCACCGTGCTCATCAACTTTGTCTCGGATATTTAGCTGCGAGAGAGCGATAGCCTGAGCCATTTTCACAGCTGATTGGGGAAGTCATGCATGTGCTGTTGATCATCATTCAAAGCCGCATAACCTTTCCATGTCATCGACGTTTGTAAATATTAATCGTCTCAGAGTTCCAGATGAGGTGCATTTATAGAGCTTTTTGCCGAGGCATTGTTATAAAAGTTGCACGTAGATAACCTAGTAGGTAACAGCCAAAAGGCGTTCTCACACACTGACGATGCATCTTGTCAAATTTACTTATGTTTGTAGCTTGTTGATGCTTTGAGAATTATTTCTTGGAAAATTTAAAATATGTCACCAGCAGCTCGTACGAGCTCGTGCTTTTTAACCTATATGCATTTTTCTAGTAAAAACATGTAATTGAAGTGTTTTGTTTAATATTTTGTATTGCCTTTTTGCTCTAGATCTGCAAAGGAGCTGTCCTGAGGCACCATGATTACTCAAGTCGCGCAGTGAGAGTCAGGTAAGTGTTATGGTTCACCTTCCTGTTATTGCTCCAAATTTAGCAAAAGCAGTTTATTTGTTTTTATTCAATTCTGTTGTAGCATGCCTGGAAAAGTACTTCAAAGCACACCCCATCTGGCTCGCTGCACTGCCTCAAGAAAACTGCCTTTCTCCCATATGCAAGTTCCTAAGAAGTTACTTTATGAAGCAAGCCAGCAGGGTGTACGTGTTAGGCATGGCAGCACGGAGAACAAATAAACATGAGTATTTGGTGCAAGATGCATTCATTGATTCCATGCTGCATGACATGTGGCTGCATGCTTGGCCATGTGTAGACACAGCAAGTAAACACGTTAAGCTCAATGGTAAAAGGTTGCCTATAATCACGTTAGGAAGCGCAATGTCTTATTTTTGTAAATAATTGCATAGGTCCACTTTGACTCTGGCGTCCAGCACCCATCGTTATCTGCCCATCACCCAGCATACACCCAGTATGTCCATCGCCCACCGTCCACCCATCATCTGTCCATCATCCAATATCCACCCACCGTCCCTCCACCATCTGTCCATCACCCAGTATCCACCCACCATCCGTCCATCACCCACCATCTGTCCACCATGCGTCCATCATTACCCAGTACCATAATCCACCAAGATGATGGGTGGTGGGTCCCATCATGCCCACCATTGGGCAAATTTTCAATAGGGCAATGAAGCTATCGCGTTCCGCTCTTGAAGGTTCAGCTCAAACGTCTCCTGAAAGTTCGATACCTCAGTGATCTGGAACCCACTGGAATTTCACGCGATGCCCTAACTTCATGAGAAAAGTGAGTCCGCATCTTGTACACGAAATGACTCACCGCACACATTTCAATGAACCCGCCAATGTGGTCTAGTGGTTATGGTGCTCGACCGCTGACCCGAAGGTCGCACGGCGGCCGCATTTTCGGTGGAGGCGAAAATGTTTCAGGCCCGTGTACTTAGGTTAAGGTGCACGTTAAAGAACCCCAGTTGTTAAATATCTCCGGAGCTCACCTCTACGGCGTCCCTCATAATCATATCGTGGTTTCGGGACGTTAAACCCCTACAATTATTATTATTACATATCGATGAATCTGCCTGAATGAGTTTAACCTTTTTCTTCAACATGCATTAATCAGCGATGTGATGAGCTTTTTCAACATCCTCGAGAGGTAACTATTGTTCTTGGCCACCAAGAAATACGGATAGGAAGAAACTAATGCATTGTCACAAAAATGTTGCAGCATATGGCTCCTGTTTTATATTTAAAATATTTTACTAAAAATAAAATGTTAAAGGACCAAGGACCGCTATTAATGGTTCTTCCTCAGGTAACTTAAAAAATATTATATATTTTAGTAACGCCTTCAAATAAGTGACAGTAAGCAAGCAAGCTGGACCAGTCTTTGCAGTAAAGCTTCGTAAGTCTGCTCGCGTATTTTGCCTCCACAAACTCACTCCAGTTGTGCGTCACTACTGATGGTCGCCATAGTAGAAAACTGGCTGCAGATAACAGAAACGCAGGGAATCTGGGGTCGTTTTACAAACACCTCTCTGCTCTGTTTCGGCCTGCGCGCTCAGCGAATTACAAACATGATCGGGTATATTCCTCGATGGCGTAAATTTACTATCCGGCAAGTTCTCGCACAAGAAAGCGTTTTCTTTAACCTTTCTGCGTGGTTTCCCGCCTAAATGAACCTTCTCGTGTAATCAAGGCTAGTCGTGGATTATTACATCGCAATCCCTGCGCGAGAGGGATCCGCGGGGCGCCGCTTTCCTGGTGGTATCTTGCTCCGTCCTCCTCATCGCGAACTCGAATCACGCAGCGCTTGCATCGCTCAACCGTTATGTACATTGAGATGCGCCAGTGAACCGGGGTTATGTTAGCAAGCATTCTCCCCCCCCCCCCCCCCCCCCCCCGGCTACATCAAGTCGAAGGGGCAACAAAAAACAAACAAGTGCTTGCATTTCAACTCAGTCCTGACACCTTGCTTATAATGCTGCTTCGTCGGGACTCGGCTGCTCCGTCTTCCTTCTTTTTTTTTATTTCTCGTCGGGAAATTTTTCTCTTCGTCTTTGAGTGTCATGAGGTCCGAGAGAGATCTTTTTCAAGCACGCCACCTCCTTAGCGTGCCTCTCTCTTTTAATTTCTTCTTTTTTATTCCGCAGTCTGGTACTGTGTATTGGACGAGCCACGGTTTTTCTCGATAGCGGCCAGGCCTGTGCGCGCGCAGCGACCAGAAGCCGGGAGGCCAGGGCTCATTGCTAGGCTGAGCCTGTCGTCCTAACAGGTCCTGCGAGGAAGCGCGTACGCGGCGTTAAAAATAAAATTAAGTCAAGCTTGATATTCTCTAGCGATTGCTGGACGCTAGCGCTGTCCTCAAGGACACGTTGTCTCCGCTGCGCTCGGATTCTCTGCTTCGCCGATTAAGGGAGAGGGTGTTCGTGTGAAAGGGCTGTTCCGCTTCCAGCCACTATGGTCGCCGCTTTTGCTGGCTTCTCGGAGTGCCCCTTCGTCCAACTCGATTCGTGGCTCATCGAAGGGGATCTTCGTTCATCCTCCTCTCCACATCGCGTACGTGATGTCCGGTCCTTCTTGGCGGCGCTTCTGGAAGATGGCCTTAGCGCCGCGCTTCATCTCATGCCTATAAAAACGCCGCACATCGCCGACCAGCTACCACATCTTCCTTTTACATCCGGCCGATCGGACACAAGGAGCCAGTTCGACGATGCTGTGCAAGGTAGGGAACGGATAGAATCGCAGAAGACAGATAACAAGAAAAAGATCCCGTGTCACTGAGGATGAGATCGCATTGTTCGCCGAACATGGGTAAACGGATACGAAGAAAGCTAACATCGTTGACCTGTTCATCTCTCGCAGGTTGCCTTCCTCGGCCTTCTGGCCATCGCTGCCGCCCAGGTCCAGCTCCAGGAACAATTCGTAGGTTTTCGCTTCGATTAATTTGAACTTTACTGGGACGCGATATCATCACTGCATGAAAATTCGCCAATGTACGGAAACTTTAACGTTGACCTCGTTTACTTTGTACTTACAACTTTTTTCCGAGTAATGATACCTCTGAACATAAAAGAATAGTCCTGTTTTATCTTCAGATATACTGCGATGTTAATTTCGAGCAGTTTAAAATGTAGAAGAAAATACTGGGCTCCCATTCAGCATGCTTGCTTTCCAATCTCAAAGTCTTGGTAGTAGAAAAAAAATAAGTATGACAGTTTTCTAAAACAGATTAAGCAAGAACAAACGCGATCCCATCATTTTTGTTGATTGGAGATAGCGGAAACTGTGGTATATAGGTCAGCCTAATTATTCAGCAAACGCAGGAGATATTTTAGAACTGGACTGCCGACTCTGTTGCGTGAAAAATAATCGTCCATGTTCAGCTTCTCCAATGAAGTGTTTTTGAAAGCACGCTGCGAACTCTTCAAAGGGTGGCACCACGGGTGTTTCTCTGATCCACTGCATCTTACTTTCACAGCCACCCCACCCATACACCTTCAGCTACGAGTCCACCGGTGAGGACGGCGGCCGCATCAGCCAGCAGGAGACCGGCGACGAGAGGAACTTCAAGACCGGCAGCTACAGCTACCAGACCCCAGACGGTGTCTACCGTACCGCCAACTACGTCGCTGACGATCAGGGTTTCCGTGTGTCCATCGACACCAACGAGCCAGGCACCAAGGCCGAGAACCCAGCTGATGTGACCCTCAACGCCAACCCAATTGAGGTCCCAGCCACCGCCTACACCTTCGGCAAGTCCAAGAGCTAAATCACTCGCCTCGTTTCCAAAGCGAGATAAAGCTATGTAAATTAAAGCAAGACTACTCCAACCACTGCCGCAACGTCATCACTTCTGGTCTGTCTTCTCGGTGCTCTCCACTCTGCTGACTACGACTCCCTTATTTCCATTTCTTTTTTTCTATTCTCGCGTTTGGACGGTGTACCACTGCACACAAGACGTGACCTCCTGTCGTGAACCTCCTTAGTTCGACTCTGAGCTCCTACACTCTTTGACTTACCCCTCTAGTGCAAACTATTGTCCTGTCTTCTGAACAGAAAACAAAACAAAGAGAAAAATAAAGTTGTTATTTTTTGTTGTTTATAATGTTGGCTCATTTACGCGCTCACGTGGGACCCGGATCCGGCGGACCACGATGTTATTACTCCTTTTATCAGTGATGTATAGTTGTTTCAACGCAATATCACGAGAGTATGTAACGCAAGGAAGACATGTTTGTATGGTGGTTCTACTGTAATATTGTAAGGGCCACAGAGGCCAGTTATTCACATGTAAGAAAGCAAGCCACTGGCATACAACATAGAAGTTAGTTTTCACACACAGACTTAGTTTTCAAGATGGCGGGGCTAGTTTAGCTTAGTGTTATCATGCTAAAGCGAAGATCTAACAGCGTTTAGGGGCGTGCAGCTGCGTGGAAAAAGTGGAAGTCCTCAGAACACATTTCTGGGGCAAAATTGTAACACTGCTCATCTCGCACCACACAATAATTGCAAGAGAGCAGGTACAGCTATCATTACACGTTATTGGTGCCACGTGGTTCAAGTAGGACGTTTTCTGTATTGTATTTATATGAGAAGACGACGTAATCTGAGCCACATAAAAGGTAGCAGTAATATAGGACGATCACAAGCATGACACTACGCTAAAAATTGGAATTGCGCGAAAAGTGAGTTACAGTAACTTCAGAAAAATTTAGTATTTTTCTTGAAAATAAACAATGTTCAATGTTAAATGTTCAAGGCTAGCATGAAAGATTCGGGCATTTTACAGTTCTACGATCAGTTTGCACGAGATCAGTAGGTAATTCTCGCATAACAGCCACAAAATATTGCGTGTGATCCACCAAGGAAGTTCTGAAAGGTTTTCACCCAATTAAACTTCAGCGAACCTGCTGAGATAAATGAAAGCTCCACATTTCAATGGAAAATTTTCGGGGTGGCTCATCTCGAAGTTGAAAGCATTCAGACGTTGAAATCAGCCTTTCTGCCATATACATGACATTTCATAAATGTTGATTTTGGGGCGAACATGAGCGAATGTCATTTGGTAGAAAGCTTCTTATCGGGTTCACAGGCATGTCTCATTTGGGAATCTTATAAATCAGTTCAATATTTGTTTAGCGTATTTATGGCAGTCAGTTAAATTTAACCATTTTGAATTCCGTGGGTGGCACGGCGTGAGACCCGTAATTCTACTGTCGTTTGTTCATCATGGCGTAATGATGCGTGTTGACATCTTCATGCGTGACTGTAATGATACAATGAAAATGATTTCAAGTTAAGCCAATGGTCGCACAGTAAGTCAATGTAACATAAGTTATTGAAAATATATATAAAGCCCTATAAACAACATACTACTTCTTTGTATTGATGCGTCACATATTCGTCTGACATTGTTGTAGTGCGCCGCGGTGGTGGAGTGGTTACGGTGCTAGGCTGCTGACCCGAAACTCGTGGGTTGGATCCCGGCCGCGGTTGTCGCATTTACATTGAGGCGAAAAGCAACCGACACATGTACTATGCGATGGTCAATATTTCCAAAGCCCTCCAATGCGGCGTGCCTAATAATCACATCGTCGTTTTGGCGCGTAAAACCCCAAATATTACATTATTAACACTGTACAAAATAAAGTGTTTGCAATCTTCACTGACAAAAGTTGCAGTAACACTGTACAAATTAAAGTGCTGGCAATCTTCATTGACAAAAGTTGCAGCAAACTCGGCTGCGCAAGCTAAAGATAACCAGCCGTGGTAGGTCGGGGGCTATGATATAGCACTTCTGATCACAAAGTGGCTTTTTCTGTTCCCGTTGGCTGCATACCAATCGATGCAGAAGGCTACAGTTCTTACAAGAAGTTAAATGGGACTAGGTAGTAAAAAATATGTGCCCATCATTCCATTACCGCATCGTTCAGAAACACAGTTTGGCAATCTTGGTATCTAAAACAACAATACAAAGCTGTATATGGAAGCTTCATGTTGCTGGACGGGGTAGCCCTGTAGCATCTCGTACTCTTTTTGCTAAATTAGCTGACTTGCACCTTCTCGCTACAAGTCGGTGTTGGAGCAATATGGCCAGTTGTCTCTGACAGGACGCCCATGGCAAATCTTCTCTGCCTTGATTCATATAGGATTGTGATGAAAAATGTTCCCGTGGTTCTTCGTACGTAATGCCACCACTGACGGCACCAATAAATTGATATAATGTCATATGGAAAGTTGTGACTGATTGGGTATAGCAAGCCAAAGCAAATCTAAATCTCTGCCTCGAATAGTGCCCGTATATAAGGCTCCTAAATAACATTGCCCTAATGTAGTTCCTTAACACACACACAAAAGAAAGCACTAGGTGCTCATTTCTACATTATGCTTTTGATGAAAAATGCTCCGATGGTTCTTCATATGTAACGCCACCACTGACGGCACCAATAAATTGAAATAATGTCGTATGGAAAGTTGTTATTGATTGGGTATAGCAAGCCGAAGCAAATCTTTGCCTCGAGTAGTGCCCGTATATAAGGCTCCTAAATAACATTGCCCTTATGTAGTTCCTTAACACACACAAAAATGCACTAGGTGCTCATTTCTACATTATGCTTTTGATGCAAAATGTTCCCATGGTTCTTCATATGTAACGCCACCACTGACGGCACCAATAAATTGATATAACGTCATATAGAAAGTTATGACTGATGGTATTTAGCACGCCAAAGCAAATCTTTGCCTCGAGTAGTGCTCGTATATAAGGCTCCTAAATAACATTGCCCTAATGTAGTTCCTTAACACACACACAAAAGAAAGCACTAGGTGCTCATTTCTACATTATGATTTTGATGAGAAATGTTCCCATGGTTCTTCATACGTAATGCCACCACTGACAGCACCAATAAATTGATATAACGTCATATAGAAAGTTATGAGTGATGGTATTTAGCACGCCAAAGCAAATCTTTGCCTCGAGTAGTGCTCGTATATAAGGCTCCTAAATAACATTGCCCTAATGTAGTTCCTTAACACACACACAAAAGAAAGCACTAGGTGCTCATTTCTACATTATGATTTTGATGCAAAATGTTCCCATGGTTCTTCATATGTAACGCCACCACTGACGGCACCAATAAATTGATATAACGTCATATAGAAAGTTATGACTGATGGTATTTAGCACGCCAAAGCAAATCTTTGCCTCGAGTAGTGCTCGTATATAAGGCTCCTAAATAACATTGCCCTAATGTAGTTCCTTAACACACACACAAAAGAAAGCACTAGGTGCTCATTTCTACATTATGCTTTTGATGCAAAATGTTCCCATGGTTCTTCATATGTAACGCCACCACTGACGGCACCAATAAATTGATATAACGTCATATAGAAAGTTATGACTGATGGTATTTAGCACGCCAAAGCAAATCTTTGCCTCGAGTAGTGCTCGTATATAAGGCTCCTAAATAACATTGCCCTAATGTAGTTCCTTAACACACACACAAAAGAAAGCACTAGGTGCTCATTTCTACATTATGATTTTGATGACAAATGTTCCCATGGTTCTTCATATGTAACGCCACCACTGACGGCACCAATAAATTGATATAACGTCATATAGAAAGTTATGACTGATGGTATTTAGCACGCCAAAGCAAATCTTTGCCTCGAGTAGTGCTCGTATATAAGGCTCCTAAATAACATTGCCCTAATGTAGTTCCTTAACACACACACAAAAGAAAGCACTAGGTGCTCATTTCTACATTATGATTTTGATGAGAAATGTTCCCATGGTTCTTCATATGTAACGCCACCACTGACGGCACCAATAAATTGATATAACGTCATATAGAAAGTTATGACTGATGGTATTTAGCACGCCAAAGCAAATCTTTGCCTCGAGTAGTGCTCGTATATAAGGCTCCTAAATAACATTGCCCTAATGTAGTTCCTTAACACACACACAAAAGAAAGCACTAGGTGCTCATTTCTACATTATGATTTTGATGAGAAATGTTCCCATGGTTCTTCATACGTAATGCCACCACTGACAGCACCAATAAATTGATATAACGTCATATAGAAAGTTATGAGTGATGGTATTTAGCACGCCAAAGCAAATCTTTGCCTCGAGTAGTGCTCGTATATAAGGCTCCTAAATAACATTGCCCTAATGTAGTTCCTTAACACACACACAAAAGAAAGCACTAGGTGCTCATTTCTACATTATGATTTTGATGCAAAATGTTCCCATGGTTCTTCATATGTAACGCCACCACTGACGGCACCAATAAATTGATATAACGCCATATAGAAAGTTATGACTGATGGTATTTAGCACGCCAAAGCAAATCTTTGCCTCGAGTAGTGCTCGTATATAAGGCTCCTAAATAACATTGCCCTAATGTAGTTCCTTAACACACACACAAAAGAAAGCACTAGGTGCTCATTTCTACATTATGATTTTGATGAGAAATGTTCCCATGGTTCTTCATATGTAACGCCACCACTGACGGCACCAATAAATTGATATAACGTCATATAGAAAGTTATGACTGATGGTATTTAGCACGCCAAAGCAAATCTTTGCCTCGAGTAGTGCTCGTATATAAGGCTCCTAAATAACATTGCCCTAATGTAGTTCCTTAACACACACACAAAAGAAAGCACTAGGTGCTCATTTCTACATTATGATTTTGATGCAAAATGTTCCCATGGTTCTTCATATGTAACGCCACCACTGACG
This sequence comes from Rhipicephalus sanguineus, assembly GCF_013339695.2. NCBI lineage: Eukaryota > Metazoa > Arthropoda > Arachnida > Ixodida > Ixodidae > Rhipicephalus > Rhipicephalus sanguineus. The sequence goes on along the minus strand of NC_051178.1, from coordinate 161,563,739 downwards.
GCACCAATAAATTGATATAACGTCATATAGAAAGTTATGACTGATGGTATTTAGCACGCCAAAGCAAATCTTTGCCTCGAGTAGTGCTCGTATATAAGGCTCCTAAATAACATTGCCCTAATGTAGTTCCTTAACACACACACAAAAGAAAGCACTAGGTGCTCATTTCTACATTATGCTTTTGATGCAAAATGTTCCCATGGTTCTTCATATGTAACGCCACCACTGACGGCACCAATAAATTGATATAACGTCATATAGAAAGTTATGACTGATGGTATTTAGCACGCCAAAGCAAATCTTTGCCTCGAGTAGTGCTCGTATATAAGGCTCCTAAATAACATTGCCCTAATGTAGTTCCTTAACACACACACAAAAGAAAGCACTAGGTGCTCATTTCTACATTATGATTTTGATGAGAAATGTTCCCATGGTTCTTCATATGTAACGCCACCACTGACGGCACCAATAAATTGATATAACGTCATATAGAAAGTTATGACTGATGGTATTTAGCACGCCAAAGCAAATCTTTGCCTCGAGTAGTGCTCGTATATAAGGCTCCTAAATAACATTACCCTAATGTAGTTTCATAACTCACACAAAAAACGCCCGCGAGCGCCCCGAGACCATGTCATGTAAATCATGCTGCACATGACATGCTTGTCATGATTTTCTTGATATGACCTGTCATTTATGTTGGTAATCAGGCCATGTTATGACACACCAATTTTGGTGTACATCCGATTAACGAAACGGCCAGGAGAGCACAAAGTCGGAGGCGGCTAGATAGATAGATAGATAGATAGATAGATAGATAGATAGATAGATAGATAGATAGATAGATAGATAGATAGATAGATAGATAGATAGATAGATAGATAGATAGATAGATAGATAGATAGATAGATAGATAGATAGATAGATAGATAGATAGATAGATAGATAGATAGATAGATAGATAGATAGATACGCTCATAGTTGCAGAAGTTCGCTAAGGAATGCTTCGCATTTAAAAAGCAGTGTGCCCATTTCTGCAATATGCTTTTGTGATAGTGTGGCCGCCGCGACCGGGAATAGAAACCGTAGTGACTGGCTTAGTACAAATGTTAATCCGTAACTATAGTTGAAGAAGCCCTGCGATCCCGAACCATAATAACGAGACTTTTGTAAGTAGGCAGTGACTTGAGGTTACTCTGGAATTTTTTTTTTAAAGTCACAGTTTCATGGCAAGGGCGAAGCACTGAATGCGATAGCGTCAAATTGTAATGTTATACGAAGTGAGGCTGACAGCTAACTCTTTTGGATCTGATTTCACGTAACTCTACAAAACGCTGGTGTAAGAGAATACGACCGCTCCAGGGAGAGATTTTCGTTCCGCACAGTCTTTTTGCTTTGAGAGCGCAGAACGTATTATAGGAGCCGCCCGCTGATGGCTGTAGAGATACCGCGCGCGCGAGCGATCGCGACCGCGCCCTTAGAATCAAAGTTCCATGTGGCACGCCGGAGGTGGCGACGACGAGCCGCTTGTAGCCCAGGGCATGTCCATAGAAGGTGGTTCAGGTCTGCTTCCCGCACCGACGCAGGACAAAATGGGGAGTTCGAAGTTGTTTCGGTGTACCCCAACTTGGCGTGGATTGAAGGCGTCACAGCGGTCCTCTCTTCGGAGCTATACGTACTGTTGACGAGTAAGTCCACTTGGGAGTTCATGACCACGCGGGGGTATGACAGCTCACGTGGTGCGCCGAAGATTTTCTTTGTGAATGTCTCCAGTGTCAGAAGGTGGCAGCAGGAGCATAGGTAAGGGGTACACGACCGTTACAGAATGACAAGCGGCATGAGCGGGAACACTAGATCGGCGAATGCGACAAACTCGAACTGAGGACGGATAAGCTGCAACACAACGGTGAAATTGCACTGCTACACCTAAAGAAAGGTAAACGCGACGGAGTGCGCGAACCACTTGCGTCGAGTCCGTGTAGAGGATCACACTCGATGGGTGTTGCATCTCGACGAGTGGCTCAAGTGCGTCAAGGTCATCACAGAGAGCAACTAATTCTGCTAGTACGGGGGCAATGGAGATGTCTAACGCATAACAGCAGGTCTGGTTGACACGGGGGTGAGAAGGGGTGTGCAGCATAGAAGTTGTGAGCCACAGGTGATTCACTGCTTATATCTACCCAGGAACAGCAACCACAGACGTTGGGAATTTAAATGCGAGAGCGTTAAGAAAATCCGGCATCGGCAACGTTGATCCGACGAATCCAAAGAATAAAAATCAGGGTCGCAGCAGTAATTGACAAATGGCGCCAACATTGAAAACTGAACAGTATTACATGCCTGCGACATCTTTTGTTTGCATTTCCAATTTATGTGCATTTTTCCATGCACATAGCTTCATATTAAAAATCAGCATGCATGTCACAGTTGAGAGCGACATTGAAAGTAACGTAGCTTTTTATTTCTGAGACGTTTCTTGTTGATACTACCATTTGGGAAGTTGTGAGCCAGCAAAAAATTAATTTAACTCAGTTTCAAAGTTTAACTGTTACCGAACATAGCGAAGCATCAACTTAAATTTAGAAGCAGACCTGCCGCGCTGGTCTAGTGCTTATGGTGCTCGACTGCTGATCTGGAGGTCACGGGATCAAATCCCGACCGCGGCGGCAGCATTTCGATGGCAGCATAATGCTCAAGGCCCGTGAGCTTAGGTGCACGTTAAAGAACCCCAGCTGGTCTAAACTTCCGGAGCCCTCCACTACAGCGTCTCTCATAATCATAACGCGGTATTGGGACGTAAAACCTCAACAATTATCGTTAATAAATTTAGAAGTGGAGTAACGAAATAAGACGAAATGAGAGGTAAGAAACGCGGTCTAGTCACCTCGCTGCCTCACACTAATTCTATCCTGTTCTTCTCATTTCAAAGTTTCATCCCGGAGGTCAACCAGGTATTTTTTCCTGCCAAGCTGATCGCACGTTCCTGCGCCCTTGACTTGTACCGGGCACACTCGAAATTATGGCAAGAAATGGCATTTTGGATGGCATTCGGACTAAACGAAATCGACATCTCAGGCTCACTTTTCTCGATTCGTTACTTCTTAAAATTTCGCTGAGTGTCGTCGCCAGTAGTGGACCCACAGGGACGCGACGTGGTCTCTTATCGCTGGCCGAGATCGCATCTATAGCCGGTCGCATAAGTTCCACTGAAGACCAGTGCTACGCGATGCGTACGCTTCATTTGTATGGGAGCGTCGTGCGCTCCTCAGTGCGCATCCTGGATGGAGTGGTCGGCGCAGTTCTATTTTTTTACTGTTCCGCCCGACCGTCCGCTACACGTCCACCTGCTGGCACGTCCTTGATCTACTTCGTCCTTGGCGTGGACGCCTTACTTGATCCGTGGGAGGATGCTGTAACGGCGGAGGAGGATGGTACTGCTTAGCCGGTGTCCCTGTGTCTTGGCATCGGCGTGCCGACGTGACGCCTTGCGGTCGCACACTTCTACTTCAGTACAATGTAGTAATTACGTTCGTTAACGTTTTTCCGCCATCAGCCTATAGCTCGCGAATGAAAATAAGAAGACTCAAAAAAGCTGAAAATTATAGAGCGTAGCTATTATGAGTCCCTTCATGGAATTTGCGACGTCACAGTGCGTAACCGAGAGCATGATCGGCACATGGTGAAAGACAGCGAGCGCATTGCGCAAATCGCAAAACGCAGTGCGCGGGTACAGTTGTAGAGTCGGGTTTAACCCGAGAAAAATGTTCCACACATGGAAATAATTCGTCTCTGGTATTTCGCCTCCATCGAAAGGCAAAGAGAGGGTTCACTAATGTGGAAAAGGAAGCTTATTCAACCGCGAACAGGGTCTATACTCACACTCGTTAATTATAACGTAGAACTGTAAAACTATCCCCGGCAGACGGCAACACCCCCGCAGGAGAAGTTTCCCAAGATAGGGGTACAGAGTGGCGGCCGTGATTTGGCATATTCACACATGTGCTGAACTGTGGCCACAGCTGGGGCCCTGGGGTTCTATTCAGCGCTGCCTTATCATTCACCGCTCAAAGGGCGGCTGACCGCGTCGATAACATGCGAGCGGACCGTCGCTCTTACCAGTGACAAAACACGAAAACTGCGCCGCTGCGCTTCGGCGGCCGCAACTAAAACGCTGACGCGCGTTTAGTTATCATTCGATGGCTGGCCGGGTGCGCGGCTTTCCGTTTCCTTGCAAATGCTACGACAGTATTGTTAATGTTACTTATGATACGCATGCCAGGAATATTTTAATTTGCTTCCGTAGCCACATTGTAATTATGGTAGGCAGTCGCTGTTCAGCGGTATGGCTCCGCAGGAGCTCTATAACCACGGCGAATACCTGTCTTTCTTCCAGTCTCCCACCAATGATAGGTACGTATGCTTGCAGAAAATGTCTTCGTGTTTCGTCATTTTTTCCCGTAATTTTCTCCTTACCGCACTGGAACTGAGACAAGCATGTGTGCTTAGATGGTCAAAAGTGTACAAATTTCGCAGCCATGCGAATAAAAACGCCTTCGAAAAGTGGAGGCGTAAGATGAGATTTATGAAACAGACCATGCTTGTTTGATAAAATGTTGTGAACCAAGTAGGAGGGATACATTAGTAGTTTCCAAAAAATAAAGAATGTCGAGTGTTTTTCAGCGCGCGCTAGATTCGTTTTTCTTGTGGGCGCATGTTTGTCAGTGTCATTGTTGTGTATTTGCGTGTATGTATTGATCCCAAACGCGTTCGAGTGCTTACGCTTTATACCACTCCGTCGACATCCAGTGCAATACGATTAATTTACGTGAATCCCCACCTACGTGGGGCATGACAATAAATATGGGGGTGTATAGGCGTACTCGTAGAAAGCAAGTGATGGAATTCCAGGCTCTCCTTGTCACTAGCAGTAAATGCTGTTTTACGACTGTCTTATATTAAAAGTTGGTTATGGTTGGTGTGAGCGCTAACTGATGGTGCAAACGAGCAAGACACCCCGTGCAATTCGTTTTGTCTCTTAAATGTACGACGACGAAGGCAAGCCGTTTATGAGTTAGCGATAACGGTTCTAACACGTTAATTTTATTTCCTGCATTGAAACAGAGTTAGTTTGCTTGCTGTCAATGAAGATTATCATTCTCTTAACTCACTCTTGAATTGTTTGTGCTGGTACAGTTATGCCCTTCGCCTTCATGTAAGTCTAGTACACACCAGCAAAGCGTTCCAAATGACGCTGATGCACGCTGACGGTCGTATAAACGCCCTTCAAACATGTGAGCGAAAGATTGAGGAACATGCAGCTCTACGCGAGTACCACCCTCTTTCGCCCTCTTCTATTAAAAATGACCAGCAGCGTCGGCGCATATGTGCGCAGAATACGTAAAAGAAGAAAAGCCCCGCAAAAGCGGTCTTTTTTTCCATTAAACGTATGCAAAACAGTTTTCTTTTCCGCTTGCTTGCGCAGCGCCATCTTTTGGTTGGCCTGGGTTTGTTCAATGTGCTACCACTGCTCATTTTTCGTACCGCCTTTATGTCTACAGTGGCTACAGTCTACTTTCTCTAAAATGGTTGTTTATTCTGTGCGTAAACTGTCTTTTGTGCGAACTTGTTTGTCTACAAATGGGGTCGCACGGCGAGAATGCTGAACAGTTATGAGACGAGCGCCCACCCTTCCGCTTCATTCCTGACGGCGGCCACTCTGCATCACCCATAGCTGGATTTTAGGGTGTCTGACACGCACTCCTGCGTTGCCGCTCATATAGCTCACGACTGTAGTCTCAACAACAACAACAACAACAACAACAACAACAACAAAAACACTAGCACAAGTGAACGGTGGCCGGAGCCGCAAAATTGCAACACGCGGCGCTGTTGTTCACGAGCACGCCGATAGCGAGATTGCCAAGCCCATTCCACTTTTCAAAACAGGGGTGGCCGGCGGACCATCGGAAAGCAGGCCATCTTGCCGTTGGCCCGTCCGAAAGCCTGTATCTTAAAGAAACACTTGTTCATTGTTTATCGCCAGATGTGGCTATGCGCATGATATCTTCTTTTGCTTTTCTTTTGTCGCTGAAGTAGCAAGCAACCGTACCTTTATCGCAGTTGCCCAGAAAAAGCTGCTTGTTGGAGTGCTTTTCCCCGGCCACCCTTGCTTTGGAAAAGGGCATGCGCTTGGCGTCCTCAATATCGGCGCGCTCTGGAAAAACGCGGCGCCGCGTGTCGAAATCTTACGGCTCCGGCAACCGGTCAAGTGTGCCAACCTTTGTCCGTTGATACTGTATACATGGTCTCAGAACACATCTGAAAGCGGGAAAGACCCTCTTTCTTGGAATTGAGGTGGTAGGGCGCAGTAGAGTATACGCACATAGTCTCTTCTTTTTCCAAACATTCAAACATTGTTTATAAAACATTTCTGACGACAATACTATTGTATCGAACTCAAAATTAGAACAAATGATGTACATTAGCGGCCGTGTCAGCATTGGCTAAAAGAGAACCTGCTCGTGTCCCATGGGTGTGAAGGGCATAAGGCTAAAACTGATCACGAGGCTAATGTGTGCATCATGCGTATTTCTCAGTGATTACAGTAAGACGCTGCCGATTTGTGGGAATGCAGTGTAACTTTGTGCTGAACGTAACTATAAAATAACAGTGAAGTAGTAATTCGTACCTAGTGACGTGCGGTCCACTAAAGAAATGCTCTGCCACAGCCAGTGTTGGCAAAGGTTACCCACTACAAGGCCTTTCATTTCTCGCATTTTACTAAAGCTCGGATCAACTCACAGCAACTTCGCAGGACCGTGCGATAGCGCGAGATGGTGATTCTGAGAAATATTTCGAAAACATGATAGGAAGAAGCCACAGCATTGGGAATTCGGGATGGTGGTAGAGCGGAAGGACGACTCGTCTGGCTCACCAAAGTGAGCGTGTCCTGCGCATCTGTGCAGCAATTTGCGATGAGCGAAAACCGGTGCAGTTCAAACGCGGTATCTGCTGCCGCATGGAGCCGATTATCTAGTTCCGTGCAGCACGTCGCCTGTCCACGCCATCACTGCAAGGGGCGCTTTCTGTACAGCGCTCGCACGTTTGCCGTCGCAGTTTCCTTCGCAACCTATTTTCTTCTGACCGTACATAGACGCCACGGACAAAGGTCGGCAAACTCACGCATGAATCGACTCACTCAGACTCACTCACTCAGATCGTGCCGTGATTCTGAGTCTGATTTTGTTTGGCTAAGGAAAATTTTAGTGAGTCTGAGTCCGAGTGAGTCCGATTGAAGAAAACATTGGCGAGTCTGAGTGAGCTCCACTTGTTGTTGCCGATCTATGGTCCTATCTACTCATGTTCAGTTTTACTATCAGCCTTACACAGGCTTAAGTTTATACTGAAGTCTATTCACATATATCTGAATGAACTAGCGTTCTGCTCCATCTCAATATTTATTGATCAGAGGCGTGAGTTGCGGGTGGGGGATGTCACGACTTCCACCCACAAACACTTCTGCGGGAAGTTCATCATATAAATATCTCGTGTGAGTCGCGTATTTTATAAAAATGTCCTGTGAAACTCACCTAATTACCTTCCTTCATGAGGTACACTTAGAGTTTGACTGCAGCACAACAAACTGATGCCACCTTTTAGATTTAGCGAAAAGTTTGATAAAGTGTCTTATCAGCTTCTTCTTTTTAAGCCCTTCTGGCTTAAACATTAACTCTAGTGTTCTTAATTGGATTGCAGCCTTTCTGAATAACAAACTCGCAATCAGTTTTTGTTAATGAGTACGTTCGTAACTTTCTTCCAGTGACGTCCGGTGTTCCCCAAGGTTCGGTATTAGGTCCTTTACCGTTCCTTGTGCACATTAACGACTTACATTTGCATGTTTCATGTTACATTGTCATGCACAGTAAACCACTTTACACCCTTAAGGGGGTTTTGCCGTGTCTATAACTAACACCCTTACACCCTAGGAAAAGGGTGTTTTGACGTATCAAAACACCCATACCATAGGGTGTTTTCAATAGCCTAAACACCCTTATCACTGAAAAATGTGAAAAAAAAATCTACCAGTCAGGGGACACGCAATTACAGATGACATCAGCACAGAAGGTGACGCACGCGCCAAACCGCACACACAACAGAGCGTATTGTAAAATACCACATGGACGGAGCGCTCGTGCTACACAACCTTACACTGACCATCTGGTATATATAGCCATAGTATCTTAAGCCGCCGTTCAGTGCCGGTGGAGATATTCCTGTTCCGTATAAATGAACATTAAACATTAAGAGAATAGGCGTACATTTTATGGTACGCTTGTAGATATCTCTAAAAGAGACATGGCTTTTAATCTAAACTCGCCTAAGATCCAACGACATTTTAATTAGCGAGTCCCAGTTATCATCTGGCACGCTGTGGTACGGGCCATGGGTGTTTCAATAACCCATAACACCCTTACCTCTTAAAGGGTGTTTTGTTAGAGCATTACCCCTTGAAGGTTATATTGAAGAAGGAAAACACCCTTACACCCTAATTTTTGCTAATTTTGTTAGGCAAAAGGGTGTTTTGCTTGCTTGAAACACCCTTAAGGGTGCAAAGTGGTTTACAGTGTGTTAGCCGACGATTGCGTTATTATTCGTACTGTTAGTCTATCTGCGCAGCAAGCACTTCAACATGATCTTAACTCTATTGAAGCGTGGTGTGACCAGCGGCTCATGACACCTAACCCAACTAAATGCAAATCATTATGTTTCTCACGTCGTCCAAGCCCTTTAACCTTTCCTTCACCAGTCGGTAAAGTTCACTTGGACAGAGCTGAATCCAGTAAGTACCTAGGCTAACATTGTCATATGATCTAACGCGGGATGCGCCTGTCACTAACATAATAGCGGGTGCTAACAAATTACTCGGATTTCTAAAACGACATTTACGCCACGCTCCCAAACACTTGAAACTTCTAGCCCACAAATCCATTATCATACCAAAGCTTGAGAATGCAGCCGCCATTTCAAGACCACCTCAGGCTTATTTAGCAAATTCACTCGAGGCACTACAGGACCACGCGGTACGAATTATTCAATCATCATATTCGTACTAATTTGGTGTGTCATCGCTGGAAGAAAAATCACCTCTATTAAATGCGAAGCATTTCTGAGCGAACCTTTGGCTCTTTGAGCGTTTCTATCTATCTATCTATCTATCTATCTATCTATCTATCTATCTATCTATCTATCTATCTATCTATCTATCTATCTATCTATCTATCTATCTATCTATCTATCTATCTATCTATCTATCTATCTATCTATCTATCTATCTATCTATCTATCTATCTATCTATCTATACGTCTGGGTATAGTCGTTATTTCTTTGCATATTCGCATTTGTCTGAATATTCGGGAAGATACTCGAAACTCCATAGGGTCGGTTATCGATGCCTAAGACGACTTGGATGGCGAAAGGCCGTACGCGATCACTTTATTTCGTACGCGATGTCGGGGTCCATGAAGACTTTCGTGGCGTATTTCCGTCACAATACGTCAGCAAAATGAACTTGATCAGATGGCAAAGAAGAAAAAACTACAAGTTCCGTACACGGGAGTCGAACCCATGACCGCTCTGCTCGCGACGAAATTTGGCAGACGCTATAACCTCTGCGTCAAGGTCACACATGCAGGAGGCTTCACGAACGCTCATTTTGGCTCTCGCATTTCCTTTCTCAGTGCTGTTAGATAGGTGTTGGTTGGGGAGTGGTGTCGCTGTCTGGGAGCGGCAGAGTGAAGTAACTCATGACCTCCGCGACCATAGTTCTGGCAACGCGTCATTGCTCCGTTAACCCGGCCGTACCATTCGGCGCGTTTCCAAAAGAAGTGCAATTTTGTCAACGCCTTAACACACCCCGAGGTGGCGGCTTTAGTCCAAGCCTCGTTCGTAGCATCCATTCGTAATAAAAAATAGCTAGCGCGGCGAAAAGGTCGGGATACCCAGACGTATTCGCGAGCGCATCGTCGTTCTGCCGTTGCCTAAGAGCATGCACCCGACACATCACATCGGTCGGCGCAACAGGCGCGCCCAAGACCTTGAAAAGAAATTCGGCAGCAGCAAAGACACAGTTTACGTGGACGCGGCCCGTTACGAGTGCCACCGCGGCTTCGCGGTCGCGATCACGGATCACGCAGGAACTTGCGTCACGAGTGCGACGATAGGCACGGAAGAGACGGAGGCGGCCGAAGAAGCTGCCATAGCCCTCGCGATAGCAACCACGGACGCCGAGGTGATAATAGGCGACTCGCAGGCGGCGATACGCAACTACGCCAGCGGCCGGATCTCCCGCGAAGCGGCCCGCATTCTCCAAATTCACGAAGGCAACATTTGCCGCAAAAACGAAAGTTTCCTCATATGGACCCCCGCCCACACGGACCCTCCGCTTGCGGGCAACGCGACTGCCCACGCCGCGGCTCGAGGACTTACACGCCGAGCTGCGACGCCTGCCGACAGTCCCGATGTCTCGCACACTTCGACAGCGATGCGGGAATGGACGTGGGGGGATCGCATGACCACTTTCAGAGACATCACACAACACTACAGACTGAACAGATGCAAATATCCACCACCCCACGCCAAACTAAACAAGAAACAGCAGGTTGCCTGGAGACAACTACAGACACACACGTACCCAAATCCGGTGATCCTTCGCCTCTGCTACCCAGACATTTATACGTCCGACGCGTGTAAAGCGTGCGGAGCCAGAGCGACGCTGCAGCACATGCTGTGGAAATGTACCGGTAGCCAGCAGCAGTCCCCTACGAACCCGGTAGACATGGCAGTCTCGAACCGCGAGGCGCGGTGGGAGGCGGCTCTGCTCAGCCACGACCTTGCCGATCAACTGTGGGCCGTCCGGCACGCCCAGGATGCCGCCAGGGTCCAAGGACTCGAGGCCGTCACCTAGGCCGGGGTGCTTGTAGCCCCACCCCACCCAATGACGCCGGACATGTCCAATAAAGTTTTTTACTACTACTACGACGCTCGCCTGGCTGTCACACCGCATTCCTCGCTCAAACCGTGAGAAATCACTACCAGACCAGAAGAGAGACACGACGCGCGTCGCGTTTCTCGTCGCCTTTCTAGCACGGCCGTGGTGTGATCTTCCTGTTAACTATTTAACATTTCGTGGTATGGTGACCTTAGTCCATGCTCAGAAAAGAAGCTCAGCGTCCAATAACCAACGGCCTTCTGGCTGTCACACCGCTTTCGCTGGTTACGCTTTCCCCGTGCCAATGGAACAGCCTGAGCAACTCTAGCAATGGCGCTTTTCCGGAGCCAATCTGGGAGGCCATGAGCACGACGTAAGATTTTATACTTATTTTACACCGTGGCTACGAGTACTGCGCCATGACACTGATGACCACCGACTGCAAGCGTTTCGGTAGTCTCAGCGCGGTGGATAGTTTCGCTGCAATATTGTAGATACCTCTATGGTCGGTGAAATGTGACACGCACGGGGATTCGATTGGTGACGTCCGCGGTGTATTACACCGTGGAGACGGCGCAGTTACGCGATTCGCTTTTTGCGTCAGTGTGTGACGTCTCCTCGCTAACGTAGGGCCGCTTCCAAGTGGACTAATGGTGTTTCTTCGCCGCCTACTGCTTCGAGTGCACTGACACCGACTACTAGGGAGCTCATATATTGCCGTTTCTCTCCTCAAAAATGACGACGCTTTGAAATAGTACATGTCGAGTTACTGTTTATTACGTGCACGTTGAAGCCGTATTTGCGCGGGATTCACCGTGTGCAGGCGCATGTTAACTACTTCAGCTACTACAAAGGCCTAATCATGTTCTAGGACGTTAGTCGGGATGAAGATGTGCTACCAGGCGTTAACGTGGGTGCGTCCACATCAAGCGGTGCTATAGCTGCCAGGCACCAGGAGACATTGTGCAAGATCTCGTATATCAGTGTATAATATTCCTTCAACTGCTTCTGCGAGGACAAGTTTCACTTTCGTGTTATAGCAATTTCGATTCCTGTGAACCGTGGCTTTCTATGGTTTTCTATCTCTGTCTACTTCTCCTTGTGTTGTATTCATTATATCAGCACATTTACAATTGGTACCATCGACGTACGTTGCGTTTGCGTCGAGCTTCAATCTTGGTACCATATGTATTGACGCCGGACACTGCCACACAGTCTCATTCCGCGCTTCATTACCCACTTAAAGGGCCCCTAAATAATTCCAAGTTCAAAGACGAGAGAGTGGTGTGTTTGTCGCCCTCACTACCCTTCCTACTGGCGATATCGCATCCTCGCCACGTATTTCTTCATAAAGCACGTGTACAATGTCAGCACTAAGGCTAGAGCCTATCTGAATTTCACGCTTGTGCCTCTCTATCTCTCTTCTTTCTATTCCTCCTTCCCGATCCCCCAGTCTAGGGTAGCCAACCGGAAGTGCTTCTGGGTAACCTCCTTGCCTTCTCCTTTTCTGTTTTCATCCTCCTTGTCTACATACACCCTGTTACCTCCGCTTGCGCAGTTGGGAACGCACAAAACAAAGTGATATCAGTTGGTCGCGCAGGATAGACATGCGAGACAAGGAAGAACGGGTGGGCGACTCATGTAAAAACAGGGCAGGAGACAATTCAGAACTGCTATTTCTTGTATATGAACCTTAGTGAAGTCACTTGAATCACCCTTCTGGCGTCACGAAGTGCGTCAAAAAGACGAGAAATACCTAAAGAGGATAACGCGCTCGTTTTTTAGGAGCTGGCTCGCCAGGTTCTTAAGCTGGGGCCAAGTACCGCACCGTAAGCGTAACCTTAGTTCCAGAGGCGACCGCTACAGGCGCATCTCGCGCTAAAGAGAAGACTTCTTCCTCTTGTTCTTCGAGAGCCTTGATGATGATAATAACGCAGGGAAAACCACATATAGCATAGCCAACTGTACCATACGGCGCTCTCTCTACTCCGGCAGTGCGCTTCGATACTAATAACATGAACGAAGAACACAAGGCGGCGGAGCGGAGGGCTCGCAAGGCAGCAGCAGCACGGGCTTGCCGCCAAGACCCTGCGGTAGAACTCGCGAGGCCGTAGACAGACGTCAGCGTCGTGCGGACCCCGAGATACAAGCCCGCGAAGCCGAAGCAGCTGAAGTGGCGGCAAGAGAACCTCGAAGATCTACGGATGCGGGATGCAGCGGCCAAGCACCCAAAGCGGTCACTACCTGAAGTTGGTGGCACCTACGCGCGCTTGAAGCGCGATTTCCTCGACCACACGTTCGGTCACAGCTGCAAGGTCTACAACCACTTGTGTTTCGACAACAACCTGACCATAATCGCTACTATACCAACGTGTGACGTCTTTATATGACAGTAGAGAAATTGTAAGGAGCATTCACGGTTTACCCGATTATCTCCGAGCCAGCTCCTCAATCATCATTCACTTTGTAGATATGGCGTGATTTTTTTGTATGTTCAGAGGCTTTTTAGTGGCATTTTAGGCTTTCGTCTTAGTAAGCATTTCTGGAATCGACTGTGCTTCCAATTAGGAAAAATTACACCATTTCCCGCTAAAGGGGACCATGAGGCGATGCGAAGCCGGAGCACTTGCACGATCGCATTCCGTTGGCGTTCTTTGGGCATGCTACCGACCTCGCGTCGTGGAATGCGAAGAGGAACGCTACGCGCGTCCTGTCTTCCCTCTAGCCTGGCCGTTAATTCTCACAGAGCGAGCGGGGAACGCGGTCGGCAGGCGTGTGAGACGGGGGCAGCGTAGGAGAGGAGAAAGAGGGGGAGGGGACGCGCATGCGCTGGTGCTCATCGCGGCGTTGCGCAGGAGAGAATTTCGGCATGTCTAGCACGCGTTTCAGAGGAAGAGTGGAAAGGGGAAAGGGAGAGGGAAGTGGAGAGGGGGATGGGATAAGGGGAGAGGGAGATGGGGCGTGGAGAGGTAAGTGGAGAGGGTGAGTGGAGAGGGTATGCGCATGCGCAGTAAAGGTGGTCACGCCGCACACCACCACCACAACCACCGGATTGAACTCCGCCATAAGATACTTCGAATCTAATATATTCGATTCGTATTCGAATTTCGAGTATTCGGACAGCTCTGCTCAAAGGCTGTTTTTCGACAAAGCTGTCAAATTGGGGCCGTAAACTACAACATGCACAGACGAAAAAAAACAGCACGATCTCCCCTATAAGCTGTTTCTTCTCTGGACGATAGAAGCACTTCTTGTAGCACTAGTTGGAGAGCTAGCAGTACAAGTTTTCCTGTCCTTCAACACAACATACCAAGCTTCGTAAAGTACTCGTTTGCAGGCGGGACATGCTATTCCTCGTAATTCGTTCGGATTCGGCTGATGATGCACGCTCTTGTGACGTCTTCGTTGGAGCATCAGACTTCGGTACTAGAGACTCGTTGAAATCTTTATTTATCCGGTGTAAATATGCGCTGCGTTGACGTCACTTGTGTATGTGTGTGTGTATCATGCGACTTGTGAATGACGTCGCTCTCGGGGTTATCTGACCAGAAGTGTTGAAAGGCGGGCTAGTTGATATAGGTTCATACTGAAATATTCTTTAAAGGAACCCTTTTTTGTGCGCAAAACGTTTGAGGAAAAAACTGGAGATAGGACAGAGCGCACACTTACAACCATTTTATTGCTCAGATGGCGGGAGAATATATACACGTTCAGATGGGTGAGGGGATGAAGCAACCATGAGAAAGGGAAGGCAACAGCGCATGGGCAAAAGGCTATTCACGTATTGAAATGACACATCAATTCAACAGATACCGATATTCATTATCCGACAAATTGATAGAAGCGGCACTCACACACACTGGTCCTGCCTTGCGAATCAAGAAGGATGGGTGCCCTTTTAGGGTCATCGTATCGGAACGTGACTCCTGGCAAAAACTCGTTGGAAGGTATCTTCAAGCGCATATTTCAGCCCTGAGGATCGAAGATCCGTTTCTTGTAAGGAAACCACACGATGTTACAGACTTTCTTAGTGATGGGTGCCCTCAAAGTATTCGTGCTTTTTCCATAGACGTCAAAGACTTGTTTTATTCCCTCCCTCAGGCCATCGTGTGCGAGGAAGTGAAAGAATGCATCCAACGCTTCGGTGAGAATGACTTCTGTAAACTTTGTGGGACAGAAGTAGAAAGCTTTCTTGAACTTTTGAACTTTTATTTGAAGTCGACGTTTATTACGAGGAACGACAAGTGGTATATTCAAAACCAGGGTGTGTGCATTGGTTCATGTTTGGCTCCTGTCCTAAGTGATATTTTGTTAGCTCGTTACGACAAACGCATAGAAGCGGGACTTGTTGAGACAGATACCGTGAAGGTATTCCATTACGTTGACGATTTTTTAGTGATATATAATGCATACCAGCGAGACACACGACAACACGCTGATCAGATTTTTAGGAATTTTTCCGCTAACATGACTAACCTGCAGTTGACGACAGAGTTCCCTGAGAACAACCGGCTTCGATTTTTAGACATAGAACTTACTTTCCTGCCAGATCACGTGTGCTGGCAATATGCCCCCCGCTCTCAGAAAGGCCTGCTTCCTTTTACCTCCGCACACTCCAAGCTCGTGAAGCGGGGAATCGCAAAAACATGCATGATGGCATCCCTGTCAAGGTCCTGTCATCACCAAGTCGAGAGCAGTTTTCGTAACCAAATTGATCGTCTTAAAGCAGCAGGTTTTCCTGATCATTTGCTCTCGGGCATAGCCGAGTCACTTTTTAACGACTTGAAGCAGGGAAGGGGTTCACAAAAGAAAACTCAGGACGAGCCGAAGCCGAAAGTCTCGGCCATACCCTATGTGCACAATGTTTCGCATCGCTTAAAAAGAATTGTCGAAAAAACTGGAGTGAAGGTTGTTTTTACGGCCAAGAATAAGCTAGGGTCCCTTTGTAAAAGAGTGAATTCGGAAGATACTTCAAGCGTTGGTTGCACTAAAAATCATGTGAAAAAGTTTGTAAAATGCATTTTTGGAGTTGTGTACAATATTTCCTTATCATGTGGTCGATGCTACATCGGCCAGACGGGGCGTTGTCTCAACGACCGCCTCAGGGAACATGCGCATCTCATGCGCGGGTCTGTGGGCAGTCACTTGGCTAGTCACTGTTCCAAGTGTGGGTGTACCCCCAAGTTCGAAGAATGTCAAGTAATGGCAAGATACGGGGACAAGAGGGCACGCGAAATTTACGAAGCCTTCTTGATTCGCAAGGCAGGACCAGTGTGTGTGAGTGCCGCTTCTATCAATTTGTCGGATAATGAATATCGGTATCTGTTGAATTGATGTGTCATTTCAATACGTGAATAGCCTTTTGCCCATGCGCTGTTGCCTTCCCTTTCTCATGGTTGCTTCATCCCCTCACCCATCTGAACGTGTATATATTCTCCCGCCATCTGAGCAATAAAATGGTTGTAAGTGTGCGCTCTGTCCTATCTCCAGTTTTTTCCTCAAACGTTTTGCGCACAAAAAAGGGTTCCTTTAAAGAATGCAGTACCAACCAGCCCAAGCAGCTACCTTGTTGCTGAAATATTGGCAGCGCAAACTAACGGGACACAGACCCAGCTAGCACAAAACGGATAATTGACGTTTTATAAACGTTTATCCGAGACGATAAAAACGTTTAGAAAACGTCACGGAAAAGAAGCTAAAGATCTAGAAAACTTTTTATATCTCGTCTAATGTCCGGCTAGAATCCGTTTTTAAGACCATCTAGAAAACGTTTTTAAGACGATCTGAAAAAACGCCAGGCCTGCGCGGAAAGCGCAGCACAGTCACAGCGAAAACTGGAAGAGCGGCATTTGTAGAGCCCGTTATAACCTCGCCTGTGGCTGCGAATACAGGTACATTAGCAACGTACTCACTACGCCACAAAGCGTAATTTTTGGGAAGTTGGGAAGCACGCAGCACGACATTATTCGTTGTTCTGCGGAGAAGCGAGGTACCATATGTAAGCGATTATGTGCAGTTTGTTGATGCGGCGGTTGATGACGATGAATAATCATGGTTGCGCCCTTTGTACTGGGTTGGAAGCTTTAAACGACCCACTAGTTACGTAATGCATATTGTGTGACGCCCGGTCGTTATTTACCTGTCCCACCACGCTTTATAACACACTTTAACCGGAGAAACGTAGAGCGAGAGAGAGAGAGAATTGACTTTATTGAGAGCCTGAGGAAATGGATCATGGGAGCCTTATGGGCTTCCTTGACAACCAACAGAAGTGCACTTGCGAGGAACCCACTACGCTATAAATCATTGTAATTTCTGAGAAGTAGGGCAGTAGGCACTGTGCCATTTTTCGTCATTCTACAGACAGCCGTGGTACCTGCTAAACGCATGTAAGGCATTATGCGCACTTTGTTGATGCTGTGCGTGATGACGATGAAAAATTATGGCAGAGCTCTTTGTAATGGGTTGGAAGCATTCAACAACCTACTCGTTGCGCAATTCGCATTGTGTGACGCCTGGTTACAGAATTCGCGTTGTGCGACGGTTGGTGCTTATTCTACTCTTTTACCACGCTATATTGCATTAGCTAATGTGGTTCCTTCCCGACATGAAGCCTCTATAGGACCTTTTTGCAAAGCAATTTCAAGCACCGGCATGGCTCAGAGGTTGAATACTGGGCTCCCACGCAGAGGGCCCAGGTTCGAACCTCGTTTCATCCTGGAATTTTTTTCCAATTTAGTTTTTTTTTCTTATTTCGAGCGATACTGGTTACGGACACCGGCGGCGGCGGCAGCGGCGGCGGCGGCGGCGGCGGCGGCGGACAACTACGGCACCAAAAACGGCCGGTGAAATGATCTCATAACAGCTTTCGCTGTAAAACGTTTTTAAGACGATCTAGGAAACGTTTTAAAAACGTCGCGAAAAATCCCATTTTTAAAACACATAAAGATATCACATTGCATCGTCTTTGAAAAGACGTTTTCTAAACGTTTTTAAGACGATATCGAAAACGTGTTAAAAACGTCGCAAAAAATCCCATTTTTAAAATAAAATATCCCATTGCGTCGTCTTTGAAAAAACATTTTCTAAACGTTTTTAAGACGTCATGCAGGATCTCTTTTCTTTTAGCTGTTTTGTTTTTTGCGCAGGCAATTATAACAGTGCACGTTTTTAGGAAGCCCTCTCTGTTATAGTAATTACAGTTACTCAATTCTGTAATTACTATTACAGGGTGAGAGCTCGGTAGATTCACAGACAAAAGTGGTCATGTCATAATTTATTATGTAAAACAGCAACGATTCCTGTACAGCATAGAAACGTAAAAACCACGAAATATGATATAGATGCGACTCTATAACATTATTCAGAAGCGACAAAAGAACACAAAATATCGCGGTAATTAAAATGCAGCTATATAGTATTCAATTTTCAAGAACACTTTTTGTTGCACGAGTCATCATTCGCAAAATTGTTGTCAAACAACTAACAGCGCAGTATGACAAAATTTAGGATCTGGCACAGCCGTTCTGCAATATGTAAGCGTCGTCTCATTAGCTTTACTTAATCAAACGCAAGGATGAAGTGAAGAGAAATTGTCGACAAGGGAATGTCGCTGAAACCAACGACTCGACAAGGGGACTAGTTTCCGTCAGTCAGGGGCGTAGCCAGAAATATTTTTCGGGGCGGGGGGGGGGCGGTCAAATATACTTTATGTATGTTCGTGCGTGCGTTTGTATGTGTGAGTGTATATAAACGCGAGCAAAATTGAAATTTTCGGGAGGGGGGGGGTTGAACCCCCCCTTGGCTACGCCCCTGCCCTCAGGGCCCTGACGAAGACAAGCATTCATGATGAAACGTTTCCTTAACGCTTCATCTTTCGCTGAACTTTTTTCTTGTAGGAAGGAGAGAAAGAGAACGAACAGAGGATAGGCAGGGAGGTTAACTAGCGTCCAGATTGCTACCCTACTCATGGGAGGAGAATCAGGGAGTAAAATAGAGAGAAAGAGACACATTTCACAACACACACACAGAGGAGTGTATCACAGGTGGTCACTCAATTTGTTGCCTTGAAGTACTGCAGGAGGGCTCGTGTGGTTTTCTGGGCTGATGTGCTATGAAGACAGACTCCCAAGATCTTTCCTTCGGGAAAAGGACGACCGTCAAGTCTTCTGAAGGCACACTGGCACACTGGAGAGTCCGGCGATGTGTTTGAAATAGCATAGTGTGGCACAAATGATGATCGATAGTCTCTACACAGTTGCAGTTATCGCACATTGATGAATCTGCCCTACCAATACGATAGGTGAATGAGTTAGAAGACGCTACACCGAGCCACAGCCAACACAGCAACACAACAAAAAGACGTGGACAGTAGAAGTGGACAGGACAGCGCTTACTCCTGTCCACTTCTACTGTCCACGTTTTTCTTTCTTCAGTGTGCTTCAACCTAATTTTCCAAACATGAACGTAAACCAACAGGCCCAACTCGCCATCTTGCTCCAACACAGCATTCTAAGCAGGAAAGGAGGCATGCATCGAGCACCTGGTGTGTGTCTCCCTTCGTTTCAAAACAATCGTTCAGTAGCGCTACTTAAGACCACAGTTAGTGGAAATCGACTCCAATTTGTTTAAATCACTAATAACAAAACAAAACTGCAGAATAATATTTGGTCCACCCAGCCAAGAATGCGTAATGAAAAAAGAACGTAAATTGCTTGCAAAATCACTGTTGCTGAAGTGTATTGCTCACAAAATGAAACTTTTAGGAAAGTTCTTACAACATATGCTTCTGTTGGAACATTTCTCACTGAAAAAATGTTGGCAAAAACTCTGGCATCATTACAAAAGTAAGACTAGACGTTGGGAACAAAAGGCGCCATTTTAGACGTTAGGTAAAAAATGGTTGATCCCTCCGTCATAGGAATCGGAATAACACGAAAGTAAAGCGTGCCCTTACAGAAGTAACTGAATGTTTACTGTACATTGATATAAGAGAGTTTGCACAATGTATATTGATGTCTGGCAGCTATAGCACCGTTTAACGTGGATGCACCCACTTTGATGATTGGTGGTACATCTCCATCCCGACGACTAACGTCCATGTTAAGTGATTAAACAGACTCTTGTGGTAGCTGTAGTAGTTAACGGTGAAAGCGTAATCAGAGAACGAGGTGTGATAGCCAGAAGAGCGTCGCATATTGGACGCAGAACTTGGTCGCCATCCCGCGGCCTGTTAAAATGTGTTTGAACACCAAGCGCCGGACTAGAAGGAAACGCAAAGCGCGTCGTGCCCGGCCGCGATTTTTCGCGGCCGGGCACGACCGTAGCCCCGGCCGCGATTTTTCTCGGGGCAAGCGCGTGAGCGGGGAACTCGGTGTTACAGCCATGTGAGGCAGGCGCGCGTCGCAGAGCTATTGTTGGTTCAGATTAGCGTGATGCTATGAGCGAGGCCGACGCTTTTACGACGCTTGAGCTAAGGTCGCCACCTCGTGGTGTGGTAAGGCATTATGATAATTGAACTTCTATTAAAAACGCGCCGAATGGGACGGACGTGTAATGGTGTAACGCGTTACAGCTAGTGTTGATCGCGGAGACCACAGTAATGACTAATTACTTTACCGCTAACAGAGGGCAACGACACCCCGACGACCGGGAGAGTGGTAGATATAAAAAGGCGCGTTTGTAAAGCCTCCAGAGTCTGTGACCGTGGCGCAATGGATAGCGTGCCCGGCATGTGTTGTTGGGGCCTGACCGGTCGTGGGTACGACGCCCGTTGACGGAACATTTTTCCTTTCCCTTTTGATGGTGTAAATTTTTCGACATCATTTCCGTGACGGAAATACGTCACTGAAGTCTTGGTGGACCCCGGCATAAAACACTTTCTTGTTAAAATATTTGTGGATGCAGCATCCGTGTTTCAAACGGCACCCACTGAAGAAGTAACGGTTTCAGGCTTCGAAATGCAGCGTACAAAACTTATCACAGAAATTATGGTCTGACATCCCTAGAAAACACACAGTTAAGCTTAGATGTGCCATCGCTAGCAGAAAATATGAACACTGTAAATTACAGCGACATATAAGAAAAAGTGCAACTAAACCAACTGTAGCGCGAAAACAAAATGTATGAACAGAAAACTGATGGAAACGACCACAAAAATTAGAATGAATGAGCCACTTACTAAAATGAATAAATAAAAATTAGGAATATGAAAATACTAGCCTGATAAAAAAACATATTTAATTTATGATGCCCATTATTAGAAAATGTCAGGCTAAAAGAACAAATTCATAAAATGATAAGACACATCAGCTAAAGAAATCGGGACTCTTCCCCATTTTTTACTCAATAAGCACACAGCTGTAAACTCAGGATTGTCAGAGGCAGATCAGGGTATTGCACTTAGTACATCACATTGCTCAGTGTCAAAATATCACAATGTGTGGCAAGTCAGTCTGAACACATGGCTTCATGACAGGTACTTGATGGAAATCACTAGGCACATCCGGAAGTCTGCAAAGAACACTACAAATAGCATACACACGAAAGTTGTTGTGCCATTTGCAGCATGGGGCAGCGTTCCACGTCAAATATATTTTAGCACAATAGCCCTAGTGCGGTTTCTTGAAGATTACGACAAACAGAGACGCTCAAAAAAGGTTAACTGCTTTAGAAACTGTGACCTTTTGTTTTTGAAAGTTTCCAAGGAAGAGAGAAAAATGTCAATCTCTTGACATTCATCTTTTTTCGTACTAAAACCTGTCAGTCAGCCCATCAAAAAGAAGAAAGTAATAATTTAGTTGGTGTAGCCTTTGATTCTAAACATCTAGGGCAAGTACCATCTGCAATAAATAGGAGAAAAGATCATTTCATTATTTGTTATTATACCTATAGGACGGTGTGAAAAGTTGAAAACTCGATAACCCCGTATGGTGACAGAGAGCGAGACTGCTATATTTAACCAGGCGCGTCTCTTAACATCTAGGGCAAGTACCACCTGCAATAAATAGGAGAAAAGATCATATCATCATTTGCTATTATACATAAAATAGGACGGTGTGAAAAGATGAAAACTCGATAACACCGTACATCGACAGAGACGAGCCCGCTATATTTAACCAGGCACAAGAGACGCGCAAGAGAACCTCTTGGTTCTGCTAAGCGCTTCAGGCCTTACCTAGAAAGGAGGAGGTTAACAGAGTAGGGGAAACATAAATCACAAGTCCGGAAGCGCATCGAGATATTCAAGGCAGCACTGAGAAAAAATGCCGAACTCCTCCCCGTGAAACGCGTCTTTGACTCTCATGCCCTCAGAAATTCGCAACTAACAGAAAAGTGTACCCAGCCTCTCGTTATATGCAGCTAGTACTGTGGACGAAACCATGAACCAGTACGCAGTCGCTGCAAAGATTCTCTCATCCACAAACTTCACTGACACAATAAAACAGATGACACATGCCGTAACTTCCACAAGGCAGTTTTAAAATTGGGTGCGCGAAGCTTTGCCTTCGTTCATCGCATTGCGCATGCATTATACGCTACGTACGCAACAAACGCTATCTGCGTATCCCATTGTAAAATTGACTACTCCGCATGCGTCGCACGCCATCCTCTTGCGTACTCACGTTAAGTGGCGGAAATAGCATATGCGCCCAACGAACGCTATCTTTGCGTACCCTATTCTAAAACTGCTTCTTACGCGGCACACGTAGCTTAAGCTAATGTGTATCTTGAAACTACCTCATCAAGCGGCCAAAAAAGACAGTCATTTTACTGAAATTAGGTTAACAAATATAAATATGGTTTTCGCTCATGTTCGTTCGAGCATGAACGGAAACCATGACGTGCATTTACGTTTAGACAGCTTTATCATGTATGCTGAATAAATTCCGCAGTAACGCACTGCTGAAACATGTCGCACATGCAGCCCGTGATGCAATGGAACACGCTTTTTCATTTGCCATAGTTCTCAAATAGTGAGCGCAAATGCAGTAAAAATAAGCTTACCTTCAAAAATGACAGAAGCCCGCGGTTTACAGTATCCGCAAATCCACAGAAAACTAATCACACATCAAAGTAACCACGCCCGTCCCTCGAGCACAGAAGAAAGGAAGTTGCGAAAGCGTCCCGCGCGCAAGCTGATGAGTGAATTTTTCCGCAGAGAATCTTACGGGACTCTAACCGTCAGTCAGCGTAACAGTCGCTCCACAGAGACATACTTGCATTCGGGTCCACAAGTTTAACACGCAGCGAAGTATAGTTTCTTCACAACTGCGCTTATAGCCTCCACGAACCATGACACAAGCACGAAATATAGCAAAAGAGTGCATGACCGGTGAGCTCGACCACCCATGCGAAATCGGCGAGCTTAACTGACATTGCAGAAGAACGGCCGCGCGGATGGATACAGTCAGCGCTAAGGCCTTCGTGTGGAAGTTAGACGGCTATCGCTGCGAGTAAATTACAGTAAATTACGTAAAGTTTACTGCACTCTTAAAAAAAATGGAGTGACCCTCTCTCCTTTAAGGGAGAAACGGCGATGTCCCCAATGTTCGTCTTCAAATGGAGAAACCGTTCCTCCCTTTTCAATGGAGAAACCGTCAAAATCAAGATGGCTGACGCCAAGCCAGCGAAGCGAGCAATAGATTTAGGCCTAGCGAGTGCATCGATTCTCGACTGATAAAGAGTATGCGGCACTGGCAATCACAAAAAACGGTCCCGGTGAGCTTAATATCGAACGATATGACAATAAAATCAAGGAGACAAACCTGTAGTGATGAAAACCTCGCGAAACGGAACGACGGAACTCGTACGTTTCGCTCGGCCAGCGAGACGGCGTTCACTTTAAAAGAGACGGATACTGCAAAGGGGCTCTCACCCGGAGACTGTACGTTAGGCTTGCTGTCTTTATTTGTCGAAGCGTCACACGGTGTAGCGACGTTATCCACGCGTTTGTGCCTCCAAAATGTACATTCTGTAACATCAAAACAATCCCGGCGCAACAGAGCATAGTCACTGGTAGGTCTCTTCGTATACCTCCCATAGGGACGCAGGAAAGAAGGGACGCGTAATTCAAACGTTCTGCGACGCTTGCGCCGAGAGCGCCAAAAAAGCCGTTGAGTTACGGCCCTGGCGAGTGGAAGCGCTGTAATGGCGGCGATGACGCAGCGGTTACGTAACGATTGCGTTTTTACGTCGTCGGGGCAACAGTAACAACAGCCGCTCGCTTCTTCTCGCCCCCCCTTCCCCCTCTTCCTCCCTCTCACTCCTCGCGGCGTTTTCTTTTTTTTTTTTTCGGGCGCGCTTGCTTTTTCTTCTCTCCCATGTCAGGTGCCGTCTTTTTTTGCCTTCTTTCTTGGCGGCTCCTTTTTCTTCTTTCATGCCGCGCGCCGCTTTTTTTTTTTTTTTTCGTGTGCGTGGCGCGTTTTTTTTTTTTTTTTCGCGTGCGCCGCGTGCTGTGCTTGGTCGCGCATTTATGTTTTTCTGTCCGCTCGTGGTGCGCAGTGCGTTTGAATGCACGCAGCCTGCATGATCCAGAGCATAAAGGATGACTTCCACCCACAACATATCTGTGACTTCGTTTTATTCCTCCGTTTCCAAAACTCAAGATTTGCACATAATGGGGCACGATACAAGTTCCGGAGAAGAAGAGAATTAAAGAATGCACAGTGTGTCCATGATTAAACAGCACAAAAGTTCATTGTAAAGTTCAGAAATTGGAAATTAAAAATCGAACACACTGAAAATGCAGGCCCTTTAACGTATACACATATAAGTAGTACAATACTGACCAAAGTGCACAAGAGCTGCTGATGTGACAGAGTCATGAAATTTAAAGAAATGTAGGCGAAATGTAAGTGCATGGCAAAAAACAATAAAGATGCGCAAAATACCTAAATATGGAATAATATTGCAATGAACTACTTATTAACCACTGTACTAATACGAAACACGAAACAACTAGATATATATAAGCAGTACATCGCACTAAAAAGGGAAATACACATTATTTGGCACTTGACCACTACTTCACAGTTACATGGCGGCAACGGCATGAAGGCGATGCTCCGTTTATGCAGCAGCACAAATAACATTCGAAGAAATGCGTATTACCCAATGGCCAGGTGAAATAAGTCTACTACACAGCTTTTCTTTCACCGCGAATACAATGCATAGCTGTAAGATAACGTCACTGAAGTGAGAATGTCATGCCCTGTACACTGAGCACTTCATTGAGATAAACGCAAACAATAAAATTCTGCATATTGGACACTTGCAATACTCAAGGCTCACCAGAAAAAAAACAACTCTCATGTCTACACATGAAGGTTCTTCGAACGGTTTTTCTATAGGTAATTACAGAGGTAATACATAAACACAAAGAGTACTTTTCAGCTGTAAGTACATATAATGAACATAACATTCACGCACCGAAAGAAAGCACTGGGGGCAGAGTAGAAAGCTGGTGCACTTGAGGTTGCGGATCGAGACTTCGCAGAGAGCAGATTCTATAGTTATTAACCCTTCCTTGGGCAAACGCGTCACTTGTGGCCTTCTCCATAATTCAGAAAACGTTTACGTCCTGCAGAAAAGCAGTTGCAAACCGAATTCAAACGACAAAATTACGCAGTCACATCACGCAAACGTAGTTTCGTCGTCTCGGTATAGTGCAAGTTGAGATACACAGACTCAGAAACGCGTATTTAAACGAAGGCGAGTGATAAACAGGCCAAAAAATGCAAAAAGCACTTCCAAGGAAGCAGTCATGTCAGAGACGCAGAAGTTAAACTATGAGTCTAAAGTGCTTTATTTCGTTACTTCTTGGTACAACGATGCAAAATCGTGGTCTTCACGATTCAGTCACGTTTAAAAACAACTGTTGTCCAACTGCAATGAAGCTATATATGTGTGGCTGCGAACGCAAACCGCATACTCACCTATAGTTTTTTCGATCAGGGAAGAATCTTGCGGAACTCGGTCTTGAAGTATCCGTGCACCGCTGCATGATGTACGAATGGCGTGTGCCGTTAACCATCACGGCGGCAAGAGAGCAATCCACGGAAACACCGCAAAAACTGCACACGCCGGCCAACGGTCGCTTCATGTAACGGAACATCACGAAACTTCACATCAAGGCCGGCGACTACGACGGGCTCCGATGTGGCGGCGGCGGAGCATGGCTGACCATAACGACCGCTCCAATAAGTCTCAAAAGCGAACAGTGATCCGCCAACCCCAACGAGAGACTTGCAGGTGTCCCCCACGCATAGCCTGCCTGCACGGACAGCCTGGTGCCCGCGCTCAACGCTCGCTCCATGCTACAACGGAACTTTCGAGAAATTCAAAACTAGCGTTGCGGCGCGCGCGCGGCCTCGGCGGCCGGCGCGGGGCGCACAGCTTTGCCGGCACGGCGGCGGGCTGCCATTGGCTGCTTTCATTTTGACTCGCCATCGACTCGAGCGCCAATTTCGCCTTCAGTTATCGCACTTCTGGTTGGAAGCTCAGTTAGGCTCAGATTCAAGATGGTGGTGATGACGTAACGATGACGTAATTCTTTGGGACGCTTGAGCGGCAGTGTTTCCGACCGTTGGCATAGTTTTGATAGATAGATGTTCAACTTCATATAAGTAGGTGGAGCTGTGAAAGCGCCGCGGCCGTGAAGTAGGTGGTGGCTGGCGCCATCTAGAGGGATTAAACAATACTACAAAAAGTCGTTTCTGTCAGAGGCGGCGTACGTTGACACTGCACACGGCATTTCGGGGAGGTAGGGCCATTCATGGATTACTCAAGGACACCGGAAAGTTGATACAGCTTTTATTAATACGCACACGTTCACTAGGCAGATACATAGTACACACAATGAATTCAATACACACACAATTCATTCGCACGTATAAAACCATTCACTACAGACGCTTACGTACAGACGCTTACACATCCCTCTATGAAGCGCTGGCCCTTATATAGTCACTGAATTACAGTGGACCATGGTGGCACAAAGATGCGTCATTTTTATTCAACTCTTTACGATTCCATGGCTGCGTCACAATATACGCCGACATTATTAAATAGTAGCTATGGCTTAGCCAAGCGCACCAGTTAATCTAAAGCCGCATAATAATGAACGATATAATTACAGAGTTGAATAAGTTAGTGCGAAAACGACCACATTGAGAGCCGTTCATACCATTCCGATGACATTTTGAAGTAGCGCCATCTTCCGACAGCGGCCACAGATGAAATTTCTCTCTCTAATTTCTTTATTTTCAATAGTTACTGTGGGAGGGCGCAAGATCAGCAACATGCCGGTCAGACTCCGTCGCCTTCGTCGCGTCGACTTCGTTGAGTGGTTTGGCGTTGACATCGGTTCACATTCTATTTATGCGTTGACCACAAGTATGACGATAGACGTCAGACTCTGCCCAGGCGGCGCTGCGAAAAACACCGCCACCAGCGCCCTCATCGTAGCCCTGACCCTAACTGGGTAGTGCAAAGAGAGCCGCCCGCAAGCGAATGTGCATAGGCCGCAATATAACCCTCCTCTTTCGTTGGTGTCGAGGCGCGGTTTCCTGAAAATCAAGGACCTGGAAAGCTTCTTCCGCCAATCCACGCTTCAGAAACAAAGGAAGCTGATCAAAGCGAACTGCGAGTACAACAAAATAAGTTTTAGTTATTCTCGCGCGCTGCAACTCGCAAGTACAAGCGAGCATCACACGACACCGAGTTCGAGGCAAGCCCTCCGACATCAGTTCTCTAGAGCCTAAATGCGTTAAAATCGGGTATATACGTATGCCACAGCGATAAAGTACCTACATACACGATCAATTTACTTAGCTATGCATCTTACGATCAGTGGTACAAAACTCGGTTCATCAGGGGCGAATGGCCCCGGCGATTTTCGCCTTTTCAGTTGCATTCTCCCTTAATTCATCTCTCGCTTCCTGTGCATTGGAGTGTTTTATTACGCATCCTCAAATTGTCTCTTGATGGTCGTCTTCCGTTTGTATGTACTGCAAATGGGGATACGTGCGTGTCCACTTTCGCGGGGTACAACCAAAGGCAAAACCGTGGCCTCCGAGATAGCTACGGCAACCGCGGAGGACACGGGCGAAACAAACCTGAAGGGGGTCACGACCAACATTCTGCGATTTACTTGTATGACGCACGTGGTGTTAGCTAGTTAGAACCAGAACTCTGAGCCTTCAAAACGTACATACGTCTGCGATGCTGTGTTTTGACGACCAACTCGTCGCGGTGTGCGTATCACGCGTCTCCAGTCTGCCTCTAGCTGCTCACTTCGTGTTACACGACAACACGACCAGCACCGCGGTCAGAGCCTCTGCTGAGCTTCATAGTTAAGGTTACCATGGTTTTGCATCAGGGCTACGCAAAACAACAGCAGAGCCACACATTCATGCCACCGGCTGTGGAGAACGCGGGTACTTCGCTTACCGAACACGCTCGCAACGGCCCGTATCCAGCGCTCTCGCCTTTCTTCTTCGTACGACAACTATGGAAATCGGTAAAACTGAACGTTGTTATTCAGTCTTTTACGTCCGTGGCAATTCACAACGCAACAGTGCGTCTTTTTGCGGAGTTTTTTCGTAGCGTGCGGAGGGCTCTCGTCTGCTGCTGTTTTCGCCGTCGTTCAGGCGAATTATCCAGCAAGCACTTCACGACGGTTCGGTGGCGCGTCCGACTAGCGGAGAGCAATTCACAGCTCTCGTTCTGAGTGCTAAATGCGCAAACACACGCGATATTAAGCTCAATCGTTGTTTCGCACTCGCTAGTTGCACCTGGTCCCATAGCAAACTATGCGAGAGAGTCGGTCTATGCACTACTCAATACTTCTCCGACAGGTGGCGCCACACATCTTGGAAACTCCAGAGTCTGACGTCTATGGGCCATGGATTCGTTCAACTGCTAGCCCTTCAGTGACAATGCTTCTGATGCGGTACGGCCGTCTCATTTGTGTATACGTACATTACAACGCGGGTCGTGCGAAGAAACAAGACAAGATGGCCTCGCACCGGACGGTGGTCTTTCGAGAGCAATGTCAGTGGCTCTTGGCGCCGCGGCAGCTCGATTACTTGAGTAGAGAAACTGGCGCTACACCGCGCCGAATTATGGAAAAGAACGCTACCCTCACTACGTGTTCTGTAATATTTCAGTACGCTGTACCTACATGCTGCTCTGCTACTGTTACGTCACGGTATTCGCCTGGCGTGTGAAATTGCGGTCATTGTGCAACAACTGTGTAGTTGTCGTTGTGGCGGTGGTTAGTCTTGCGTTGGATTTGGAATACTCTTTTCACAAAGGTGAGTGAGAGTGTTAGTGATTACCTACTGTGCACAGCTGTCATTAGAAGCGCATTTTGTGTTGAGTTTCGCACGCCAAAGCAAAATCCCGAGAACGAGAGATACATACTGCACGCGTGCATAAGTCCGTTCTAATTCTCAGTGATGGCAATGCGTATTCCAAAACGCATGTGATTGAGAATTTTGGCTTAATTGACAGAAGTCATTGACTTATTCTTCAGATATGTGCAATTATGATGCAGGTTAACGTTAAAATGCGGCCACGGCGGCCACATTTCAATGGGGGCGAAAGGCAAAGAACACCCATGTGCACGTTAAAGAACCCCAGTTGATTGAAATTAATCCGTAGTCCCACACTACGGCGTGCCTCATAATCATACGGTGGTTTCGACACGTCAAACTCCAGCAATTATACGTTATCGTACTTTCACGCATGCGCTGTCCAGTGGTATCACGTTTGCTAAAATGTTGTAAAAATTAACTTTCATGCTTCTTTATATTGCTTGTTGTATTGATAAGTGCTGTGTAAAACTAAAAACGCGTGCTCTTGCCAAGTATGTTAACGCCGAAAAAAAATTGAATTATTGGTGTACAGTCTAAGGTGTTCATTAAAACAAGACTGTTTTGTGAAGCGGGACTTACTGTATTTATGACAAGCAGATCGTGCGCAAACGTATACAAACAACACGAGACACACGAAAGTATGCGGCGCATCGCGCACACGCCGAGCCTATAAAAAAAAAGAAAAAAAAACGCCACACACGTTACTCAACACATAGAACAAAAAAACCCGCATTTCCCCGAAGGGGAGTATGAGGAAGTGCGAAGCACGGGGTGATGCTATGAGGGGGCGCGCGCGACTAAACTGCAGAGCCGAGCGAAGGAGACGGCAGCGAGAGAGCACGCGCCAGCCGACCCACGGAGGTCTGGCCGTTTTTAAGTGCAAAGCACTTTTACTGATGATGATGATCTGTCTTCCGAACTCGTTCCAAAGAACCCGCAACGCGTTCAACTTGTTGGCGGCGTTGCGCACGCCCGAGATGGGGCTCAGGTTGTTGTCGAACCACAGTCGATCGCACACCGCGCAGCTATATCCGAAGCTGCGGTCCAGGAAGTCTCGCTGGAAGCGCGCGTCCGGCCGATCGAATTCGAGGGCCCGCGCTCGCTCACGCATCGCGCGTCCCCGCGCCAGATCGGCTTCGGGGTGCTCGGCTCGCTTCGCACGCTTTCGTTCGGCGTCTCGCCGCCGGCCTTCATCACCACAGGCAATGCGCGGGGCGCGCGAAGTCACGGAGCGGAGGGCGGAGCGCGCGCAGTCACGTGGGGCGTGACGTCGCTGCGCCGTTGCTACTGACGCTCCTCCTCCTCTCCGCTCTCCGCGGCGTTGCTATGGGACGGCGGATTCAGGGTCGCTTATAAAGTGCATTCGCACTTAAAACAATGAACGTCACTCGTGTGTTGCTCGCATCAATCCTAGGTACAAGTAATTGCACGCGACTGGCCGAGATCGGTAGCACTGGATAATCTGGTCTGAGACTGCCGAGCGAGCGCGAAAAAGCGTCCGCTCTCCGCAGCACGGAATCACGATGTAACTCGGCGTGCGCATGCGTGCGCGCGCAAGTCACGTGGTTGAGGGAGAAACGTTTCTCCCTTGGCGCTTGCCGCAAGAGGGCGCGACGAGTAAATCGTCCGAAAAGGAGAAAGTCGCTGCTCCGAAGGAGGAACGGAGCCCGTTGCTCCATTCTCGCTCCCTTTTTTTTTAGAGTGTGGTTAACGAACTTTGAAGTCTTCATTGTTGCTGATGAAATGTAGACACCATACGCCTTTATCGTTTTGCGCGTTACTTTCTTTATCGCAATGAGAGATGGCGTGCGCAGGCTCGAGTTCAAATTTCAATTCACGGTGGTTCATGCATGCCCATGCATGCATGGGCCAAGTGGCTCGCGGTCCGCTGCTGGGCGACAAAACGTCTTATAAAGTGCGTCTTGTAGACGTCACGAACAAGACGTTTTTAAAACGTCGAAATTGGTTTAGGATTAAACAAACGTCTTGAAATATACGTTCCAAACTAAAATGGTCTTTAAAAATGCGTTTTCTAGACGTTATCAAAAATGGATATAATACGGATTTTCTGTGACGTTTTTAAAACGTCGAATTTGGTTTAGAATCGAACAAACATCTTGAAATATACGTTCCAGACCAAAATAGTCTTAAAAATACGTTTTCTAGACGTTGTCAAAAACGTATATAATACGGACTTTCTGTGACGTTTTTAAAACGTCGAAATTGGTTTAGAATCGAACAAACGTCTTGAAATATATGTTCTAGACCAAAATGCTCTTGAAAAATGCGTTTTCTAGACGTTATCAAAAACGGATATAATACGGATTTTCTGTGACGTTTTTAAAACGTCGAAATTGGTTTAGAATCTGTTTTATCCCATTTATTCCTAAAAAAACGTTTTCTAGACCATGTGTGCTACCTGGGGAAGGGGAACACAAACAAGCGCCTCTTGGACCGGACCAGTCTGTCCGGCCCAAATGGCTCGGAAGGTGCCTAGAGAAATCCTATATGCAGTAAAGGAACCCTGAAACGGCTTTGACAATTCCCTATACACGCATTGATACTGTAAAGCAAGTCCTAAGAATCACTTGCAGACCAACTTAAGCTCTCTGCGTCAACTGCGCAATTTATTAGAACACTTGAAACAAGCGAATCGCTATAGATCACAGCGGCTCAGCCAAACGAGCTTTCGACTTCCGGCGCCCTCCTTACGTAGCATTGTTCCTCCTTAAGCAGCCCCGGTGACCAATCTGATTGGATATGTCCAGTCTACGTCACTGAACTTGTGGTGGGCAGCGAGCGTCGTGTGCTTGTGTTACAATGTGCTCCGTGTTGACATGAGCTGTGCGGCAGCGTTTATCTCGAGGTTTCTTTTCTCAGACACCATGAATTGCCATAGCTTATTAGTGTGCCGCAAATCTAGCGATGGATGGCCTGTAAAGCTGCGACACCGTGTAAGGCTTGTAAGGCATATGACAAGCCTACAGAGTCGCTTCAGATCGTCGCTGCAGTGAGCGTCCGGCTCTCGCAACCGATCATCACCAGGGTCCACACGCCTGCGGCTGTAACTTCACCCCTGAAGACGACCGCACTGGCCGAGTTTACGTTTATCGATGATCGTTCTCAAATACTTGTTCTTTGTCCGCAAGCCTTCGCAAATTGTCGCCGTACACAAGAATCAAAATAAGAACGGCTGGTAGTGTGGCGGCACCTGATGGCATAGATCTCAACCACTTCTTGCGCTTTGTATGTGTTGCCCGACGGCGCGTTCTGCCGGGTGCAGTCGACCGAGCTCGACCCATTCATTGCGCTGCGGCCGCCAGCGACGGTTGGTTGTTTGATGAGTGGAGGTGATAAAGCAGTGGCGAGAAGGAGGGTATAACTATAATTGCCTGTAGCTGCCTTGATACATGGGGCCTCGCCTAATTCGTGGCGCGAATGATTTGATGATGCTGTAGCCTAAACTATGACAAAAATTCAAAAGCCGAAGCCAGGCTAGCAAGAAC
Organism: Rhipicephalus sanguineus; assembly: GCF_013339695.2. Lineage (NCBI taxonomy): Eukaryota > Metazoa > Arthropoda > Arachnida > Ixodida > Ixodidae > Rhipicephalus > Rhipicephalus sanguineus. Next base: position 161,530,865 of record NC_051178.1, on the reverse strand, counting down.
CGAAGCCAGGCTAGCAATTGAGAAGGCGATGCCCACGAGCCCCGATTAAGCTATCGCGTTCTACTCTTGAAGACGAAGATCAAGCGTCCTCCAAAGTATCGGTACACATCAAGTTAATAAAACGGTCGCTAGAGCACCATGATTGTGTCATGTATGTCATGACGTACACGACATGCATGACATAATTTTCGTGCTCTGATCAGTTATGTTCGTCATACGCTTTGTCATGCCGCACCATTTCCGGTATACATCAAGATAATCAAACGGCCGCGAGAGCACAAAGACCAAGGCGGCCACTTAGGCAGATACACAGATAGATTAGCTCAAAATTCCTTTGGTTTTAAATGAAATACATCGCGTTTAGTAACATATGCCTAGCCACTAACAATATATGTACAAGCCGCACCGTCAGAATGGATAAACTGAGCTAAATTTTCGCGCATTTTACTGAAAGCACTCCATCGCTGCATGCCCGACAGTGCTAGCGAATGCTAACGTTTAAACCAAGACGGCGCTCACAAATTTTGGTGATCTGTGACCTCATCGCATGATAATGATTCTTTGCATCACTCGTGTGGACGCCGACGGGAGACGCGGATGCGGGACGCCGGTCACTTTTCGCGTTTGATGAGCCATCTAAGGCTTTCGCCTTAATAAAGTTTTCTACTACTACTACTACTACTGCGCTTTCCCATGCCGTGGGACTGCAGTCGCGAAGCCACCCCTCCTTGTAGACGGTGGCCTTTAGGAAGCGCTTTGCCTTTTGCATCAGAAAGACCGAAAGCGGCTTCAGTGATGATCGTGAGCAGACAGTTCAACGCATCCTGCGTGACCGCCTTTGCTGCAATCTGCAGACTTAATCACTAGCAGTTGCTCCGTCTCGCCTTGATAACAGAACCACCCGGCGCATCAATTTGAAATGTCGACTTCACAAGTCATCGGACTTGAGTACGCCGGGCGACTTTTGCAATGTCCAAGAACAACAGAACTTTGACCATATATACCTATGTATCTGTCTAGCCGCCTACGTCTGGGCGCTCTCGTGGTCGTCTCCTTAGCTTGGAGCATTCCAAAATATGTATGGAAAGGAATTAGTGAATCAATGGCGTGAGATACTTGTCGCCTACGTAATGAAACCATCTCCTTCAGTCACGTGTGGTACATACCCGTATGCCGTGGCCCATCGAATGCGGGTACGAACCACAGGTGATTCACAGTTTGTATCAACCCACGAACGGCGATAACAGACTTCCAAAAATCTTTACGCGATGGCGTTATGGAGCTTGTGTCGCAGAAGTTGCGGGACAGGCTTCGGCAGTGTTCTATGTGGGGGAAATATTAGAGGGACAGAAACATTGAAAATCACGGTTAGAGCCGTAAAAAAAAAAAAAAAAACAGGCATTCTGCGTTGCAGTCAAGTATTCATCCACAGAGCTACGTCAGTGCTTGAAACTGCCTACGAAAAAGACCCTATATTGCTTCTAATTGCGGCAACGTACACTGTCGTTGCAGTGTTCGCTATCCTATCGCCATTCGTAAGAGCGTAATAAACATTACATATTAACTCCTATGGCTCGCCAAGCGCATGGTCAACCATTGCTAAACCCAGAGGAATATGGCAAAAACCGCTTCTTATGATGGGCACATCATCACACCGTAGCGTGCAGGTAATTTCCAAAAAATGGCATCTGTGCTCTAATGCGAGTAGGCACTTCGCGTCGGACCATAAGATACCCGGGGGCGTCGGTGTAGTCGACGTGCCTGGTAAGACCACGGTCAATACCGTAGCCAGGTAGGGGGGAGGGGGGAGGATCTTAGGAGGCCCCTCCCACCAAACAGTTGCTTCGTCATATAGGTACTTTCCTCAAAATAGGTGCTTTACTCAAATATCAAGGCAAGTCCTCCCCTACCCACCATCCCAAAAAAAATTCCTCGCTACGGGCCTGCCCATGATGTACTCATAACTACTCAAGATACACAATGAAGTCGGTCCAACTCGCAACGCTTGACTGAAAACAATAACAAATGTGGTATAAGCCACTACTCGCCTACTGCTTCGCATGACATCGATTCCGATCCTCCCCTCGAGGGGCTAGGATAGTCGTCCACCCGATAAACAAATAAAGTATTTTAACTAACTACCAGAATGAGTGGGATCTGCCGATTTTTTTATTGCGATAGCAATTATATGGACCCTCTCCGCGGATTTTCGCCGTCTCCGTCATGTCCCGGATAAGTATATATATATATATATATATATATATATATATATATATATATATATATATATATATATAGAAGGAAATATACAGAAAATATATAGAAGAAGAAATTTCTGAAGCACCCAATCGGGGATTCGAACCAGCGACGCCTCGCTCCCCAGCCCGCTGCGTTAAACTCAAACACACGCCATGTATGCGCCGGCGAAACAACGGCAAGCTATTTATATGCACCATTTACCGCTGGTGGTATGTAGATCTCGGAGGAGCTTGGGCGTGTTTTCTATCATGCAACGCTTCTACATTTTATTTCAATTTGAAAACTGCGCTTGATACACGCATGACAAAGTGGGCCCTTTCTGTACACACTCGTGGCGGGCAACGGAAAAATTTGCAGTGGCTTAGCTCGGCTATGCCAGGATATACGTAGCGTTAGCAAAGGTTCAGCTGATTATTCTTAGCTTTCCAAATTGTCTAGGATTATTAGCCTTCCTCTGTTCATTCTTCGTACGCTGAACCGCTAAATGCCAGGCAACTACTTCAGCATCCGATGAGATAAGTTTCTCGGCTGTTCTGCGCCATCGAGCAGCATTTGCGCTCTCCTTCTCCATGGCGTTACCCACCTGCAAACGCCAGTCAGAGGCGCTATTAAGCGGCCTCAGCGCAGTGTCAGACGGCGACTGCACAGCGAAGGCAAATAGCTGCGCGCGCGCCGGCGTCATTGTCTATGTCTACGACGTCACTGCTCTCGAATGCGGCGCAGACCAGCAGCGGCGAGCCGCGCGCGGCGGTGGCGGAGTCTGCGCGCGCGTCGGCGCCAGCGTGGCTTCCGCGCCTACGTCGCCACTCTCCCGCACACCAGCAGCGGTGAGCCGTGCGCGGCGGCGTTGGACAGCGCGTGAGATGCCAGCTCCGGTGACCCAGCTGTGTGAGATCACTGATCCTCGCGCATGCGCAGCACGGCTCATGACGCTCCACGCGAAATCGGCTCCGGCTAGGCAAGTGTAGCTAACGCTACGAAAAAAGAACACCGGTCACACTTTGCATCAGACGCATCCGTGTGGCAGGAGACGCAGAGGCGTCACTCCACGCGCCGCAGTTTATAAGAAAAAGAAATATCTAAGAGCGTCTGATTCTCTATTGTCGACACTTGCAGCGTGTTGCTCAAGCTCAAAGACATAACAATTGTGACAGTTGTTAGTTCCCGCTTGTCCTGTGCATACCTGTGCGTTATTTCCGGGTGTCCTTCTTTGTGCCTCAGCGCCGCGCTGCAAGTATTGAGCTCCTTGTCATTCCTCGTGTGACATTCCACTTTCTTGCTATCGCATTCACTGCTTCGCCCTTGCGGCGAAACTGCGACTTTTTCCTAATTTGCAATAATTTGTGTCCGTGTGCTTGGAGTTCTCGATGAATTTGCCCTCGCGCTGCCATTTGCGAGTATTCTGGTTAGCTCAATAGATCGACCGCCCGGACAGGCGTTCGTCCCGTGTGCGATCCCCGGGCCAGGACGAACTTCTCGGCAAATAAGCTTTCTTTCTGAGAAATCCGCGTGGATTTCATTGTGGCTTTGTGCTACAAGTGGGCGGTTGTTAATTTCCGTCTCTTAACCTTCCGGCCACTTTGCCGGATTCCGCAGAATCGATTTGCAATAAGCTCTTACCGTGGTATCACTGTGTTGTTCTTATTTGCGTGTCTAACGTTTTTGCTTATAACGACATGTTTTGTGAAATTTGTTGATAATACATTGTGACTATTTGATCGTTATTTAACTTTTTCTTTCCACTTAGCTAATCCTGCTGGCGGCGTGTGGTATTCTGTTCTTTGTGGACTGTCTAATAGGAGGTCCTGAAGACAGTCTGATATTGTTAATTCTAAAAACATCTGTGGGCAAAACTTGTTCATAAAGAAACCTCAAGCCTGATTGCTGGTTAAGTTGTTGTACTGAAAGCGAAATAGTTGAAATAGGCTCAATGTGGTGATATGTATCATCATGTGTCTTCGTGTCATGTGCCATCAAAGTTATGATGGCCTCCCGTTTGTTTGTTAACGAGCAAATTAAAAAGAAATTATGGAACCCAGTGGTAGCAGGGAACGATGGATCAGTCGAGCTGGATTTCTTGGAAGAACGAGAAGCCCAAAATAGATGTGTGAGGGTTTTGATAATAATTCATAAGTATGGAATGACGATTCCCGAATTCCGCAGATGCACGTAAACAATTTATTTTTTAAATAAAAGGGTGCAGCTTAAACAAACAATAGTCCCTGAAGGCTACTTCAATGACAAGAATATATTCACATGTCGGGAGTATCATCAAGCATGAAGAGAACAAAAGATAGTTATCTACATTTTACACACATGGAAGCCGTTCACAAACAACATAGTGATAAGAGAAAGGCAGTACGCTAATTCGCTACTCAAAAAGTAGTAGTCACTTTGTCATGTTGAAATCACGAAAATTTCGGTTGCTCATAGGCCATGCGAGTACACTCAAGCAGCCCTTAAAGCAATATTCTGACATCTGTAAAACGAGCTAAGTTTTAGCGACTGTCACGCAAAAGCACACTTGCAAAAACTCACGTGAAAATGCAGAGAAAAGTGTTCTAGGTTTCTAAAATGTATGCGCACATGTTAAAGGTACTGATCCCTGCATACCTCTAAATACAATTTGGGGCCTCATTAGGACCAATTACATGTTATTTGCTTTCAAAAAAGTGCTGCCTTAGCACCAGCATGCACACCAATCGTTGTCTGGATTATCCCTAGCGTTAGTCTCCTAATCCCCCAGAAATATTTTACAGGAACTAGAACAATCTGGTGCAATGAGGTTAAAGCGTGCCACAATGACTTCCATTGCGTGCACACCGACATCGATGCGTACAGAGGAGGAAGCAGTAAGAGGCAAAGAAATGACAAACAGAAAGCCCAGCCAAAGTTCTCGCCGTCCTGCCTTCGCATCACAGATGGGTGGCGAAGCCAGCAGTGGCTTAACTTGACTACGTGACACCCGTAGGTGGATACCAAGGTGGGAAAGTGTAGACAAGCGGAGCACGCTTAGCTCTTGGCGCGGCCCAGGGTGTACGTCAGCGGAGCGTGGCCGATGGTGATGTGGTGGACCGGTGTCGCGTGGTGGGTCGTGGCGAAAGTAATGGGCGCGGCGTGCAAGTGGACTGGCGCAGCGTGCAAGGTGACCGGCGCAGCGTGCAGGGTAACTGGTGTGGCGTGGAGGATATGTCCGACTGGATGAGCGTGCACGACTGGGTGGGCGTGGACAACGGGTGTCGTGTGGACGACCACTGGCCTGGGAGCTGGCTGGACGACCACGGTGGCGGGCTTGGGTGCTGGCGGTGCTGGAGGTGGCTCGACGGCGCTGGAGACGAATGGGGCATCGGCCGGGTTCGAGGTCTTGGTGCCCGGCTCGTTGGTCTCGACGGTGGCGCGGAAACCGTTGGCGTCGGCCACGTACCGCACTGTACGGGTGATTCCGTTCGGATCGGTGTAGCTGTAGGAACCGACCTTGTTGTTGCTTTCGTCACCGGTCTCTTCGTGGCTGATGCGGGTGCCGAACTCGTCCGTCGTGTCGTGATTGAAGCTGTACGGTGAGGCCGGCTGTGAACAGGATTTCGAGTGGGAGGAAGGAAGAGAGGAAGAGAAAACAAAAAGGAAGGGTTAAAGCGCAAACAAATCTAGCGATAACGACCGTCTTGTTTTTCTCACTAGTTTTTTAGCTTTTTTACACAGTGTATTTAGGCGAATGTCAATAGTAGTACAAGAAGCATACCATCCTAAACACATCTGAAATGTGCGTCAAAATATGCACAAATCGCTGGGGTTGTCATTGCTACACTTGAAAATAGAATTTCATATTACTGCAAATGCGATTCACTGAATCGACACGATGTTGAAACAAGATATTCATTTTAATTTTTCAAGCGACAAACTATGCGGCATTCATTGTAAAACCGGCGTTAGACCTACATATCTAGGTACGACTGTTGGGGTATTGAAATTTTTACTATCGTCAATTTGCTATGAGGAAATTCCATGAGCTAGTTGCGAAATACGTATCACTTTCCAGTTCGGGGCTGTCACTATTGAAGGCAGCGCCGAACTCTATAGCTCTGCAGGCGGTATCATTAGTTCAGTTTGAGCATGGCGTTATTTTCGGTTCGTGATTTTTTGTCAGACGCTCATTTTGTTGTTCTTGCCATTGGCCCGTGCTTTAGGTACGATCCAAGGTGCACGATCAAACAATGCACAACGAAAGTGTTTGTCTCTTCGTTACAATAGTCACTCAGTGCAATTTAAAGAAAACTGAGACGTCCGGTCAGCTGTCTATGGACTCACAAGTTCTCCAGGAAGGGCTTGTCCGGCCGCATAAGCCAGCAGGCCGCAGAGAATCACCTGTAAAAAAAATAAAGCACACGGACGACGGTACATAAATCAGATGCGTGGCTGCGCTGGTTTCTTCTATTATGACGCACTTTCGCTAGGTCACACGAACGCGTTAATTAACGGCACAATCCATGCGACGTTCGGCGCACCTTGGTGATCATGGTGGAACGGTGTTGTGGTGGGGTGGTCCGCTTGAAACCTCTGGATACCACAGTCCGGACGTCTTTACGCTTCCGTGATGCGTGACACAAGGGTGTTTGGCGTTTCGTTTGAACCCATGCACGTTTTTATAGCCGGCTCCGCGAACCTCCTGCTGAATCACAGAGTGAGCTGGGCGTTAGGTTTCTTTTTTTTTCGTTTTTGTGTCGGTTTTCTTTTATTATGCATTCGACCGTGTGACCTCCACGAAATTGCCGGAAAGGGTTTGAGTTTTCTCCCATGCGGCACGCTATCTTGTCGCCTCACAAGTGTCCGCCGAAAGCAGAAGAGCCAGAAGACAGCGTCGCGATGAAGGGTGGAGAGGACGCGGTAGATGTCCGGCAGTGGCAGCGAATTGGCAGCGCGCACGCATTTCGCTTCCCGCCTCGTGTTGATTCATATTATAAAGCACGCCCGGAAACTTGTTTCTTCTTGAGATGAACTTCTGAGATATTGCTCTATCTCGGTTTTCGCCGCGAAACGCGGTGGCGACGACGCGATCGGTATGGTAATAGTGCGGATTCCGGCGCTACGAGGGAGAGTGTTCGCTCTGCACCAATTTCATTGCGGCGTAAATTGCTATTCAATGCGGCCAATCCTGCCGTCGCGTGCACTTGTGGAATTGCAGATGAGATGCCGTGCTCGATCATGAGATACATGCGTATATTCGAGTCGGTATTTGCGGAGCGGGCGGAGCAAGAATGCTCCCTAAAAGGCTGTTAATTTTCATCCAACACTGTCTGCGAGATATCACGCACTGTTCTGTTCCGCCTGTTCTTTCTATTGGCCGGAGAAAACTTACAATACTTTACCATGTTTCCTAGGACATAACTCTCGCGCAACCAGTCAGCGCACCAATTTGCATACACGGAGAAACTGGATATTCAGCTACAACGCCATTGCTCACGAGCTGCGCAGCATACTTATGCGATGATTTACGTAGGTGCGACGTCCATATTAGGATGGTGCCCAGGAGACGGAAGGAAAGTTGGTCAGTGCAGTATTTGCTGTTCTTATGGCTGTAAAAGTCGGGCACGAATGGATTATAAAAACTTTTCACTTCGATGTAGCTTGCTTTACATCTGCTGATCACGTGACTTCCGCAGATATTATTGTACTTTAACGCTGTGCAAGTGGACTTAAAGTTAATATTTGATGAATTACTTATAATCACTGTAATTAACCTGACAAATGTGCAGAAACATCTCGCATGATTTCCACTTGAATAATCGCAATTGTACGTAGATAACATTGACAACCTGTCAGCTAAATACTGGAAACCACGTCGCACATAAACGCGTTCGATCGAAAACGGTTGTAAACGCGGTGTTGTGAAATTCTTGGCGGTCAGAGGCCATCTGTGAGAGTGAGGGGGCTTGTAATCTGGTCGTAATAGAAGATACGACGCGAACAACTTGCCAAGAATGTGTAGCATATGCTGGACATTGCTCCCACCACATTTAATGTCATGATAACACATTTGGCCGTATACGCGGCGCAGACTTTTCAAAAACAGCACATTACAATCCTTAGCACCCACAAAAGCTCGTGCTCGAAGGCACTCGAAGAGACGCCCGTAGTGCTTTTACTTAACTTTCATTAATTTAAAGGAAACATCCAGGAGGCAAAAGATGCCGTGTGAGAGGATGAACTTTTATTTTCATTTAAGTAGAAGCGACGCCAGATTTCATATCGTCTTCTGGCTTGCGCTTTGTTGATGCGAGGTGGAGTGGGAGACAGGAAGTACGTGTATGTTCAGCATTGAGTCAATAAACGCTCATGTGTTTATGGTTGGCAGGTAGGGGGTTTTGCTGCCGCGGATTATTCATATGTAGGTGCACCAGCCCAAACTTATATAAGATACATGCGACACCGTGAAGTTAGTGCAGTGCAAAGTGTCAACAGGTTAAACGCCTCATCAACTCCAGTTACCCCAGTCACATCACCGTATCAGTTGCAGAGAAACTTTTGTGAAGGCTAACGGCGAGCTGCACTAAGAACAGGCAAGATTTCAGCATTGCAGCTGCGCCGCTGTTTCCTTGCTCACTGAAGAAGTGCGATAGCCACATTTCGATGGAGGCGAAATGCAAAAAAACACCCGTGTGCTTAGGTTTAGGCGCACGTTAAAGAACCCCAGGAGGTCAAAATTAATACAGAGTCCCCCATTAATGTGGGCCTCATTAACATCTCGTGGTTACGGCACGTGAAACCCCAGCAAATAATTATTAAGAAGTGCGATGGATGCGCGAGTTGTTTATCTTCACCCGGTAGCGGTGTCGGGGCACTCGGTAAACCAGCGAATGGGCAGGTAAGAGTGACGTCACTTGTGTTATTGTGACATTTCGCTTGAGCGGGCACGAGGCTGTATGAAGCTCAGCAGACTACCGGAAGGCAGGAAGGAGTCTGTGGGCACATAGCTGCAGTCAGGCAGGTTCCGGAGAAGGAGCGGCGAAATGACCAAGTCATCGCAGGTGTGACGATGGGTACCCGAAGCCAAGGTGTCCAAGGCAGCCGCAGCGCGCCTGCCATCTATGGTGCCGACAGCGGTCAGGCGATGCGAGGAAGAGATACCTAGGTTAACGTCGAGGTGCACAAAGAACAGGCAAAATTTCAGCATTGGAGCCGTGCCTGTGCATCCTTGCCCACTTGCCCACTGTGACTGTGGTGCAATTTTACGTTTCTGCATCGAAATGTTACGTCTGCTCGTGTGTGTCCTCGCGTGACATGACGCTGTATAGGGTATTTTTCCAAAGTAGTTTCAAGTACTGGCGTTGCGGAGTGGTAGAACGCTTCTGCAACGCAGAGCATCTGGGTTCGCTTGTTTTTAGCCTAAACCCTGATTTTTATTCTTTGCATCCATCGTCATTTTTCGCTTACGGACGACACCGATATTTCATTCATAACCAACGTTGCCGAGGCCGTCACCGCGACGTGCATGATTGTTTAACACCTATACTTGCGTTCATGTTGACGTGGCCCGACGTAACGGGCGAGAGGGCCGGCGGGCATACTGGCTACCCAACTTGCGACACAAGGATCGAAAGTACTGAGGAAACCAGTCCTCAATACACTAAGAAAATTTAGATTCCCGTGGTATTTTCCGTAACCACAAGGTTCCTTTCAACATCACGTATTGATATTTATATTCTACCCCGACCACCCGCGCACAGCTGTGGCGTTGGGTGTAGCTATGCAGATGCCATCACATTGTAGCTTTTTTTTTAATGCGAAGCATTTCATAGCGAACTTCTGCGACTTTGAGCCTATCTATCTATCTATCTATCTATCTATCTATCTATCTATCTATCTATCTATCTATCTATCTATCTATCTATCTATCTATCTATCTATCTATCTATCTATCTATCTATCTATCTATCTAGCCGCCTACGACTTTGTGCTCTCCTGGCCGTTTCGTTAATCGGATGTATACCAAAATTGGTGTGTCATAACATGGCCTTATTAAGAACATGAATGACAGGTCATATCATGAAAAACGTGACACGCATGTCATGAACAGCATGATTTACATTCCACGTCCTTTGGGCTCCCTGGCCGTTCCGTTAATCGGATGTGTACCAAAATTGGTGTCTCATAACATGGCCTTATCACGAACATAAATGACAGGTCATATCATGAAAATCATGACACGCATGTCATAAACAGCATGATTTACATTCCACGGCCTTTGGGCTCTTGCGGCCGTTCCCTTAATTTCATATATACCAAAAATGGTACGGCGTGACAAGAGTTCATGATGAACATAATGACAGGTCCTAACATGCAAATCGTGACGCGCATGTCATGTGCAGCATGATTTACATGACATGGTCTCGGGGCGCTCGCGGTCGTTTAAATGAAGGGATACATGCGAAAGCTGGTGTGACGAGACATTTCTGTATGACGAACATAATTGACACGTGGTAACATGAAAATCATGATATGCATGTCACGTATGACATGATTTACATGTCATGCTCATGACGCACTCGTGCCGTTTCGCTTGCTTGACACACAAAAATTGGTATTGCGTGACGCGACTGCATGACGAACGTAAATTGGAGGTAGTAACATGGAAATCATGACATGCAGGTTATGTATGTCATGATTTACATGCCGCGCTCATTGTGCATTCCCGGCCGTTTCGCTAGCTTTGTATACACCTAAATTGGTATTGCGCGACGCCGCTGTATGACGAACGTAAATGAAAAGTGGTAACATGATAATCATGACATGCATGAAATGTACGTCATGATTTACATGCCATGCTCATGGCGCACTCGTGGCCGTTTCGCTAGATTGATATGCACCAAAATTGGTATTGCGCGATGTGACTGTATGAAGAACATGAATAATAGGTAGTAACATGAAAGCTATGACATGCATGCCATGTATGTCATGACTTACATGCCGCGCTCATGGTTCATTCGCGGCCGCTTCGCTAGCTCGATGTACACCAAAATTGCTATCGCGCGAAGCGACTGTACGACGACGGTGAACGAGACGTGGTAACATGAAAATCATGACATGCATGACATGCACGACATGATTTACATGTCATGCTCATGACGCACTCGTGCCGTTTCGCTTGCTTGACACACCAAAATTGGTATTGCGCGATGTGACTGTATGACGAATATAATTGAGAGGGCTTAACATGCGAATCATGTGATGCATGTCATGTACGGTATGATTTACATGCCACTGTCATGGTGCGCTTCCGGCCGTTTTGTTAACGTGATATATACCAAAATTGGTATGGCATGACACGAGTGCGTGATGAACATAAACGACAGGTCATGCATTTATATACCAGAATATGCGTTTCATTGGAATGGTGTGCACTAGATTGTGCATGCATGCGTGCATGGCAAACATGCGATATATGGTGGACTAGATGCTATGGCATGAATGATTTCATTTGGCTCAAAGACAAACAAGACGATGTATGCAGCTCCTTGCTGGCTGCTTCGCATTACATCGATTCCCACAGTGCGTGGGATCTGCCGATTTTTTGTTGTTGCAGTAGTTTGGCAGGGTTGCCGTTGGGTGGGCTTGAAAAGTAGCCAGGATTCAAGATGAAAGTAGCCATAGTAGCCGCGTCATTTAAGTTGAACAAAAGCGGTATTGAACAAATTGAACAAAAGCGGTATTATGGGTAGAGTTTTTGCATGTAACAGTATAAAAATACCACTTTGAATAAGGAAGACCATAAAATAAGAGTACAGATTTTCCTATTGCTTGGTCTTGTATCCACAAGTAATTTTAATATAAAACAATAAGTTATAATAATTTCAGTGCGCCATTTTGGATTTGCAGGCGCACCATGCATTGTGTTCGGGGGTCCACAAGCCTGCTGGTGGGAGAAGGCTTCGTGTGCGCGCATCGGCTGATAGGACAAAACAGCTTCGAAAGAGTGTAATTTATCTGCAAATAATCTCAGGAATGGCTACTTGATGCACCATAGCAGAAGTTGAAAGTATCCATGGCGCCAACCTGAAATTTTTTTTTTCGCCAGACGGGGTCGTAAAGTAGCCAATTTGGCGCACAGTAGTCATCAACGGCAACTCTGAGTAGTCGTGACGTTGGTGGTGTTATATACGCCATTGCCACAGGCTTGCGCACGGGACCAAACGGGAGGGGGCGGACGCCCAACCCCCCTCTACTCATCTAAAAGGGGGCGCCAAGTCTGCCTGATCCCTTTACTCGGTCGGACCTGTTCTGTCATGGGTTTATGTACAGAGTTATGGCGACAAAGGTTGTTGATTACAATGACATCCGAGGGTCCCTAATGCTATATTAGGGGTCCCTAATGCTATATTAGGGGTCCTCGCTTACTGTTAATTCCCACCAGGGACCAAAGGCGGGTAGTTGGGAGAAGCACGCGGTCACTGCATTTTCATTTTTGGATCCTTTGTGAAGCTTTTTTTTCTGTGTCTAAAAATAAGGGGTGGCGGGTGGGGGACTGTTGGCCCCCCATAGTGGACGACCCTGCGCACGCCTATGACCATTGTGGTCGTCTTAATAGTCATGCACTAATCCTGTTGTTGCCGTCAAACGACCACTTTGCTTTACATGGACCCGCTGCGCCATCTGGCGAGGCTCTGCTGACGCACAAAGAACCACATTATTCAGCTGCCTGCTAAGTCGTTTTCATTCAATTTATTCTGATGGCGCGTGGCACTTGTACAGCGTTTTTGAGAAAGGAGTGACGTCAGGTGGAGCAGTAGATAGATGATATAGGTCGCCCTAAGTGCTTTTTGGGAATGTGGTCTACTAGAGTGGCATTCATAACCTAATATCCCATGAGTGCGTTAATAAAACCTATTTTTATGGTTAGATTCAGTGTTACCCATTGCAGTATCAGTATTTCTGAATATTTCCACCAATGTTTGACACTATTTCTACCACTTAAAAAAGTATATTTGAGTTATTAATCAAACTTGTTGCCGTCAAGACGCAAGGGCCATTAGAAGGAATTTGGCCCTCCAGGCTCCAGCTTCATTTGTTCCTGCACTGTTGGCCACTTGAACTCTTTATATTCCGTCACCCTCAGATGCATAATTCGAAGGTTGTGGGCTCGGATCCCACCGAAAGGAAGGGTGATTTTTCATCTGCTTTAATTCATTTCAGTTTCAGCAATTAACGTCCCCGATGCTTCCTGCGGCCCAATTGTCTCTGGGATCCATTTCTTTGACTCTCTTTCTGTGAAATATGTCATTAAATATTACAGAAATATCTTCCTAATCAGGCGCAAGGTGTTATTATTCGTTCAAAGGCGTGTCTTCCTTAATTATATTTAACCACTTTGTATAAATATTTACCACAAAAGTTCGCTTAGCTTTTCTTGGCCTTGGCCTGCCGCTTCCAGTAATATTTTGAAGAGGCGGCTGAGCTTAGCTTGCTCTTGATAACAGTCGTATAACGAGGAACGTTGTGTGAATACGGGTACAGATTAATGGATGTGAAAGTGAGGCTGCTGCATCAGCTCATATATTGGAGGAATTTCGTGGGTTTGTTAAGTGCATGGGAGATATATTTATCAGGCTTGTCGTGCATAAACTTTAAGCGTGCAGCTAAGCAAAACGTGTTATTGGATTGTAGCAGACTAGCACACATCAACCGTGGCTCTTATGCGTGCAGTAAGAGCAAAACGCGCTCCGGTATCCATAAGAATGACACTTTAGCCAGCTGGAATAAGAAAGCCAATCCGTGCTTTAAGGAGAATTCCACAGCCTTCAAACTGTGATGAAATCTAACTCGACAGAAGTCAAACAAAAAATACAGCCACGTCGATGTAAGAATTTTTATTTATATCCTACCAGAAAAAAATAACAGAAATCTTCATTTAAGAATAATTTGTCTGCTTGTTTGACTCGAACATCTTGACTTTCGCTTCAGGACTTAGCGGAGGTCCTCCGTGACATCCTGGACATTGCTACTGCGTACCTTTCAAAATAACCTAGGCGCTCTTGGAGAGAGTGTAGGTGAGTGGGGCGTGGGCGATGGTCAGTGGCTGGGCAGAGACGGTGATCGGGGTCACGTGGTGGGCAGTGGCGTAGGAGACTGGGGCGGCGTGGACAGTGAAGGGGGCGGCGTGCACTGCGTGGACGACTGGGGCGGCGGCCTGCACAACAACGGGCTTCACGGCGGCGACCTTGACCTCAACTGGCTTGGCAGCCAGAACTGGAGCAGGCTGGGGGACATCAATGGGGTTGGCGACGTACTGGGCGTCAGCTGGGTTGGAGGTCTTGGTTCCTGGCTCGTTGGTCTCGACCACAACGTGGAAACCGTCGGCGTCGGCGGTGTACTTGACGGTACGGGTCACTCCGTTCGGGTCGACGTAGCTGTAGGAACCGACCTTGTTGTTGTTCTCGTCACCGGTCTCCTGCTGGGAGATGCGGGTGCCGAACTCGTCGGTGTTGTCGTAGCTGAAGCTGTATGGCTGTGGTGGCTGTGAAAAGAGCAAATAGGAATATATATATGTACATCAATGTTTCATGCCGTTGTAAACGTACAATCAGTGTGGAGGAATATTTTCTTTCATTTCCTCATTATACCAGTTGTTTCAACAAGTCAGCTCGTTCCCTTTCCTACTTCAAATTAAACTCCTGTAACTTCAGCATCCCTACATTTTATTCAAGCAATAAGTGTGTTTATGCGATGAATGTTCAATAAAGGTATTTGATAAATATACGCAAAATCTGCAAGATAAACACTGGGCAACTAAAGCAGTCTACCTCCCCGTAATATAGACAAGCGCACAAGATAGTTAAGGGATTCACGAATTAAGCAATGAAAATTGCAGTTATTAAGTGACATAAACATTGAACAATCATATTGTTGTAATGCCACAAAGTGAACCACCTGTTTTTTTTTTCTTTTAGAGCTTTAGCAGACCTTATTGAAGGCTTCGCGTCCCTTTGGAATGCACACTATACACACGTCAAATATTGGACCTTCTTGAAAAATGCATAGTGAAAAATATTTAGTGGTTCACCTTAGTGGTTTACCTTATACGTTTCGGGGTAACGCCATAAACTTGGTTCTCCAGTTCACAGGTTTAGGTGAGAGTAGTCGAGTTTCAAAGAAGCGCAGACGCGTTAAATTCGCATTCGTCAACGGATTAAGCACTTCTCTTTCTCAACGCTCAAGGAAATTTTTCATGCAACAATTCTCCCCACTTAGTGTGCATTAAGTTTCTTTAAGAAGACTGGGTTATTGCGGTAGACCTGTTTTGCACCGTTGCCACGCAGCGCGCTCAGTCGCTGGCCTTCGGATTAACGGTCTGCGTGCAGTAGTGCGGTTTTTCATTGCAAGTAGGCATTCAAATGCAAGAAACTGCGCTATACAGGCAAAGCACGTAATACCGTGAGCCCGTGGCATTCATTCTTTTTTTTTCTTTTCTCAGTTAACCTTACGGCCGAGAAGAAAGAAAACGATCTGCTCGGAAAGGGTAGTCACTCCTTAGTCTTCGCTCAGGTCACCTATAGGACAACTCTTTTCTAGACGCGATCTGTAAAGCTGCTCAACTGGCATAAAACACATTAACACACTTTCTTCGCACGCTGCCCGCGTACTGTATGAGACGTTGTGGACCTGAAGTGTCTGCGTTGAATATAATGTTGTCCCAAATAAACAAAAGGTAAGTCGCCCTTATGTGCTTCGTTCTTTTTACCAATAATACACTAAGAACGACTTCGCAAGACATGGTTCTGGAAAACACGGATATTTTGCACATAGAGTACTCTTAGGAAAGATGATTTGTTTAAATGGCACATCACACGCGCCCTTAAAATTTATTCAGTGTTCGTTGGTGCAACGACCGTTATACATGCAAATTAGGGGTGTGCGAAATTTGAAAGTTTCGAATATTTGTCGAATATTACATTCGAAATATTCGTATTCGATTCGAAATCGTGTATTCGAAAAGTTTCGAATATTCGATAACTTCGAATATTCGAAAAATCGAATATTCGATTCGATTATCATGCATAAAATAACTCGTCTTCCACATTTCTGTTGCGTTCGTATCGCTAAAAACTTTGCCGAGAGGAGCGATAAACATCGTAAGTACACGGAGGCACGATATCTGCCTGCGACGAGCGCCCCAATACGTATGATTTATTGCTGGTGCATCTCCGACGTGCAGCGCTGTTGGCGATCATGTAACCGTACATTTTCAATATTATGCAGCCGTAACGTGCCGCACTACCACTCGTTCACTATGCGGGACCACTTCTGAAGAAAGACAGTGCCCCATGTGACTGGTGGCGGACTGTAGGCACCTTCAGATACCCCTGTCTGGCAAAGCTTTGCCCCATGTACCTCCCTATACCAGCCACTTCTGTTCCAAGCGAGCGTACCTTTTCAGTGGCAGGGGGGTTGTCTCTGTTAGAAAGGAGCGCCTGCTGCCTGATCATGTGGAGCAGCTCATATTTCTTCATGATAACATCTAGTCATTACTTTCATTGTGCCGTGATATTTGCTTGCGTTTTGATGTGCATTGTGCTAGCCTGGACATTGTGTTCTGGAGATAGCAGTGTATGTTGTGCTGCCAGCCAGGCTGTCAAGGTTTTTTTTTTTTTTTCAAATAGCTACATGGTAAATAAAATATTGTTACTGTGGAGGCATTTTTCCTTTGATATTCGATATTCGATTCGATATTCGAAGGTGTATATTCGTATTCGATTCGTATTCGAAAAATTTGATATTCGCACACCCCTAATGTAAATAGAAAGAAAAACACTTTATGCAAAAGCAAGTAGCAAATATTCTTCGAGGGCAAACAAGACAAAACATAATGAGCAAAAAGAGAGGTTCGGGATTTAGTAAAGCTGATCAGCTAGAGCTATACATTGACATCGACGCGATAATATGCCTGGTGTCCTGATTCTTTTGCACCACTGATATCGTTCAAAGCGCCCTGCCTAAAGAAAACCTACATGTGAAAGCTTATAGACAGGATTATTTCGGGTGTTCAGGGAACGTCATCAGTTTAGGGTTAATATCACTTCAGCCATCAAAAAAAAAAAAAAAAAAACTTCAACCACGTTCTGGTGAAGTACGCACCGACACTAATGAAAAATTACGAACGCCCAACCACACTTTTATCAGGAGCGTGACCAAGAATTTTGTTATGAGGACAAAGTATGGTGCAGTACCAAGTATACAAGCTTTTCTTTGTGTGTGTAGCATTGTCTGTGTGGGCATTTTGACAGGACCACTTGAAGAAGTTAAACAAAAATTAAATATTCCGCCAGCTAATGCATTATTTTATGATAGACAGTAATAACAGTGGATCAGGCATTACATTTGAATGCCTTGCGTGTGGGCGCTATGTTATGCTTATTTCATTCACAGCCTATTTTATAGAACCGCACACTACGTGCCACGCACCTTATTACGAATCAGTGCTAAGAAATGACGCGAGCCGGCTTTGCACTTACTCGGCCAAAAAACACCTGTTAGGTAGGTACCGGATGCTGTAGCTCATATTTCAGCGCTTTCCAACAATGGCAGCTAACATTTTTGATCGAATGTACGAAGAACAAGCTCCGCGAGAATTAAATTTCGGTAGGGTAGTTATACTTTCTCCGTGAGTCGTTTTTCCCAACGCTTTCCTTTTAAGTGCGCTCCAAAAGAATCTTGCATTGTGTTTTACAACGTGCCAGACATTAACAAAGCAGTATGGCAACAGACATGGACCTTCTGTGTGTAGGTTCTAGTCCTTACATTTCTTCCCACCTAGAAAAAAGAAAAGCTTCGATTTAAAAAAAAAAAGATGAAAGATTGCAGCGTACCTGCTGTACAACAGAATGTCATGCTCAATAAAAGGCAAAAGAGAATCATAGCAAGCGAGAGTGGTATGTTGAACCGGCGACTATGCAATGATTATGCGTCCCCTTGCGTGGTGAAGGAGGTGGAGGTAACATTACCCAGCTGCCCGAACCCAAAGCACCGACCACTGCGCCCAGCCGGTTGTCTATTATATACTTGTATTTGTCGCTACATACAAAAACAGGAGGAAGACCTGCGCTAGCCGCGGACACCTGGTTTCAAGCACTTTCTAGCAACGACTAAAAGGTACTTACGCCGTCAAGGTTCGCCTGCTGGGCAGCGGCGTAGGCGACAAGGCAGCACAGGAGAATCTG
Source organism: Rhipicephalus sanguineus (assembly GCF_013339695.2). NCBI lineage: Eukaryota > Metazoa > Arthropoda > Arachnida > Ixodida > Ixodidae > Rhipicephalus > Rhipicephalus sanguineus. The sequence goes on along the minus strand of NC_051178.1, from coordinate 161,512,401 downwards.
AAACGAAGCGACACAAACGGCATCGTTAATGCAAGCTGAAGCTTTCTTCACCGATGACGAGCCGCCTTTCCGACCGGCTCTGTAGTTGTCGATAGGATCACTGCATTATGCTGAAACTTGATACGAAAGCAGGCACCTTGGTGTACATGGTGACCGGTTGGTTGGTTCCCTCGCCGAAGTGGTAAAACGAAGTGGCAGCCTACTGTCGCACTGCGGCCACCTTATATAGTAGTCTCGACGCATTGCAATGTCAACGCTGTTTCGCCCTGATACAAGCTTCGTCGGTATTCCTCGCAAGTCGCACGAACATACGCACGTCGAAACCTGCCAGTGGTTCATACCCTCACCCTCTTGGTGACTCGGGGTGAGGATTTCAGGGTGTGACTGGGTGAGGGTGGGACGCAACAAGCACTACGCCCGACCCAGTGCCTGGAGGAAATCAGCATATATCAAATATTTTCGCACTGTTTTTAAGTATTTTATTCTCCTTTTTTCGTTTCGTTTTCTAAGATGATCCTGACCTTGCTACACATTCCCTCGATACATTCCTAAAGCTATTTTGCATTCATCCAATCGTCTTATGAAATCTCACTGTAGCTTAAGCAACCACAAAGTTAATGTACGCATAAAACAAGTTATTTTCATGCGTGACTCTAGAACGCAGAGTTTTTTCCCTGTCACTTGTATGGGAAACTTTGAGGCGAATGCTCTTTGAAATGCACTTGCTTCACACTAAAGCTGCTGCTGATCGTGCATACCTGACCTCGGTGCGTCTAAGCGTAATGTGGAATTCCTCAACACTCGGATGGTATCTGTGGAGCTAATAGGCACTGAGCGTGCTGAACATGTAGTTACATCTTCCCTACATTTGAATTTACGGGTTGAGATATATATTGCATGTTATCTTTTTGTAAACTGTTACATAAAAAAGTACCACTCTAGCACTCCGTACAGATGATTAACCAGAGAACCTGAAACGTGCGGTCCCAATGTTTGTCACTAGGTTACTCCCGAGGGTTCGCTGGACTCTGCCTCAATTATTGGTCGCGTCTGACCTCAAATATTATTTGGCATTTAATTGGCGAATTTTGGCTTCGCCTAGACATATGTGCCGCTTCACTGTCACATAAACATAATATTAGGCTAGCCCCTTGTGTTTTTGGACCTAGTTTATACGGCTATATACGTTGATGAAGGCTACATAATTCACTTAAAATATAAGACACCTGGACCTAACACGATGAACAAAGTAAGCATAACTGAAAATAAAAAGCTTTGTGCATTCCTTAAAGAGACATTCTTCCTCTTCTTCGTCATCGCCAAAAAAATGAAAATTTTATTTACGTGCGCTGCGCAACGGAGACCTCTCTCGACAGTCTTCCATCATCCTTGTCTTGGGGAAGCTGATTCCTACTTATGCCTGCGAATTTTATGATTTTGCCCAAACACATGAATCTCAGCAACCCTTGGCTATATTTTCCTTTCCTAAGCAGTGATTAATCTCTACATGCAACCATCAAGACGTATTTAGGTGGAAACGCAAGTGAATATGTCGACAACAGCTAGCGCTAATGTATTTATGTGTGTATTGTATCTCTGTGTAGTGTTTTTTTTTTTTTCAAAATATGACCCGGGCAGTGAGCGCTGTGGTGCACAGCGATCACTGCCCGGGCCATATTACCACTGCTTGCGGTAACTTTGGTGAGTGCGCAATAGACAAATTCAATTTCACTGTTTTCAGTGATAGATCACCAAGATTTCTCCGCGGATAAAATTATTTAAAGCTAAACATATTTTACTCTGGGTTCCCTAGACCTACTGAAGGGTGTAGGGTGGACAACATATCTGAAAACGCGCGGAAATGATCATATTCTCTACCTTGTGTATCATCCTAGAACACGCAGTGATCACATCAGCCGTTATTGCGTAGGGACGATCTGGAGAGCTTTTTGCTGCAGCGTAAGAAACCAAATTAGTGAAGATGCAGCTTTTAATTTTTGCAGTCTAATGGAAACATATTCACAAAGAAGGCCTTGCTTCGAGAGGGTTATGTTTCAAGTTACGGAGAGTAGAAAAATTCCCTGCAGAGTCTTTGTTGTATGAAGACTAAGAGGCGGCGAAGCAGGTGGCGTTGCTCTCCTCGTTTCCATCCCTCTCACACTCACTTGCCTTACCCCGTCCTCGCTATACTATACTATACAAGACAGCCCCACTAACGCGAAAACTGGGGAGGTTTCGCACATGGACACGTCAGTAGCAGTGAGAGGACAGGGTCCTCTCATTCCTACAGACAGCGTCCATCGCAGAAACAGAGCTTTTCCTGAGCAAACGCGCCGTCCTATTTGCCACTTGCTTTACCGTGACGGGTGACGACTGAAGGCACCGTGACGGGCTACGACGACAGGAGACGCCGACAGCCCGAGCGCATCAGGCACTTCGCACCTAAATAAAATTCACAGTTTCTCCGCAGTGGCGCAGCAATGAATGCGATAGCAACAACTTGGAATGTTAAACGAAGTAACGCTAGCAGCTAACTCCTTTTGCATCTAGCCTGGTGTAACTAAACAAAACGCTGACGTAAGGAAACACAACCATGCAGCAAGCGAAACGACCTTCGTGTTGTTTGCGGCTTCAACAGAAACACAACAGAGCACAGCACATGCAAATGTTTAAGTCCGCTGCTGATCTTTGCCAACGTAGTACGCGCGCGATCACGCCCGGCGGGTGAAAGCATACTCACTTCCTGCCGGGGCCCCGCATACACCTCCGGGACCCCCAATGGGCCTTTCGTACGACGGAAGAGGGCCGGCGCGTATGCTCTCGGCTTGAGCCCCGATCGTTGGCGGCTGTCGCCCGCTTTTACTCGGACATAGAGCATACGATCGCAGACCCATGTTATCGCAATTTTACTTGAAACAAAACTTCACGGTGATTTAGACGCTGACAGCAAAAATGCGCCTGGTCTGTACATATGATATCTATCGCAAAGCTCATAGGGTCACTTGTGCATTCGCCTAAGACGACTCGAAGGCGAACGCGTTCTTTTGTAACGAAGCTCTCTTAAGGCTCGTTCACACCGGCGACTAGCAACGGTCGCGCGACCGTTTGCGACTGGCGGTCAAAAAGTGATTCAAAGCGACCGATGTTCACACCTGCGTGCGACCTATATACATCGCCATATAGAATTCACGTCTGCTCGTATACAGCTTGCATTACCGTTGCTCCGTAAAATTGGCTGATGTCCTGTTCCTGCGCATCTGATTGGTTCAGAGGTTTGCGACTGCAGCCGCGCGATTGAAAAATCGAGCAGCGAGCGACGGAGCCAAAGCAGTCGCTTTGCGACCAAAACGGCCATTTGCGAACGTTTGCGACCAGTCGCTTTGCGAATAACTTAGTCGCCCGACCGTTGCTAGTCGCCGGTGTGAACGAGCCTTTAGTCTACCGTGTGTTGTAAATAAAGTAAATAAAGCGAAATTATAAAGATAATGCCCGAGATGATGACGATGATGACGATCGAAATTGTGATGACGATGATACTAAATGGTGATCATAGTGATGAAGCTGGAAATGGGCACTCTAAGCAAAGGTCAGCCGAGATTGGGGGTTTCGCGGCTTATGACATCTGAAAACTCCCTCGCCTTTAAAATTACCACCTCATGTTTGAGTAAAATGCGGTACATGACGCAGTTTAACCACCTCAGAGGAGCGTAGAAAAATCACGTCGCAATCCAATTTTACTACGTGGGGAGTTTTCTATCACGTGATTTTTAACCGCCGTTTGAGAGTTTAATATTCAGTGACATTAAGCTCCCTTCTTCGGCGGCTTTATGAGTGCCGCTTCTAGTTCCAGTGAATGTACGCAGACAACACAGCTGTTTTGTTTTTTCAAAGATTAGCATGGCCTTGTCGCACCTCGTTGTTGACCCTCAGCCTACAGACTTTCACTGGAACTGGAAGCGGCACTCATAATGCGTCACAGAATGCGAATTGCGCAACGAGTGAGTTCTTGAAGGCTTCCAACCCATTAGAAAGGGCTCTTCCATATTTCTTCATCGTCATTAGCCACAGCATAAACAAAGTGCACAATGCCTTACAGGTGTTTAGCAGGTACCACGGTTCTGCGCAAAATGACGAAAAGTTGCGTGGTATCTGCTTCCTTCCTTCACAAAAAATATGCTTTATAGCGTAGTAAGTCCCTCGCGAGTGCACTTCTATAGACCTTATGCAAAATCTGCTACCATCTAGCGGCCGCCGTGCGCATTTGCGCCATGTTGAAGGCTAAGCGCGCTCCGCATATGTACACACGGAGCGTACGTATCAACGTGCGGCGGCTGATACGTACGGTAATGCCGTCATATTTTCGTGTACCGTGTTGCTCAGGTTGAGGAAATTGGCATGCTGAAAAAAGGTTTATAAGAAACTAACCTCCATGCTGTTAGATTTCCTCGCGGCCGACGAGAATCAGCAGATTGTTCCGTGACTTTGGTTGCTGCTTACGACTAAAGCTGTGTTTACATTCGCCGTCATAGGCGTGCGCAGGGTTGCCCATCAGGGGGGGGGGGGCAAAGGCTCATCGCAGCGCCCCCCCACCCTACTAAGTCAATGTACGGGGCAGATTCTGCGCCCCCCCTCTTAGGTGATTAGGGGGGGGCGCCCCCCCCCCCCTGTCCGTACGCCTATGTTCGACGTTATTAATAGATGCACTGTGTGACAGCTTCGGCACTCATCAGAGAATACTCTTTCGTGTCATGCCGGAACGAGACAGTTTTCGTGTCGTGTGCTTGCAGGCACAGACAAAGCGGCTTCGTTTACGTGCTTCAAAGCTGCATCGCGGCTACTCGCGCATGCCTGCACAGCTGTTGGCAACATTACTTTGTTTATTACATTGCGAGAACAATATCATGGTAGACAGGTTGCTCGTGCGCATCTTCGGTTCTCAGCGAACGGACCAATTGTGCCAGAGGGTCCTGTTCGTAGTTTGTTTTCGATTGTGGAGTTTTAATAGGGTCGCGTTTGTTAGGTTGCATTGCGCGCGTACTGCTTCACTATATATGCGTATTTTCGAAGCATTTCATGCGCTATCACTGCCAAATTCAGAGGCGCGGTCCGTTTGTCCTGACAGCGCCTCCCCCCTCCCCCCTTACTTTTTCTTTATTTATTCTCCAAGAAGAGCACATATCAAGTTCCCTCAAAAGCTGATCCCCCTTTGGAAAAATCCTGTATCAAGCCCCGTGTGCTATGAAATGTCAACGTAGCCAGAAATTTTATGCGGGGCGGAGGTTTCAACTAAAATGTTTATGTATGTTCGTGCGTCCGTTTGTATGTGTGCGAAACAGAAAATTTTCGGGGGGGGGTTGATAAACCCCCCCCCCCTCCACCCTCCGAGCCCCTTAGCTACGCCCCGGCAGCAGATGCTTCAAGTGTGTGGGACTTCTGGTATGAAACTGAAAAAATGCCGTTTCGGGAAATATGTTACATTCGACCGTGAGTGCGCTACCGTTGGTTGCGCGCTGAGGTGGTTTCACAAGTGTTCAGTCGGCGACGCAAAACTGTCTTGCTGGAATGAGTTGAAATTGAGAGGTGCCTGTAAGCCCCGAAGATAACTATGTGAACGCGAATATTCTTGGCGTATCGTGTTATTTACGAGCACATGCCGGAAGGATATTCAATAAAATACCAGCTAATCGGCACCTACTTCTTGGAGCAACAAAAACTTTTGATGTTGACTTTTCACGTGCATGAGATACGGAAATATTAATCCTGCGGTAATTCTATACATAACATACGTCGGTGACTACAGCAGCGAAATATTTTTTTATTTCAAAAATAAAAAAAGAGGTCAACATTTTATTTAAAATTAGGTGCACAATACACCAGGTCGACGTAAATACGCTTTGAAATGCGTCAACATAGCACTTACCGTCATTGCTGTGCCTAGCCGTGTCGCGCACTGAAGTCTCTTCCTAACCATCCTACACTACACGCATGATATATCGATAGTTATTAGCGCTTTATTCACTACACTGAACACAGTCAGACAAAATTTATAACCTAGCGCAAAGCTTCATTCTCAACGACGGCACGCCTATACAGGTGACTCGGTGACAAACTTATACCTTCTGCTCTTTGTGAAGCAGTTCTTTACACGTAATAGCTGTCAACGTAATCACTAGGTAACGGTAACGTGTACAGGCCCTTACACACTCGTCTGACGTTTTTATGCCCCTATTTCCTACCATCAAAGCAGATGCAAGCAAGAAGTTGTAGCAGCGACAGCAATAGGATTCGGACACGAGCCTCCAACATGGCGCCGAATCGGTAGCTTCGTCAAAGCTCCGACAGATGGCAGCAATTTTGCATAAGGTCTATTGGTTGCCGAGGAAGCCCATAAGGCTCCCATGATCCATTTCCTCAGGGTCTTAATAAAGTTAATTCCCCTCTCTCTATCTTCTTCTCACGTTAGCGTATGTTATACAGCGTGGTGGGAAAATGAAATAACGACCGGACGTCACACAACGTGAATTACGTAACTAGTGGGTCGTTTAAAGCTTCCAACCCATTACAAAAGGCTCAGTCATAATTCTTCATCGTCATCAGCCGTCGCATCAAGAAACTGCACATAATGATTTACAGATGGTACCTCGCTTCTCCGCAGAATGACGAATAATGTCGTGGTTGGTGCTTCCAACTTCACAAAAATTCATTTGTGGCGTAGTGGGTACGTTGCTAGTGTAGTTGTATTAGTAGCCACAAGAGAGTTTATAACTAACTCTAGAAATGCCGCTCTTCGAGCTTTCGCTGTGACGGTGCTGCGCTTTCTGCGCAGGCCTGGCGTTTTTTCTCGTGGCCTAGCCGTCTAACGCCGCGCGCTGCGGAGCGAGAGGTCGCTGGTTCGATTCCGCGCTTCGGTAGCATTTTTCTGAATTATTTTTCTTTGCGACTTTTATATATACACAAACCAGCCGAGACTGTCCGTATAATTGCTATCGCAATAAAAAGGTTTCGCTACGTCGTGGGCACCGAGCCAGTTGGCGGCCGGTGTGATTTCGTCGCCGAAGCAGGTGAAGCATGCGTTGCACGGATTTTGTTTCACAGAGAATATTATCTGCTGGAGTAAAGCACATTTCGAGAGAGAGAGAGAAAAGGAAGGCAGGGAGGCTAACCAGATGGCATTATCCGGTATGCTACCCTGCACTGGGGTTCCGGAATGTGGGATTAGAAGGAGGGAGATCAAAAAAATATGTAAAAACAAAAACCTTGGGTGGACGCTTGAGCTTCGCCTTCAAGAGTCGAACGCGATAGCGTAATTGGGCCCCGTGCGCATCGCCTTCTCTATTTTAAGCCTGACTTCGGTTCTTGGTGCATGCCTCAACCGTGTCGTAAGGAAACGAGGGACAGTTCGCGTAACATTCGCTGTTTCAAAGTATCCTAGAATGCCTGCTGCAAGTAAAGTTGTTAAGTGCCCACTACGCCGTAATTATTCCTTTTTTGAATGAGCGAAGAGCCCACTACCTTGAAACACCTACTCTTTGCGCAATTCAGATGCTCTCACGGCTGGCGCGATTCTACGCTTCTGCAAGGCAATATTACATGCGCTAAGGATAATCCTGCCTCTACATGACATTAATTTAGGGGTTTTTTTCCGAAGCAGTTTCAAGCAGTAACGTGGCTCTGTGGTAGAACACCTGCTTGCCACGCAGATGGCCTGGGTTCCATTACTCGAACCCGAAGATTTTTATGAATAAATGCGAAGCATTTCTTAGCGAACCTTTGGCACTTTGAGCGTCTCTATCTATCTATCTATCTATCTATCTATCTATCTATCTATCTATCTATCTATCTATCTATCTATCTATCTATCTATCTATCTATCTATCTATCTATCTATCTATCTATCTATCTATCTATCTATCTATCTATCTATCTATCTATCTATCTATCTATCTATCTATCTATCTATCTATCTATCTATCTATCTATCTATCTATCTATCTATCTATCTAGCTAGCTAGCTAGCCGCTTACGTCTGGGCGCTCTCACGATCGCCTCCTTAACTTGGTGTAGACCAAAATTGGCATGGAAGGGTAAGAGGATTTGGCGAATATGACTGTCGGGTCATGACATGAATAACTTGAAAGTCCTGTCGCGTACGTCGTCGAAGCCTTACCCTTAGACACGTGTGGCACATACCTGTTTACCACGGGGCTGCGGTGTACGGGTATGCGCCACAGGTGATTGACACTTTTTATATACCCAAAAACTGCAAGAGCGTTAAAAAAAGCCGACATCGGCAGCGTTGACCCGAGGAATGCAAAGAATGAAAATTAGGATCCCAGCAGCAATCGAACCCAAGCATTCTGCGTGGAAATCAGGTATTCTACCACAGAGCGACGCCAGGTGTATAAACTGGTTTGGAAAAACAACCTATGCAGGTGTAATATTGGTGCAACGTCAGTTGTGGTTGTGGAGGTGGCTATCTAATTTTAGAAGAAAGCAATGAACACTATATATGTACTCCTGCGATACAGGCGCAATATCAGATTAAAGTCTGTGGTTCCAGTGTTGGCTCCGCTTCTATAGCGGTCTAATAAACATTACATTCATATTCCTATGATTCAGCGAGCGATATTGAAGCATTGCTCGACCCCGGAGGAATACATTAACGAAAGTTACGTATGATATTCACATCATCGCACCGTAAAGTGCACTTAGCCCGCCAAAACGACGCAGTGTCCATTTCATTTCTTACAAGGGTGGGCGATGGCCTCATGCTGACCAAGAATGATGCCAGATTGACTGACAGCCGCCTTGTACACTAGGCTACGTAGGCCACATACGCCCAGGTAGTCTACGAATACGACAAGTGCCATCCACTGATGTTGGTCTACGTAGCACTATCCAGGACTACCAGCCTCTACGGCCTATAACTCAATAACGCGAAGGTTACTTCGGGTTCCGACATGTCGTGGGCTCTATCGACGGACAATTTGCCGACGAAATGAACGAGGCATCCACGATTTCCAACGCTCGTACTATACCCCATACTTCACTGCACATGGGCCCCTCGTCACCGTGATCGCGACCAGATCCGATAACAAGTCATGACCAGCTGTTTTTGCTCACTGATTACGGTGATGATAACCTTGTTCAAGAACTGTCAAGGACGTCTTCCACAGATGCATACGGGTCCATGAACGTGCGTGCGTTCCCCATCATAAGGGACAAGTATAAGCACTACATATCAGCTTACCGCTTCTGGTGTTGGCAATACCAACGTTGCCGTTGGCAGCGTTACCCAGCTGTAAACAACTGGTTATCTAGCACATTTGCGGCTCTCCACCATAGATGTGTGCGTATCAAATTTCTACAAATCTTTCTCTTCATTTTGTAACGCTTCGCTCAGTAAAAAAAATTAGGCCACAATCACCTTCCCGCCGCATGCTTCGCATAACATCGGCTCATAGGGTACGTGGGATCTGCCGAATTTTGATTTTATTTGCATCTTGCGCGATTTTTCGGTCATGGACAAAATGATGTTTCGCTCACAAGCGTCGACGCCGTCACCAACGCCGATGACGACGCCGATGCCGACGCCGGTATTACTGCGAAAGGAGCTCTTTGATGCTATCGCGTTAAGACACGGCCACACACACAGGAGAGCGTTCAGACCGTCCAGTAGATCGCAGGAAGCCCAGTAGCATTAGTGCGGCCTTCTTCTGCGACGTTAAGTCTAGACGATGGCGTAGTATCCTTTGCTCTGACAGAGGCTTCTGACCTAACTTGTTGAGAGCCTCACAAATAGATTGTCTTTGTGTGCTGTACTCCGGGAAGTCGCACAGAATAAGTTGAATCGTTTCCTCGTCTACGCAGTGTACGCAGGCAGCGGTGCCGACCATTCCTATGCGAAACGCTTACGTGCGGGTAAACGCGACGCCCAACCATGGTCTTCAAAAAAAGGTAGCGTCACGTCGTCGGAGTCTTCATAGAAATCGAAGGCTTAACGTTGGATCAAGGAAGCGTAATCGTGCATGCGTGAAATGCGGCTCATTCCATTGTGAAGTGGAGCATCGGCGAGCAAAAGTACAGTTCGAATTGTGTCTTTCGCTTTATGCGGCAACCGCTGCGAAACATCTAGAGCGAAGGCGAGCACCGATACGAGGCAGACGGAACCAACGTGCGGCCGTGGCGCACTGCGAGTACGAGCATGGTGAAAACCCGGACTGCGAGCCGTCTCCTTCTTTGCAAGAACAGTCGGCCACAAAATAATACGGACCACGCGAGCGCATGTCGAAATTGCCGTCTGCGCCATCTAGTGGCTGAGCCGTCTGCTGTTGATAGCGTAGCTCAGACTGCGCAATTGCCAGAGCAATGCTCTCGACAGCAGACAATTCGCCACTAGACGGCGCAGGCGGCCATTTCGCCACGGGCTCGCGTAGTCCATATTATTTTGTGGCCGACTGTATATCCACAGCCACTCGATAAAAGAAAGAAAAAAAAGAAAGAATGAAAGAAAGAAAGAAAGAAAGAAGGGAAGAAAGAAAGAAAGAAAGAAAGAAGGAAATAAAGAAAGAAAGAAAGAAAGAAAGAAAGAAAGAAAGAAAGAAAGAAAGAAAGAAAGAAAGAAAGAAAGAAAGAAAGAAAAATAAGGTGTGTCCTGTTGCGTCGCGCTGAAACACATGGGCACAAGGGGGAATGCTGTGTTGAATGCTGTGTTGTACGCGTTGACGCTAGCAGACGTACATCCACGTGCCCTTAAAAGAAAATAGTGGGCAGCTTCGCTATAAGTGAATGCAGGGGAAGCTCAGTGCGCGCCCTGTCCCTGTGTTTCTCTTTTCGCAGCATTTTTCTCGCGCCCGAACCTCGGTATCGGCTCGATACCGGCGTTTCGCTTGTGTTTCTCTGGCTGTCACGTTGGGATTTTCCTTACGTTGTCGTTTGGCTTTTGTGTCCTATTTTCCTAAAGTAGGGTTGAGCAGTTGACGTAGTGGTTCTTCTCTGCTCGCTTAGCTCTGACGGCGGGATGTACTCTTCGTCGGCACTGCCGTTATCGGGCGAGCGAGCGCGCGCTATCATTCTCGGCGAGCCTCCTCAGCAGTGCTCACGGTGAGAAAGATCCTCTGCCAGCTGGTGCCTTCCTACGGATGGATGGATGCTATGAGCGTCCCCTTTATAACGGGGCGGTGATATGTCTGCCACCGGGCTCGAAGAAAAAAAAAAGAAAAAAAAGCTTCCTTGTTTCATGTTGGCCTAATACCTTATCTACATTGATTAAATCTATGTTATTATACCAAAAAAATATAAATTCACCGTCTATCTCTCTGCCTCTTAAGGAAGAATGACCTTATTTTTCCCCCATTATATATTTTTGTTCTTTATCTCTACTCACGGGCTGCTGCGTGAGAATGCCCCCAGCGGCGAAATCGTCAGAAAATTTCCAATGATGGGATAGTGGCGCCCTCTCTTGGCTTAGCCGCGAAGCTCGGCGGGTGTTTCGCTTGGAACTGCGTGACCATGCGGCCGCTCACCTTCGGTATATATGTGCATTGTCCTTGAAAAGAGACAAAAAACGAGGGTTCTCGCGCGCCCTTGACGCTGTATTCCACCATATTGGGGGCGAGGAGTTACGGAGCCGCCCTCTATCGGGTGCGCCTCTCTTCCGTTCTTGGTAGGATAACGCAGGCGAACTCCTGGTAGGTTTGGCTGTCGGCGCACTACGAAAACACCACGCGGTATCCCTCCTGAGTATTTCTGTGAACACTTTCGTCAATATTGGGCTGTGAATAGAATTATAATAATAATCTTGGACAAGAAGAAGTGCAGAATCGTTTACAGTTGCTATTTGTTTGCAAAATATGTACAGCGAGCGCACATTGCACGCGGTCGCCGAGATGAGACATCCCTGAACAAGCGTCTTTCGTGAAAGGCAGGCAACCCCTGAGGGCGAACTACGTGGCATACACTCTTAGAGTGATGTATAAATAAATGGTACATACCAGAATCAAGCCTCATTTAAGCTATCGCGCGGCTGCAGCATATACGAGTATTTATAACCATATACACAAGTTACCGTTGCTGCGTCGACGTTATCAAAGCTTTGAAGGAATTTGGCGCCTACGGCGGCTTGTGAGCACCGTAAGCAAGATTCATCTGCTTGGGCCAAGGTCGCCATACAGCGGAAGGTTAGAGTTGACGGAAAGATCACAGCACGGCCGGACTAGAAATGCGACGAGAAACGCGGCGCGCGTCGTGTCTGTCCTCTAGTCTGGCCGTGATTTTTCACGGTTCGAGCGGGGAACGCTGTGTGACTGCCAGGCCATACAGCGTCAAAGAACGCGGAGCTGTTCTTTAATATGAATGGATGCTATGAGCACGCCTTGGGCTAAAGCTGGCACCTCGCGGTGTAACGCGTTGACAAATTACACTAATTTTGGAAACATGCCAAAGGGTAAGGCGGTACGGTGCCACGGTGCGTTGCAGGAGCTAATCGCGGAGGTCACGCATTACTTCCATCTGCCGCTCCCAGACGGCGACGCCCCCCCGCAAACCAAGCGCTCTGCGTGAGGAAAGTGCGAGAGATAATATTCACGTTCGAGGAGCCTCGTATGTGACTATGGCGCAGTGCTTAGAGCGTCCGTCACCTACCTTCGCTGACCGAGAGGTCGTGGGTTCGACTCCCGTTTACGGAACGGTTTCCTTCTAGTTTTTTCTTTGTCATCTGATCGTGTGTCTTTTGCTGACGTATTTCACTGACGGAAATTCGCTATGAGAGTCTTGGTGGACCCCGGCATAAACACTGTCGTGTTAAAATTGATACCATATGTACTTTCAAAAGCATGGTCAATATGAGCGTAAACCTTTGCTTCGACTGTACTTATGGAGAAAAAAACGCAGTAATGAAAATACGCTGGAGGACAGGCGGTGTACTTTATTTTTCGGGTTATTTTTGTTTATAGTGTGTAAGAGGGCGTATTTCAAATCTAGCGGTGGATTTACGACGCCATTTGATCTCGGTAGCCAACGTTGTCTCCCTAGTTCGCCCTTCACGGCGAGGAACTGGCTGACAATTTTTTTTCTTCTCCCTTGGTTGTATTGATCCTTAGAGGTTTAGCTAGAGGTGAAGGCATACGTCTAGGAGTTCCACGAGGGATTTCTGGCTGTCTCGTAATAGCTGAGACTCACCACTCGTCCGGTCCTGTCATGGAAACCACATAAATATTCCGGCATTTCTTTCGCCTTTAAACACAACGTAAACGTGTAAAACACAACGTAAAAAGGATGAAAATTGGAACTGTGACGTCGAATATCCTCCTTGGCTGCCTGCACTACCAAAGATAAAATTGTCCGCAGATTGCATAATCAGAAAAAGAGACGTGTTCATTCGAGGCAAGAGCCTGCTAGTTGAGGTTTCGTGGCTGGGCTGCACTCCACATGAATAAAAGATTATCTGCTGTTCTTTCAAATGCGTAAGCCTTTGTATGCCAACCTGACGAGAAAACTTGGTATTCGTCCGTAAATCCGTCTGTCTCTGCGTCACGAAACACGAATCGCTACAAAGAATTTACAAAAACAAGCAAAATTTCCGGGCTGGTCTAGGTTTTGAAACTAGGGCGCCACGCTAAGAACGCGAGTGTCTTAGCGACTAGGCTACGCATGCATTTTTTGTTCTCCTACGCTAGCAGAATGGGAATATATGTGCATTATACGAATGCGTTGTACCAGCGATGCAAAAAAAATGTAAAGGGAATAAAATTGCTATAAAGGCTTTGTTGAAAGATCTTGTGGCGATGGAATAAAAGGCCTTGAGATGTCTTTTATTCCACCGCCAGACCATCTAATCCGCATTTTTGTCGCATTTTTTGTGTTGTGTTTGAGAGAGGACAAAATGCAAAACCGTTATGAAACATTTTAGATACCAAGAAGATTTTGGATGTTGACAACACTTAACGCCGAACCCACGCTCCGATGATTGCAGGATGAACCTTTCGTCGGGCCGTTCAGGATACTCACGAGCGCTAGCAACATAAAGAAAGACACCGTGCCATTGCCGTCATAAGACATCGTTCCAGAGAAGGCTGCGACCATAGACGTTTCTACGGTAAAATTCTACGCTTACCCATTACTCCGACACCTACCAGAGGAGTTTCTGCGATGATTCTTTATTTTTGTGAGGCACTGCGGCATCAGGTCTCAGTGAAATTCAGTTTAAGAGCACAGTGCTTTTTCATATGTATACTGCAAGAGTTACATATTAAGTTCATTCGTTATCACTCATAATCTTTGGACTGATTAACTTCAAGTATATTCTAAGCAGGGCTGAGCAGTATCACGATACAAGAGTATCGCGATAGTATTTCAGAGATACTTTTGAGTATCTGTATTTCTGTATCGAGATACATTTGAAAAATCTATTTGTATCTCAGTAGTGAAATACATTTACGATGTACCGCCTGTATCGCGATACTATGCAGGACACAGGTATTTTTGTTACACTGTTTTTCGTGTCGGACATGAGTTGAGGCGTGTTTCCAATGGAGGAATGGCGTTTTTTTTTTCTTTTTTGTGCCAAGACAAGCAAAGGCGCGCCGCCGGTCGCCAAAAGATAAGGCGGCGATGGTTTCCCATCAAGCACAGAATGGTCCATGTGGTAAAGCGCGAGACGCCGCAGACGACAGAATCGCGGGGGAGTGTTGTTGGCCTCTGCCGACGAAAGTCGCCGTCTCTCAAGGTCAGTGCAGCACGCCTAATTTTTTTCGGGTGGCAAGCCATTACTTCGCGACCCCCGGCGCGGATACCGCCTTGGAACAGGCTTTGCAATGCCTCGCGTGCGTTCAGTTCTCAAAGCGGCGGCACTTCCAAAAGCAGTTCCCGTAGTCGCGGCGGAAGTGACTAGAAGATGGCTATCTTTGACGCGCTTTCAGCCACCTCTCCAATGTCAGGGTGCGTTCCTAATTGATTACGTGCGTGAAACGGTCTTTTGTGGTAGCAGGCTCCCCAACCGCCGGAGCCAACTTCGCCTATTGCGGCTTTCTGAAATGGGTGCTGGTAGCGTCGGTGGTGGTGACAGCTTCATTGAAGCCGACAGTGTCAGACGGCTGGAGATTCCGCAAATGGGGACAGACTTCGGCTTCTGAACAGTCAGAACAACCCAAGTGAGGGCGGAAGCGTTTCGGTATCTAGATGACCCGAGAAGAGATATCGCCACGCTGTAGGGCAATACGGCTATGAAGGCGATATTTATTTACTATAACACGAATTTGTGCTCGCCTTCAGCGGTAGACAGTCTTTTTTTCTTTCGTGAGTCTTGTGCTGAGGCTGAACCGACGCAGTTATAAGACAGCCTATTTGAGACGCCTACACAGCAACCTTCTCAGCAAACCAGATCTTCAAAATAAGTGTGTGCTTTTTCTCAATTCACTGGTGTTCATTAGTGAGTCGAGTGATTTGCTTAAAGTGTGCTACGTCTAGCATAGCTTAGTTTGTTCGCCAAGTATGTCGATTTCGGTGTCCAATCCTTGTTACTGTTGCTGTGAAATAGTGTATTTTTATTGCAATTGATACTTGTAATTATGCCATTATTACTAATTACGTACTTTGTCCACCCCCCTCCCCTGCAATGTCTTAATGGCGCTGAGGGTACTGTAATAAATAAATAAATGAACTGAACGTTTCTATGCGCTGTAACTTTAATTACAACATTATGCTGCACTAATAGGTGTCTTTGCGTAGTATGAGCATCCTTGAGAAAAAAAGTATTCCAGTATCTGTATCCCTGTAACTGTATTCCGGAATACTTTTTTCGTCTTATTGCGAAACTATCTCCGAAATATGCCGTTACGTTAAAGGCAAATGTATCTCAGTATCTGTGTTTTAGGCTTCACGTTCATGTATATCGATATCTGTATTCCGGAATACTCTTCTGAGTATCTCTGCCCAGCCCTGATTCTAAGTACATTTTAGCGGATTGTGTTTGTCTCAGGGTATGTTTAAAGTACTAGACGCGGGTATTCGCTACAAGCGCCGTAGTTGAACACTGCGAATACTACTTTTTATATGCTCGCTTGGCACAAAGAACAAGCGATTGGAGCCGTGAGCAGAAGCCTACAGAGAGAGATTTCCTCCACTCGAGAAAAATTGCGGGTAGTGACGTTGACACACGGGCGAGATGAGCGCACGTTCAACTTCTGAAGTGTGAAGCTTCGCCGTCGACGACAGTGAATATCAGAATATGACGCTCACAGCAAGCCAACACGCCAGGATGACTTCATTAGACTGTATACTGCGTGAGGAAATAAATTGAGACAGGATAATAGCGCATGGTCAACATAATACTTCTTGAGGATTCAGTGAGTAACCACTTTATTTGCCAGCTTGACACAATGGGTGTGCTGGTTTAAAAGAGTCATATCTCCTCCAGTCTGTGGGTGACGACTGCCACTTCAGCTAGCGCAATGACTTGGAGTTGGACGTCCAGGCCACTGCTCGGCAAAACTTCTCACACCACGACGGTTTCATTAAAGTGTTGTGCTGGCTCAAGAAACGTTCGAATATCTCTTTCGATACATTAGCAGCGCAAAAAAAGAAAAAAAAAGAACGAGCATACCACATGAAGAAAGCAGGTCTGGCGATAATTGAGCGCCCGTTCTAACTTTTTCAAGTGATACGTTTATTTTGTCTTGGGTCGCTAATCTTTCAAATCAAGAAAATCAACAAGCACTGTTTAGTGCTTCAGCAATGATAGATCGGCACATGAGAAAGCGGTACTCAATTTAAGAAATTTAATAACTTAAAAATTGCTGCTGCACTCGACAAATGTCCTGCAATATTCACTGCCAGCCAAGTCCAGTAGGGCGCGCTAAGCATGTTTCGCTTAAACATCGCCGGGATACAAAGCAAACTCTGTATAACGCCAGCTTGAACAGGGGTGGGCAACAAAGTGTGTGTTGCATACCGTGGTCGGAATTTAAATTGCGCGATGGCGTTTAGAATTCCTCAAGAATTCTGCAATTGGTTCATTGCAGTTTGCTGAAAGATTTGCGTGACTAGCAGAAAGATCCTTTTGTGGAAATGGGTCGGAGTATCAGATCGGAGATGGCGTGATCAGTGTCGCTGAATTTTCCGTCAAGAACGAAGCGACTTTGAAGCTTCTCACATTGACTTTCTTTTGAGATCGCTAATGCTATATTGTGGACTTGTGGCGCAAAAGCAGATTTGATGGTGATGCATGGGAAGTATTGGAAAATAATGTGAACGTCTCCAACATAAATGGACACCTGCACAATGGGATTCATATTCCTAATTTGCTACGCAATATAGAAGGGCATCAGCATAATCTAATTTAGTTAATTTGTATTAAATATGGCTATGACCATGAAACAATTTCATCCTTATCCTTTTTTCTCCTTTGCAGTGGTTCACAACCTTCTGTCAATTTCTTTAGTGATTCGTCTTGTTTCACATAGTTTTCCTTGAGCGGCACGTCAAAGTATGCTAAAAAGCAAAATTGGTTACAAACTATTTCGCGTATCTAGAGAAGGCACATTCTCAACGAAAATGCCAGACTTCAGCAACGCCTATACGATGTTAAATTAGAAGCGTGAGGAATTACTCTGAATAAATTTACACTACTAATCTTCGCGCTTAATATCGAGCTGTCGAGTTTTTAGAAGGTTTCTGCCATAGTCTGTCTATAGGTTTTTCTTCTGAAAGACTTAACGCTGGTGAAAATGGGTTTCTTTGGTTTGGCAGAACGGTATCGGTGTTGCGTATAAAAGTACCTTATTCCTTCTGTATATTTCTTGTATGGGAATGCATTCATTGTAATGCATCTATAGAACAAAATGAATCGCTCTTGCGTTTTTCTGCTGTCGACGTCGACATGCACCATCATGTGCGTTTTATTAGTTCGATATCTCGATATTATCTCTAGATTGTGGCGTTGATCTTGTATATATCTTAAGGGGTTAGGAACATGCCATTCCTCTTTGCTCAGGACGCCCGCTGGTCGTATATGGGGCATGCAGTGACATGACAGAGGCTGTCATTTTATTGTAAAACCAGCGCAGTGAAAATATGCGCTGTATCGTGGTCTCATTATATTCACAACTGCAGTTGAAACTGCGCATGCGACGACAAAATGGCGCACATTGACGTCATGAGAATGCTGCCTATATGCATGTATACGCTGCATTAAATTGAGAGAATAAGACAACGTCACTTGGCCAGTCAACCGCCTACTTATATCGCGAAGACTTTTGATGCCTATCGGCAGAAGAAAAGAATCGGAGCTAAACGTACTGCTGCTTTAAAGAGATATGAATGGGCAGCTTTCCAAAGTGCCGCATTAATAATGGAGTGTAGTTGAATCACGGAGTGTAGTTGAATCAATAAAGAGGCGTAGACGCTTGAATTTCTGTGGCAAATTAAATTATTTAATGCAGCTAATTGTAATAGGACTACATGTGTTTCTTAACGGCTCTTGGCGCGGCCGAGGGTGTAGGTGAGGGGAGCGTGGAAGGCGACTGGGTGGGCGGCTACGGCGACTGGGGACACATGGTGGAGGGCGACTGGGGCGGCGTGGATGGCAAAGGTTGGGGCGGCGTGCACAGCGTGCACAGCGACTGGGGCAGCTTGGACGGTGTGCACCACTGGGGTGGCCTTGACGACGACTGGAGCTGGCTTTACGGCAACTGGAGCTGGGGCAACCTCGGCGGCGTTGGAGATGTACTGGGCGTCAGCTGGGTTGGAGGACTTGGTTCCTGGCTCGTTGGTCTCGACCACGGCGTGGAAACCGTCGGCGTCAGCGGTGTACTTGACGGTACGGGAGATGCCGTTGGCGTCGGTGTAGCTGTAGGAGCCGACCTTGTTGTTGTTCTCGTCACCGGTCTCAGTCTGGCTGATGCGGGTGCCGAACTCGTCGGTGTTGTCGTAGCTGAAGCTGTATGGCTGTGGTGGCTGAAATGCGGCAACAGGACGTCTGTTATGATTGCTTCAAAGTAAAGAACGAATGCGAAATCTAAAGGAATCATTGGTCTGTGGAAAAGGCTGCATGATAGGTATATTCTTATGGCGCCATGTCTAAGAAAGGCAGGAACGATGACAGCACGCATTAGTTAGCGTGAAAAACGAAAACATTGATTATTACTAGCAGTCTCTCTACCCGCACATGATATGTCAGACATCCTAATTTGTGAAAACAGCTCTTATAGCGATGTACCTTCCACAGTGCTTATTTTTGAGACACCACGAATATAAAAAAAAATATTCGGAATTCCATATGCATAGATGTTGACATAAGTAAGTAATTACCACAAAATTGTTTGTTTTTCTGATTGATGGGCTTTCACACTTCTGCTCGCTATTCCTTCATCTGGTGTGAATGGCTAAATCTTTTTCAAAGAGAGATGACGTCCTATATAAAGAAACTGCATGGCTCTCGCAAGGCTTCTATAAATATACGCTGATATTGTACGCTGCTCTGAGCGAAGTTGAAAGGAAGACAACCTACTATTAAACAAGACGCCGGCATGAAAGAAAGACATGTGGCGCAATTTAGGCTATAACAGGCATGTAGTGAGATTCCAATTGTTCAGTCTTTAAAATGACCGAACTATTATTCTCCACTTGGTAGTTGAAGTATTGAAAATTGTCTTACGCCGTCCAGGCTTGGCTGCTGGGCGGCAGCGAAGGCGAGAACGCAGCACAGAAGGACCTGCAGCGTAAAGGAGAGTAACAGGCGTGAACAATGTTGAGCGTTGAACACTGGTAATGTCGCGTGCTTTTCCAAACGGGCATCCTTCGTTCAAGTGTAATCCATGAACGAAAGCGGGGATAGGAGACGGGGTACGTGCCTTGGAGAACATCTTGTCGGCAGGCTCTGGCTCCTGTTTGATGGACAATGGTTACTCTGTACCTCCCAGTCCTTATATACTCCTTGCTCCTCAAGAGTCGCAGGCTACCTGGTCTTCATTGACGCAAGATGCCAGCGCCCTCCGCCAATCAGAGCTGGGAGAGACGACATTCCACGACCACGCTCACAATACGCGCTGACGATAGCCGCAGCACTGTGAGCGCTGAGGGAAAGGGCGTCTTTCGGTCATGCAGTCAGTTGGGTACGGACGCTACCACCCTCTCCGGAGAAGCATCGCGGCCGTTAGAGTTGCTCAGCGTATGCGGAGCTTTTTTTATTTCACGACACGTAGCGCGCATCCTAATCTTGACCATCTCGAAAGAGGAGCCTGTAAATTGTATACGCTATAGTGTGACTCTCCTTCTCCTTTGTGAAAGAATTCGCCATTCCGGTAGCCACATAGAAAATCTAATTTCACAGAAAGTTGGGGGCAAACTTGTTTCAATCTCGACTTTTTATGCGCATTCATTGTCTTACTCGATTTAAATTAAGCAAGCGTGGGAGCCGCTTCCAAGTTGAGCTACCCCACTGTTCAATACGGGTTGCCAAAAAAAGAAGTAATCCTAGTCAGTGGTGTGGTTGAAATTGAAAGTAACCTATTTTTGTGCCTTTTTTTTTCCCTAAATGTGGCGCTAAGCAAAAGAGATTGGCAGATTTCAACAGCTTATTTCTGCTCTTGGTTGCATACATGGACCTCATGACCGGTTTGACCGCACCAGTGCGTGACTCTGTTCACTTAAGAGCCCGCCAATAGCCGTGCGCGCCCAGAGTCTGAGCGGGCAAAACTAAGTTATGGCACCGTGCGTTTGCCCTGGCGCT
The DNA here is from genome assembly GCF_013339695.2 of Rhipicephalus sanguineus. Lineage (NCBI taxonomy): Eukaryota > Metazoa > Arthropoda > Arachnida > Ixodida > Ixodidae > Rhipicephalus > Rhipicephalus sanguineus. Next base: position 161,491,676 of record NC_051178.1, on the reverse strand, counting down.
ATAGAACACAAAGTCAAAGCAGATGCCCAGGGCTGTAAACAGCGGCCGTTGCATCAGACGCACGGACCTAGGAAATACTAGACGATCGTGCGTTATTCGGCGCAGTTAATCTTACGTGGCCTCGTAGAATAGCAGGAGCCCCGTAGAGAGGCCGGGCATAAAGAAGCTCTTGACAGTAAGCGATGACGCTCCGAGTCTTGCGCTAAGCTCGAGACGTTGTCGAAACCAAAGTGAAACTTCCGTTTTCGCTTCGCAATGTTCAATAAACACAACAAGAATTGTTCGGAGAGGCGCAAGCAATCTTCAGTTGTTTGTGAGAAGCTGTACTTAGAGTGGATCCTGAATATTACGAATGCAGCAGTGGACGGAAAAGAAAGGGGCGGTGGAGGGGATATCTAAGAAATGGTTTAAGAGGTTTATGAAAGCAAAATTGTGCTGTACTTTGTGTTATACTATTGCTTCTAAGTGCTGTTGAGGGAAAGTACTACGGCTAATATTTTTACAGGGCGAGAAAAGAATGGCACGGAGTTTACTTATCCTTCTCGAAGGAAGCCTTTTTGTGCAACGTCAGCGGAGTCCGGTATATTATCATCCAATTTTATTCTTTACACCGTAGTACCAGTTAAGCTTTGAAACTTATACACAGTTTTACACATAGTTTTTTACATTACCTACATTACATAGCTTACCGCAGATTGTGTTATATTTTTTCGAGCAAATGACTGCTCACCACGTTTGTTTAAATACCAACTACCATATCATAATGAAGAATGCAATAATTTGTGACTTATTACAGTAGGAAGATGATGTATACTCATATACCCATCAGAACACGCTAAAATTAAATTTACCTAAACAAGCCCCATGGTAGTGGTCGATTTTGGGTCTCTCCTAGCTGTCCTCAATTCAGCAACCAATGAATCGTTGCCTGTTAAAGAAATTGCGTATCACTACATGAAACCGAGAGCCTAAAAATGTTGCTGCCGATTGAAGTGTGGCATGTGCAATGAAATATTCGTTTTATAACCACTGAATCACTGATGATTACGTTTAGTACCGGCAGAAAAATATTGAACGACCCTGGTACAAGTTGTTCAAATTGGTGGCTCCAACGCCGGCGGCATTGATGGCTGTGCGCCGCTAATTCACGTTTGATACTGAGCGCACTAACACACACCGGCATTAGTTGGCTTTCATCCTCGTGGCCCTAAAACCGTTGCGAAATTTAATCACTTTGCTGTCATACGCCACATTTCATCATTCGCACTAAGCTTACGTGATGTGCCAAACTTCAGTGTTGAACTGTACAGACGCTTGTGCTGGTGGTCCGCCGGTGCCTAGACATCGAGGCACGCTCCGTGTTACATGAGCAAACGCGGAGTTTGTAGGAGTTCTTAAAAAGCAATTTGTATATTGCGCCAATATACAAAGGCGCTCTTAATTCCCTCGGTATTTGCATCATTGCCTTGAAGACCGATAAGCCCAGGTACCTGATGATGTTTATCTGGTGGCCCATTTGTTATTCAGTGTAAAAACCTTCTGCAATGTCCACTGTTGGGCTACAAAATGTGCCTCTTATTATAGTGTATGTAATAACTTACGATGCAAGAGTATTCAGTGTAATGCTTGATGCATTATATGCGCGGTATGAGGTCGGCGTTATGCATGCATTGAATCAGCGTCTCGTGGTATGTGCTGCTTTGCATCTAGTGATCAGACTTGCCCATTGCACTGTAGTGAAGCTGGCTTTCAGTAGGAGATAGACGCTGCGCTTGCAAGCCTGGGCAAATGAATACTAAGTTGCAGGAATATCATTATGTCATTGGAACGGGAACGTATGGACACGTTGCATAGATCTGTGAAGCACTGTACGTTGCCTGGGCAATTGGTTGCAAATATATTGGACTCCCCGACAGGAATTATTTCGGCAGCCTGTGCGGAAGATTTGGGATTGAGATTGAATGTGCGGCCGTAGTAAGATGTGGCTGTGTCACGAAAGTTGCTGTTGGCACAGTTGGTGTAATTCAATTCTCAGCAGGTAGTCATGACAAATAAAGCCGTACGTTACGCGCATTCAGGAAAAAAATAAGGGAAAGGAAGCCAGCTGCCTCAAACTGGGAGGTGGAATTTGCAATCGTTTGTCACTCCCAGGTATTTCGCTGAATGCGCGGCACCCGAAATACCGGCGGAGGCATACGGTAGTTCATGAAACGGACGAAGCCTCAAGGTTTGAGCCTCTCGCAATATGGTATACGAAAGTCTATTTTCTGTGAGAAGGCTGAATTCATTATACTAATTTATTTACAACATATACTGCAGTCGAAAGATCAACCTGGTACCACCTGAGTGGGCCCCGTGTGTTTCTTATCATATGCCAGCACGTCGGTGACCAAGAACAAGAAAGCGCCACTTATAGAACCCGTTTACCAATTCAATTAAGACGAAACATCGCATTCGTTTAACACTAAGTGAACAGGTAATTTTTTGTGTGTGACGCCTTTTTAAATGACAAAATATTCACGAAAGAGTGAAAAGCAGATGTCATTGACCACAAAAATCAGTGTGGGTTTAGCGGTGAATGTGAGTGGAATTCGTTTTTAATTTCTGAACTCCCGTTCTTGTGTAAGCATGTCATATTGTTTCGTCATTTCTTTTTGTATAAGAATTCAGGTGCCCTTGCTCTGTCGGGAAATTGGGGGTAAGCGAAGGTCGGGATGCACGTGCCTGACCTACTACTTTTCTTTCTTTCTTTCTTTCTTTCTTTCTTTCTTTCTTTCTTTCTTTCTTTCTTTCTTTCTTTCTTTCTTTCTTTCTTTCTTTCTTTCTTTCTTTCTTTCTTTCTTTCTTTCTTTCTTTCTTTCTTTCTTTCTTTCTTTCGCACTGCGTAATCGCTGCTGTTTCCTTCCTCCATGCCGTAAATTGGACCTCCATCTACGTGCTTAGCAGCGCAATGCTTCAGTTTTGCTACAGGCAACAGCGACGGTCATGTGCTCATATACAGGCAGCACTGAAATGTGCCAGTGGTTTAAATGGCAAGTCACCTCGATTAAATATCAAATTGCCATATCAGAAAAGACGCATCGCCGACAAGCCCACCATCGAGAGAGCACGAGCTATTGGAAAACGGCGCATACAAATACGCGTATGACCGGCGCACATTCGAGGGCCGCATTTGTTCGTGCTCACGGGCGCCTGGTTTTTGTCAGCGGAGCTGTTCATGAATGGCGAACCCCCGTGGAGCGTTCGCGAAAACTACTATAATTATGCTCGCGATCGCTGTCTTCGTCCTCTTCTTCATCCACTAGCTGCTTCGCTCCCCTAGCACGTGCGCCCGGCGCGCTCTCTCCCGCTTGGCCGATTTGCCCGGCGTGGGATGCAATAACTCGTATGGGTGAGCGAACGAGTAGAGAGAGAAAGATAGACTGTGATACTTAGAAGCAGCGAGAAAGAGAGAAAGAAAGAGATTTAGAGAGAACGAAAGAAATATAAAGGAACAGAAGCAAAAACTTGATAAAAAAAACAACATAGAAAGAGAAAAACGAAGAGAAACAAGCAAGACCGTCCAGCAGCGTGGGTGTGTGCCAATTGTGCGTGCCAAAGTTATAGGATCTACTCTACTCTACTACTCTACTGTTGGTTCCAGTCTTGCACACTAATGTAAATTGCGCCATTTTTTTTTGCCTAAGACCCCGAAATCTATGAGTTAAAAATGATTCGCTTAATAATTTGTTTCATATCGTTGACATTGTTTGTGAGTCGTAAAGGTTACCTATCAGTCTTATTTTCTGGCAACTTACCACCCATGTAACGTTTTTGTTATGCACTCTCTTGCTATTCTAGTGGCCTTTGCTCTCATTTGAAGCGGCCGACCATCTTTTCAAGGTACACGTTTTCGTTGCTTTTCATGGCTGCTTTTTTTAAAGAGAGAGCTAAATAAAATATTGGATTGGACTGCCTTGTCCAATCCCGTACGTCGGGGGATGGTTCACCGAGTAGTGTCGAGCAACCTGAGCAACCCGACTACAAAGATTGACCAACAGCGCCGCCAGTGGTGGTGCAGACCTTGGTGATGGCAGTCGGTCTTCGTTGTGGGAACGTGTGAAGCCGCTCAACGCACTGGCTTCTACGCGAAAAATTATTCACTAACCATCAGTGTTAAGTAAACGAGTTAAATAAAGTGTTTAAACGTGTTTCCTTGCAAGCGGAGACGTTATTAAAGGGGCTTTATTCCACCCTATAATTAATGTGCCCATGGCGTAGTGGTCAGGGCATCGGACTTATACAGCATAGGAGCCCAGGGTTCATGTTCACTCGTGGAAACATTTTTATTTATGTACATTTATTTATTTAGCAACGTCACTGTATCGGCGGGGGCCTTTCCTTACAGTCCCCGTTCGCAGCTGCGCACGTGCCTCAGTCTCCAGATCAAATCGATAGACGTTTTTTTCAAGCTGATGGTCCTACTGCCGACGCAATAAAAACAATGTTGTAAGAGTGGGGTTTTTTGTTACGTAGGGGTATGTTTGTGTTTGTTTACCAGGGAGCGGATGCTTGACCCTGGCGCTGGCAGCGAACGTTTTCGATCGCTTATCTTTTCCTTCTCTTGGCTTTTAAACAAAGAGCTCATCTGCGTAAAGGTAGATAAGCAAAAGCGCGTGAGTCGTACGTGCTCGTGGGCTTAGAAAGTCTTGCACACCATAGTTATGAGAGACGCACAGAATAGAAATCAGATTAGTGTCTCACGAGAACTTGGCTACACAAGTGACAATATTACAACTTACACCTTCAGCCTTTGATGCAAAATAGGTAGTATAATTATTTAAACTTGAAAACTCCAGCTTAAAAAAAAAACTTTAAAAATAAAGCTGTTAAGCATAGGAGAGCCAACCTGCAATGAAGGTCATTTAGTGCAATAAACTAGATGCAGCTTATTTCTTTTCATTGTTGTTTCTTATTTCTTCTCTTTCGAAATCTTTCAAATACGTATGAGCTATCATAACCTCGCTTCGAAATCTCTTTATGCATCTGTACTGCGTGTCATCGCCTCCGGTTTATTTATAACTCTTTGAAATATATTAAACGTGTGTTGACTAATCTGACAGACCGCTCGCATAATCGTAATGCGTAGGGGTGTGCAAGTAGTAAATTTTACAACCGAATGTAATACTAACCGAGTACGAATACGAATCGAATACTATTCGAATAGTTTTCGAATAGTAAGGCAATCATTTTCAAAGGAGCCTAAGAATGGTTATGTAACTAGCTTTAACGATTGAACATTACGATTACTTTTAACTGACAAAAAATAATACAATTTTATAAACTTAGGCAAGCTCGTATACAGCAGCAACTATAGCCTTATAAATAGTTTGTAACTGCAGATTGAAATACAGGAGTGGCTATAGTATTCTTGGTGCACTTTGTCAACAGCTGTTAAATAAACTGATATATAAATATCAAGCAATATTCATCAGTAAACATCATCATGATTGTCATGATGAAGATAGTGGTGTGATGACACTGTGGCTTCGGGGACACTGGAGCTTTAAGCAAAAATGCCTTCATCCTGCAATCAAGACAGCGTCAATAATCCCGTAAAACCTTTGCTGCATGCATCTTGGCAATTCGATTATTAAAAAAGAAACTTTACCCCTTTATGTTCTACCGTTTCGTTCCCTTGAGGTTTCTTCATCGATGCTTATTATTGAAAAAAATATTCGATATTTCTGATATGTAGGTACTATGCAATTCGAATACCGAATTAAATATAACGCGCTTTGATCCGTCATTGGAAATTTGCGAATATTCGCACACCCCTAGGACTCATGATCGTCCTTGTGTAGCCGCATCTTCCTGCTTTAACCATGTCTTTTCAAGAATAACTTGTTCATTGTATCGGCCGTGCAGACATTCCGCACTGCTGAGAATGCACTATTCGTGAGACCACAGAACATGTACGCCCGCCTACCATATAATATACCGTGCAAAGACAATCACTGTAAAAAAAAAGTTTGCTGACATTTGTATAACCACTATTATCTAAAAAGTCACAGTTTCGCCTGAAGGGCGAAACAATGAATGCGATAGCAAGAAAAGCGGCCCGTGATGGACGCGCCGCTACGCTGCAGAAATATCTGCCCCCGAGCAGCAACTATCACGCGAGCAGACAGCGGAAGGGCAAGCTTCTCCCTGCGCAAATGTTAGAAGCGAGCGAGCTCCGACGACTTTTAAATTCGCTCGCTGCGCTCCTCGCGCCATCTCGCTGGTAATGAAGAAACGCTTACAAGCGCCTGCCGTCTTTGAGTCCTGCCAGAGGTAAAGGGTGTGTATATAACGCTCGCCGTTAGCTTCCTGAAGGATCTGCGTTTGGTGGCGTAGTGGTTAGCGCCACACGCTGCGGAACGATAGTTCGCTGGTTCGATTCCGCGCTTCGGAAGCATTTTTCTGAACTATTTTTCTTTGGGAATTTTTGTATATATATACATACGGTGCATGACGACGACGACGGGAACGGCAAAACCCAGCCGAGAGTGTCCATATAATTGCTATCGCAATAAAATCTTCTATTGAGAAGACACCGTCTCCGGATCCTTGTCGTGAACATGATATGATCAAAGCTCTCATGAAATTTTTGCACGAGCGCAGGCTGAATATGAAACTGTGCAGAGTGCTTGGCTATTCAAGTCCCCCCCCCCCCCCCATCCTCATCCTGACTGCTAACGCCGCCTCTCTATCCCTCTTTCTTTGTTTTTCACATGTTCGCCTTCTCCAACACAGAGGTGAAAGTCAGAACTTTGATTCAGGCTGGTCTTTAAGCGTTTGTACAACAACAACAAAAAAATGTCTTCTTCCCTTTGTTCGAGGTGAAAAGAAATCAAGAATTTTGTTCTTGCGCTTCCAGAAAAATACATCCTTCGCTTGAGGCGTTACCGCACCAGTCGACCTCGAGAAGGCCATTGCTTTGGACGAGAACGTACAGCCATGTCGCAATGCTAAACACGACAGGTTTGCAGAGGCACCGCCTACATATTCTGGCACGCACTGAGATCCATGAACTGAATGTAATCTGGTACTGAGAGCCTGCTTAAGTTTTCCTTAAGCGAGGAATTTTCTTATGCGGCATTTCGCACAAATAAGAAGTCGAAGTACTGAAGTCGAGGCGTTTAACTTGTCCAGCGATAGTGGCATGCGTGGTCGTCCACTAAACAAGAGGAAAGTAATTGGTAGGGCAGCGGGGCTTTTCGCAGTGCTCTCAGTCATCAAAATCAACAAGAATATGGTTTCCATGAGGTGAAGCAGAAGCGGCTATCTGGGCGTCAATTTGTATAAAAAAGCATCAGTATTTATATATTGCAGTATTCGTGTAACCTGTCACCGTATAATTAATTTCCTTGGTGAGGTAATACAAAACCGTTATATATTCGCATGCTTAAAGATTATGGTCTCTGGAGGGAGGAAAATAAAACGCAGTAGTTTTGAAATTATATATGTAACATCAATATTTATTCTAGCAGAAGCAGCAACAACGGCATATATTCTCTGATAAACCAATGATACACATCTACATGTAAGTAACAAGACTCGAGAGAGACTAGATGTCGACTTTCCGAGCCGAGAAAGACTTATAGCAGAAGTTCGGGAACGTTTCGTCCTTAAGTATTGAGCCAATTCATAGAGTAATTGATTTCTGCTGGCCTGTAGCCTATTCGCTTTGCTGTCGATGGCTGATCATTGTCGCGTACTTCTTAAGCGCTCTTCGCATAGGTGAAAGGAGCTGGGTGGACGACAGTGACTGGAGACACCTGGTGGGCGTAGGTGAGTGGAGCTCCGGCCACGGCGTACTGAGCTGGGTGCAAGGCGTACTGAGCTGGGTGCACAGCGTGCACGGCAACAGGGGTGGCGTGAACGACAGGGGTGGCGTGCACGGCGACGGTGGCTGGGGCGGCCTGCACGACGACGGGCTTCACAGCGGTGACGACGGGCTTGGCGACGATGGCGGCAGCTGGGGCTGGGGCGACCTCGACGGCGCTAGAGCTGTACAGGGCATCGGCTGGGTTGGAGGTCTTGGTTCCTGGCTCGTTAGTCTCAACGGTGGCGTGGAAACCCTCAGCATCAGCGGTGTACTTGACAGTACGGGCGATGCCGTTGGCGTCAGTGTAGCTGTAGGAGCCGACCTTGTTGTTGTTGGCGTCACCGGACTCCTCGCGGGTCAGGCGGGTGCCGAACTCGTCGGTGCTGTCGTAGCTGAAGCTGTATGGCTGTGGTGGCTGCGTGAAACAAGCGTAGTTGCCCCGGCTTAGTATGTGTTGACATCATTTTAAATGAGCCAATGTTTAAGTATACGAAATCGCACTCTAAAGATGTCAGCCTAGTGCTAGATTTCACTTAACCCTGTCTCTGTGACACTTAAACAAGGCTGGAGTCTGAAGTGTCTCACGTCTCCTAATCTCCGTTATGGACAAGGCGTTAAAGAAAAATTTGGGTATTTGCTTATTCTGCTACACTATGTTTGGCAAAAAACAATTGAGCATAATGAAATGCTGTTAACACAAACAGTGTACCATAATCCTAGGCCTGGTCGTTCATCTATACTGCCTCTTTCAATCTCTTATCTGCGTACCCCCTTTCCCCTTCCCATGTGCAGGGTAGCAAACCGGAGACTGCTTCTGGTTAACCGCCCTGTCTTTCCTTTCTCCCTCTTCTCTCTCTCTCTCTCTTATCTGCATCTCAGCATTATTCATCTGATGACGAGCTTTGAGCATTGTGAAATCTGCACTTGTCAGAAGATAAGGGTTTACAGCTTAATATCTGGGATGAAAGATTATTAATTGATATACAAGTGCGGAAACTACGGCAGAGTAACTATTGTAGAAATGGTAACAGCTTACGTAATCCTCAAGAGGAGCCGAAGCGGCGACGGCGACGAAGCAGAAGAAGGCGACCTGAAAGAGAAAGCACCCCACGAATAAGAAACCAGCAGCCGGCAGACGCGAAGCTTTAAGCCTCGGATCTAGATAGAAGATGTATCCACAGCACCTTGGCGAACATGGTAGTTGATGTAGCTGCGCTGTTCCTGAGGATCAGAACTGACTGACTTTTCTCGGCAAAGTGGCCGAGCTTTTATACCCCCGTAAAGCGCATTCCCAAACTGCTGAAGACAGGGACGTGATCTGCTACTAAAAGAAGATGATGAGAAAATAACAAACTGATGCTTTGCTCTGTGCTTCGAAGCAAAACACGGCGCACGCGACGAGTGTCTGAGAGAGAGGGCGTGGCAAAGACCTTCCACAAGGCCGTCGCATGCGAGACTTCAAAACGTCGCTGACTCTTGATCGAACTACTTTAGCCCTCCCCATAGAACCTGCACTCCTGGTTGCTTGTAACATGGGGGAATGCTTAAATAAACAAAATAGAAACAACGTAGGAATGCAGGTCCATACCGCCGAAGCTTGCGCGTTGATGCGAAGTGCTGGGTGAAAATTATCTTTTCTTAAATCAGCCTCCGTAAAACCCGGTTTCTGAACGAAGTGCATTCCTGGCTAATATTGCATATATTTTTCAGTAGCCTTATAGGTTGATATGAGCTGATATGGCGTAGTTGGGATTTGTAGCAAAGAGCAAACAAGATTTAAAAGAAACACGATAGGGAAAAAATACACTGATTATACAGTATAAATGCTCCAGCTTGTATGACGTGAGAGAAGACAAATAATAATGTCTTTATTTTCACTGAAAAGATGCACGAAATTTTAGAGAGAACATCTGGATCCGTAGCCGATATGGCTAGTTATGAACCAGTTAGAAAGAAGGCCTGCGTCACAGCATTAACAAGCGAGTACTATATTAACCTAAAAAAATTAGTCATTTCCCACGCACCGTGGATATCGATGTTATGCGAAGCATGCAGCGGGATAGGGACAGTCGCGTAATTTTTACATTGAGCGAGGCGTTACGAAATAACTCTAAATATATGTCCAAATGGTACACGCACGCACATATGTTGAAGACTCACACATGTGTTATATAACCAGTTGTTTGCAGTTGCATAACGATACCAACAGCAACATGGGTATTAACAACACCAGACGCGGTAAGCTGATATGTAGTGCCCATAGTTCTGCGTTGTGATGGAGAACGCACGCACGTTTCACGAACCCCTGTGCATGTGTGGAAGGGATTCTTGAGAGTTTTCAGGTAGATGACGGTGAGCGGAATGTCTTTGTTATTTTAATTCGTGTGCGCAACGCAGGCTTCTCTGTGCGTGTTCTGGTCTGGCGGCCGGCGAACTGCGATACGGCCAGCGTCAAAGTTGCGCATCGCCTTGCTCTTATATGTGCGCACGCCGCCTCACCTGCAATGAAACCGCTTGCTGTGGGCCACATAGTGGGCTCATCGCTGCAGGTTTCAGAAAGTGCTAACACGGCAGTTTCTGTGCGCAGATCGTCTTGAGGTCGTGCACGTACGCGTGCTTAGAATGTACGTTGAAAGCGGCGAGCGTTAGGTGATTGTTGTGGCTGTGGCATCGAATGATGGAGGTAGTCCGGTACAAGACAATGTCTAGAGGCCTGTTTCCTAGCTAGCCGGGTCATGTCGTCGCCAAACTGTCTGTTGATAAAGCCGGTGACATGTCGGAACCTGAAGTCACGTTTTGCGTTGGAGAGGTATAGGCCGTCGAGGCTGGTAGCCCTGGAAATTGCTGCGTAGCCCACTTCAGTGTTTGGCTCTTACCGTATCCGTAGAGTACCTTGGCATTTGTGGCCCTTTGTGACATATATAGTTGCGGGTTTTGCTTTCGAAATGAAAAACTGTATCCTGTTACAAGATATTTTTCTGGTTGTGATTGTTCGCATTACCACGGGCATCCATTTCAATTCTATTGAGCTGCGTGCGGTAGTGATGTGCTTCGTCCTGGCTGGGACGACAATGCCTACCATGCAGATTGGAAATTCAAGCCACAGTCGCAAGAGGTTGCCGTGTTCGTCACGCTCGATGTATCACGACGTGCCCGTGTGTCCATTAACGAGGCCGTAGCTTACTTCGATCATGGCAGTGATCATGCACGCCTTGCCGATACTCAGGCAAATTGAGGCTGACCGGCTACCCATGCATCGCCTTTGTTCATCTTGGCCACCTGGTCAGGGAATCCCTGTGTATCTGCTCGTTCTTATGGTCAGTCACGCTACGGCATGCGGCATGACATATGTTGCCCGCAGCGTCGAGGCAACGTGCGTTATAGCGGTCGACGTCCGCATTGCTGTAGTATAGCTGTATGCCATCAGGGCACTTGGCTGCGGCTTCTTCAGGTGTCACAAAGCAGCTCTCACTCAATGTGACGTCATACTCGGTGAGCATGAGGCCATCGCCCAGCCTCATAAAAAATGGAGAACAATGCGTCATTCTGGCAGACCACGCGGACGAGTGGATGGAAGTCGAGTGTCTGCCAGGGAAGTTCTGCCTTCAGCTCCCTCACTTGCGTTGCGTTTCAATGCGTATGTTCGCGGTGACTGTGTTCGTTGAGACTGTGAATCACCAGTGGCACATACCAGCGTAGGATGAACTGTGGTATACGGGTATAAGCCACACGTGACTGATATCAGAACGTACTCGACATGTGTTTTGCGTTATTCATGTCATGACCAGTGAATACTGTTCGTCATGCACTGATCCCCTGCTATGCCAATTCTGGTATATTACAAGTTATGGAGACAACCAGGAAAGCGCCCAGACGTAGGCGGCTAGATAGATAGATAGATAGATAGATAGATAGATAGATAGATAGATAGATAGATAGATAGATAGATAGATAGATAGATAGATAGATAGATAGATAGATAGATAGATAGATAGATAGATAGATAGATAGATAGATAGATAGATAGATAGATAGATAGATAGATAGATAGATAGATAGATAGATAGATAGATAGATAGATAGATAGATAGAAACGGCCAAAGTGCGTGAGGTTCGCTAAGAAATACTTCGCATTTAAAATGCAATCGCAAATCCCATTCACTTTGTCAAATGCACTCATATTCGAAAAAGAAAAATACGGAATCAATGTGACATGCATACGCAGTAGTCTTTTGCAAATAGCATAGTAATAATGTGACTGGCAGCTCCCCGAAAGAAAGGGTTCGTGAGTGACTGTAGAATACATTGCATTTTAATCAGAGTAAGAATAATGTTCCAGATTTTTGCGCTCGCAAATGACATTGTTTGATGGCCGTGGACATTGTGGACTATCGGTCGGTTAAGTCTTAATTGTTGCGTTTGTCGAGTGTGATATCTGTGGTTTTGATAAAACGGATGTTCTCCATCAACTACATTGAGATCCATCGTCGATATACATCCGTTATTCGTCTTTTAAATTCTTTGTATGTTCCTGTGCGCTCAAAAACGAATGTTCCGAACTTAATTTCAGAAGGGATCACCCTGCACATGTGTCGCCGCTACTTCGTTCTTCACAACCATTTTATGCCCGCCATGGCCAAAATTTGTGCCCGTACCTAATGCATTGACACAACTAAGTGGTTGGCCCGTACCGCTGTCATAAATGGATAATGAATGACAAAACAGAAGAGCAAGCGCCAGCTTCAGTGTGTTGTTATCGCACATTTTGTGACGATTGCTTATCACGAAGACAAACACATTCAAGAAGCATTTTGCTAGGCTGAGAAACATTCGATACCTGCTGACATAAATGCTAAGAAAAAGACACCCTCAGTAGATTCTTGAAGATGTAGCTGAAACTTCTATTAAATCACAATTTTTACCAAAATCTTATGGAAACGGCAGTACAAAAGACCAATTATGCTTACACCAAATACTTGTTTATCATTTTTTCGTTTAATTATGTCTATGTTTCGATTGTATACGTAAGAAATTTCGCAACAGGCACGCGGGTTTATTAAAAACACATGAAATTCATTGATAAATTGGTGGGTAACTAAGAAAAGTTCTGTAGTGTTCTACAGTCGTTTAAATCCTGAGAATAAATACACCGACTGCACCCAGAGAACGGCGGGGCGCTTGTCAATCACCAATGTAAGGGTGTTTTGCAAGCTGGTTTCCTTTCAAAACGTAAGTACCTTTTTCAGTGCTAATGTAAAAAAAAAACCAAAAAACACACGCATATCGAAAACTAAAGATTCTTCGTTCCTGCCTACAATACGACCTTTGGCTAAGCAGCTACGCCAGAATTTATGGTGAAATTTGGGATGACATTGAAGATTGCGACTTCAAACTAGCGGCCCGAACATGTGCCTTTATAGGAGCACCAACCATCTCAAAAACACGCGAAATGGGATGGATGTCACAGAAATGAGCAAATGTGGTTGATCGGAACGTCTACACAAATTCTCTCTGGTTGAGACAGTGATGACTGTGGTTGGAGCTTGCATTTTTTCATAGGTTGTAACGAATAATAGTCGGTTAGACGGGCTAAAGCTATTGCGGAAACGTGACGAAGGGATAAGGGCAGGACCGAGAAATCAAAACATAACACGGAGCTGAAATTCCGCTCGGTGTCATTTTATATTATGTGTGGTCGCACTTAGATGACAAAGTGAAAAGAAAAAAAGAAGACATAAACGCTTGCTTACTTGATACAGATGCATGTTCAAGAATTCTATGTGTTAAACGTAATTTGCAGTTTCCACTGCTGTGTGCCTCTAAATCAGATTATAACAAACGAAGGGGAATGAATCAAGGGCTCGTTTTTTGTAAGACACAACCTGATGAAACCAACATACAATGAAACCAGGAAAGATGCACGGGAGATTATTTTTAGGGTTTAACTGTAGTGTGGAAAAAAATATAACATAAATGGAAAGGAACTAAGTGGCCTAAAAAGCAAGTTGGCCGTCGGTGGGTACCAAAATCTAGAACCTTTGGATAACGCGTCCGATTCTCCACCAATTGAGCTAAGGCGGTGGTCGCTTTCCCGTCCGCTTTACTGGGTATTTTCATGCATATAATAGTATTCGCCAGCGCCACTCGTAGCCGTGACAACGAGCGTGAAAAATTTTTTTTCCAGCTGCCTTCACGTAGCACGTGTCGGTTATGCTTTTGACACGGTATTAGGTTATTGTTTTGACATAAAATTTCGCAGCAGATAACTTAATGCAATATACACAGCTCATCAATGCCACTAAATTTGTTGGTGATGAGATGTCGTGCAGCTCATATCTGAAGATTGAGGTGCAAATGCCTTAGGTAAAGCTGTGTGTCAGTCTCCTTTTCTTACAAACCATTTGACTGTTTTTTCTACAACCCGTATTACGTTGTGAGATAAAAATACAGAAAATTGCCGCGAGCGCCGTAAATGGTGGTGGTGGGGAACACTTTATTACGCCCAAAAAGACGGGACCAGTACGAGAACCTCAGTCAGCGGTGCTCTCGTTCGTTTCCTTTTCAGACGATGTCAGCAAACCAAAGGAAGTCTTAATATCGAAAATAAGTATATACTGGATACCGCAGAAGGAAATTTACTTACGAACAAAAAATATCAATGATGGTAGCAACCGAAGAAGAAGGGTGGTACCATCACTGCTAGTCCTAAGCATGAAATATTCGAAGCATGTGATACGGAAATGGGACGTAACATTCGTTATTAGGAAATGATCATGGCGAGATGAAATTTTATCGCAGTCAATCACGAGTTTATATTTGAAATGTAAAAACTGTTATAAAAGTTATGAAACGAACGTAAGCGAGCCAATTAAGTTGCTAACAAAGGCCTGAGAAGTTAAGAGTAACCTTCAGTGGAGAAAAAGTACACTGGTATGGTATGCTATGAAACACTTTATTGAGGTCCTGCAAAGCGTATATCAACACGCATCGGGCCGCTCCCTTGTAGGGACCGGAAGGCCAAGTCACAACTGCATCGTGGGCCTGCAGGACCGCCCAGAGTTCGTGGGCCAGAAGAGGGCTGAATAAGGTCGCATCCTACATGGATGAGTTTTTCTAGATTGTTGAGTGTAACCGTGCACACCTCCAGAGAATCTGATCTAACGTGCATATTGCTCCGCATGACGGAAAACAATTGTCGGTATAAGTATCTGGATAGATCGCGTGTCATAAACGCTGGTTAGGATAAGTATTCGTTTGGAAAAGCTGAAGTGTGAGGACCTGGGCTCTGTTGAGCCGCGGTTGAGAAAGAGAATAAGGTCTGCGTGCAAGGTAAAAGTGTTTTTAATCCTCGTTGCAGCTAGAGGGAGTCTCCTTATTTTCAGTTTAGTCGTGTCCAAGCTGTCCTGGAGTTGCGTGGTGGCACGTAAAAATTCTAAAGTGTGAAGCGAGAAGCCCAGTTTAGGGCTCCTTCACGAGTGTAACTTAAGGTTACTTTAGTAGTAACCGAGATAGGAGACATGTACTCAAATGTACATTGGACAGAGGGCTTGCATAGCGTAAGTCTACGTTAAGGAGTGTCAAAAACGGTTTTCAGATGCAAAAAAGGCCGATATGCTGGCAGGCGTCTAGCGTTATTAGATATGCAATTTACATACGCATTGCAACGGGTAAACAAACACCTAAATATATTTTTTTCGGAACGCACATTGCGGCGCACTGTATCATTTGATCTACAAAAAAGGTTGGCAGGCAGGCTGGGAATACGGGGTGCCCGCATTACTTCAATATATATAATATTTAATTTCATGAGCAAGTGTGAAGCATTTAGGTAGTTATTATCTCTATAGAGGAGAGCACGAACAGGGCAATACACGAAGGCTCTGTTTCACTTGTCGTATTGATAAGATACGTCAATATGAAAGATCCATTACATGAAGCTTAACGTATAATGAAATATTTTCACTACGTCCTACGTCCATACGTCCTGCATAGTGACATGCTGATATCAGCTTCAGCAACCAAGTGCACAAGATTGCGAATAAAATCGTGTTTATTTAAAATGTCTTTGTCAACGGGAACACGTGATAAACTTCTTCCTTAAATATTAACAGTGCAAAACAGGAGAACCTAATGGAGAGAGTCTTCCCGAAAGAGTATGTGCAGTATTTGCTCAGCCGTGATGGAAGATGGGCTGCCGCAGCCTCCAGCAGAAGCCACGCGTGCGTGCGTGATCGTATTATTCGTCGTTTCCGTGTTCTGTATTCGTGTATGAAGACGGTTTGCTTAAGCCTTGGCCGTGCCGATGGTGAAGGGAGCTGGGTGGACCAGGGTCAAGGGGGCGACGTGGTGACCAGTGGCGTAGGTAACGGGTGCAGCGTGCACGGCGTACTGAGCTGGGTGCACAGCGTGCACGGCGAACTGAGCTGGGTGCACGGCCTGAACGGCGTGAACGGTGACTGGAGCTGGGGCGGCCTGAACGACCACGGGCTTCACGGCGGCGACAATAGGCTTAGCGACGACAGGGGCAGCTGGGGCTGGGGCGACCTCAACGGCGGCGGAGGTGTACAGGGCATCGGCTGGGTTCGAGCTCTTGGTTCCTGGCTCGTTGGTCTCGACGGTGGCGTGGAAACCCTCGGCATCGGCGGTGTACCTGACGGTACGGGAGATGCCGTTGGCGTCGGTGTAGCTGTAGGAGCCGACCTTGTTGTTGGCGGCGTCACCGGACTCCTCGCGGGTCAGGCGGGTTCCGAACTCGTCGGTGGTGTCATAGCTGAAGCTGTATGGCTGTGGTGGCTGCACGGAGTAAAAAGAGCAGGATTATAACTCTTAATGTTTCAACACTCCTCTGTTTTTTTCCTCTGTTCGAGCAGACTGAAAGCACTATCTCGGAATGGAAAATTTATGCATAGTACTAAATCAGGTTCGCCCACTAGGATGCTCTTTTCAAGAGCGATTCAGTTTGGCATGACTGTAAGATATCAGACAATTTAGCGGATCTGTAGGGGGTATTCAAAGCTGCACTTTCATTGGTCGCTGAGAACGATGGCATCATTAAATTGTTGCTGGGACAAACATAAGTTTATATCTGAAACGTCGAGTGCTTCGCGTTTCTGCCATGATAAGAATCTACCAGTACGCTTGTTTAATCATTGGTTGTGCCTTGACTATCTCGTCGATACATATTTCGGAATATTAAAACTTAAGAAGAATCCGAATGTTCCTCAGCAACGATGCCCTCGTACGTGTTGTCCTTTTTTGAGTAAGTAAATATGAGGCATATTTAGACATTTTTAGGAACGCATGTAGACAGTTATACGCTACTTTAGTGCCTTTCTAGAGGCCGAGGGGCAGTGTAGTTCGCTACTTTCCGGTGTGAAACCAATCTTGCCGCATGACAATATCGCTAGGAATGCTTTACAGGAGTCCGACGACATCAAATGGTTGCAGTTCTTACGGCCGTCAAAAATCAAATTATATTTTGAGCTTTTAAGTGCCACTTAACCCAAGGTTGAAATTGCATTTTCTTGAGGCGAATGGACTGGCAACTAGCTCAACAAGCTGTTCTTCTAAAATCAGGCTCCCAGAATTTGCACTGAAGCTAACGTAGACATTCAGCGAAAACTCACGTATTCCTCAACGGGAGCAGAGGCAGCGACGGCCAGAAGGCAGCAGAGAAGGACCTGCAATGCACGATTCCAGAAAAATTAAATGCGTAAGCCCCTCGTCACCATCTATACCGGTCAAGTAGAGAACGGCACAAATGTTACAGAGACGAGCTACACCGCACCTTGGTGTACATGGTAGTTCGTTGAAGGGGTAGTGTTCCTCTTGTCGAGATGAAAGTAAGACTGGGCCTTCGCAGTCAGCGCTGATGCTTTTATACGATTCCTAAAATCAATTAGTGCGATAATTCGAGGAGTATTGAAAGGGGCCAGCTATTATTGGAGAATACATTCAGGAACGGTGGAATTACCTGTATCATAAGGGTGAGACCGGACGCAATGCGATACTGAACCTCCTCTCCTGTTTTGCAAAGGCGGCGGACGTGAGTTGCTTTGCAAGGTCGCTGGATGTCAGTGACTCTTCCTCATTACAGCGATGAGGACTGTGTTATTTGATGTATAAAAGAGGTTGGCAAGCAGACTGGGAATAGGAGATGCACTGATAACATTCCTTCAAACATTTAGCTTTATTCATCGAGTAAATTTGCGACGGTATTTTCTTGTCCAAGCATGCCTATGAAGCCATTTAGTTGCACTAGAAAGTGTGAAGCCAATTTTTGTATAGCTGGATATAAAGGAGTAGAGAGGAATTTGACAGCTTTTTTTACTATTCGAGGCACTGGTTACCAAGAGAAGTGAGAAATGAAACATCCTACGTGAGTAAAATCCGTTGGGAGAGTAGTTAGCACGAAATTTAAATTGATATAATATGGCGTGGAGCATAGTGCACACGTAGAAGTAGGCAGGACGAGCGCAGGACTGTCCACTTCTTTTACTTATGTTCCGTCCTTCAAGCAGCTTCACCTCACGTTTAATCTTACATGATCGAATGGATAGTCAGGGCCCGTATTCACAAAAGAACTCCTAAGCTATTATTATTCTTAATAGAAAATCGCGCGAAATGTTAGTGAGCGCTGGGCAGTATCGAAGACACACGTATCTTAGATGCTATGTGAAATATTTTTTGGATTTCTTGCATCTCTATCGCGATCCGTCTCGCAAGACGGGTATCAGTATCTGTATTTGCGATGTATGAAGCAAGGCATCGTGTGTCTTAAGGTACAATATAGTGCTACCGCAACTTCACCGTGCGAAACAAAAAAGAGAAACCGCAGCTTGCGTTAGTGGAGCAATACTGGAACCACCAGCGGAGTTATTGTTCAAGCTATTTTTTCAGAAATTTTTACTGGTGATGCGAAACTTTTGCTAGAAATGCTGTTTTTGCTGGTAGAACAAAGTATGATTAAGATTGGCTATCATTCTCTGGTTTCAGTCGGTTCCCCACATTACGCACGTGTCACGGGGTTTTGGCGAGAACATGTCACGTGACTAGGTGTTACGCGATGTTACGTTATTTTGACTCACGTGACCAGTTGTTACGTGGTTTATGGCGGGAACATGGGTCGTGACTAGTTGTTACGGGATGTAGCTTGATCGAAGTCATGTGGCTAGCTGTTACGTGATGTATGCACCTTAGTCACGGGACTAGTTGTTGCGCTGCTACGTGATTTTAGTCACGTGACTAGTTTTAACGTGATTTTAGACACGGGGCTAGGTGTTACGCGGTGTTACGTGATTTCAGTCACGTGACTAGCTGTTACGAGATTCTAGTCACGTGAGTAGTTGTTACATGGTTTATGGCGAGAACATGTCACGTGTCTAACGCTTACGTCATGTCACGAGGTCTTAGTGAAGTGACTAGTTACGCGATGTTACGTGAATTTTAATCCCTTGAGTAGATGTTACGAGATGACACGCGATTTTGGTCGCCTGGCCAAATTTTTCGTGGTTTTATTCACCTCACTAGACGTTACGTGATGTTACGTGATTTTTAGTGACGTGAGTAGTTGTTACGTGACGTATCATGATTTTAACAGGTGACTGCTTGTTACGGAATGTTACGGGATTTTAATAACGTAACATACTCTCCTGTCATAGTTATTGCATTGCAGGGCCGGAAAATTTGGCGCACGTGCTGTGGGAACGAAGCAGAAGATGAGATGTGGGAGCAGAAGCAGAAGAGGAGGAGCGAGCGCGCGCCGGTTCCTTTCTGTTCGGACCACGCGGCGCAACGAAAAGTTTAACAGCTCTGCTGTTAATACAGTATATGAAAGCTGAACTGCGCTTCGGAAGCTGATGCTGCTGCCACTAAGCCACCTGAATAAAGCTAAAGGCAGCGACATTCTTTTATCCTTACGGCAGAATCCTGCAGTAAGGGCAGGTGATCATGTTTGCCGCCCCTGATAGTGGAGCGGAATCACGTGGCGGCGCTTGCGCGTTCTCGACAAAAAGAAATGCACGATTGTCTACGCGCAGCCAACCTTTTGCTATAACAGCGAACCTGTTTAGGAAACTGATCCCTGTGAGTCGATCGCCGAAAACTATCATCCTAACGGGTATGTGCCACTGTGCGGCTTCTTGAGAGCGAGTACAGAGAGGGAGAGAGAAGAAAACAAAGAGAGAAACAAAGAGAGAGACGGAAAGAAAGTTAAAAAGAAAGAGAAATAGAAATTTTCTTGCGAAAAAAGTTGTTCACTAGGCGGGATTCGAACCCGCGTACCCTCGAACCGAAGGGGAGCGTCCTGACCACTCGGCTATCCAGGAACGCAACCTGAGCATAGCTTAGCCTTGTATCGTATAGTGTAGCAAGGGGGCGGGAAAGTGAAGTCGGCGTGAGGAAGAGGTATGTGAGGGAGATGAGGAAGAAAAGGAGGAAGGAGAGAGTAAAGCGTTGCACAGAAAGAATGAGAACGGAGACATGGCGCGCAAATAGCCTGGCTGCGTACACCCGAGGAGGAAGCCGCGCATCTCGAAGCTAGACGTGTCGCTCGACGGCGAGTACGAGTGGCGACGAGACCGTGCTTCGCTGTGCCAAGCTTTGAGCGACTTAGTGCAAACTGCCCGCATTTATTTTCAATTATTGTTCTTCTTAGTTTTGTCGGTGCCATGACAGTGTGCTGTGTACTCCAATGCGTGCAGCGTCTTTCGCGCCAATTCTAATGCTGCTCTATAGTGTCCTTATCGGAGGTTCTTTTGTGGAGTGCTTCGTTAAAAAGCCTGAAGTATGCAAGAATAGGGTTGTTTTGCGTTTCGGTCCTTTCACAAATCAGCGATTTGAAGGATGTGATGGATTTAAGTTTGACTTAGAGGCGATAAGGTTGACTTATATGCAAATAAGATAGCAACAACGATCCCACCACTGCTACCAATGCTACAAGCATTAGAACAAGCATTTACATAGCAGAAGATATATTGGCATACTGTATCTTTGTGCTTCCTGCTATTCTTGTTGAAAGTGTTTTTAATTTTAAATTGTTAGCACAAGTACTTTCCTAGCTGTCCTTTTGCAACCCATACATTACCTAAATATCTGCGTTGTTCTTTCCCGTCTCTTTAATCTAATATGTCTTTTGTGACGTGTTGCCAAAATTAGTTATCTGCTTATTGGTATTTTTAACCATCTGTGACATTTATATTGACGTATTTACATTCCACTTGAGTTTAATGTTACGTCAAGGTGATCTTCAGGACAAATATAAAATGATCTGGGCGTGCCTTGAATATACCTTTGCAAAAATTCTGCTTGCGGCTTAGTAAAATAGCGAAATTGAGTTTGCATTAAGATAATAGAAATTTTAAAGAAACACATTAAAGTTGTAAGGAAAGATATTCGAGAAACAATATCGTACAAAATACTCGTGAGTGTCACCCCGAGGCGTTTTATGCTATTTTTCATGGGCACTGAATTTTCTACTGTGGGACCTTAGCGGGTAAGCTGGCGATACTATTTGCTTAGTTGTCAGTGCTATTAGCGGTGCCGCCACTATGGTGTTTCTATACTTATTCACAGTGCTAGTTTCATACAGAACCTCCTTTCTATTTTACTTCGATATATTATTTTTCGTTTTTTAGGACGCAGTAATTTTTTTTACCGTTACAAAAGAGAGAGAGAGAGAGACGTGAAAAAACTCACAGGATCCTATATGCAAATGCGAAAACCATCTTTTTTTTTTCTGCTCAGTCGATGTACTAGTCATTCTTATCGCAAGTACCGCTTGTCTTCGTCCATTTTCAACCCGTCCTTGTCTGGTTTCATGCGCTAGCTGCTGAAGCGGAATACCAGCACGGCCAAACTTCCGTTATTTCAACAAATTCATAACCCCCTTTTGCGTACGGGGCAGTTGTGGATGTTTTGGGTATTGCATCGAGATGATTTTTTCTGTTGCATGAAGATTGCAGAGCTCTACGAGCTTTATTCGCACTATGCCGCTAAAATGAGGAATGGCCACAGGAAACTTATAGTTAATATTCCCAGACATTCTCATATATCAGGCATCAATGCTACTTCATGGCGAGAATGCTACGGCGGACATCTTGTGCATTGCATCGTCTAATAAACGCAGCTCACAGAGTGCTATATTGGCAAGTAAGCTGATTTAGGTCTTTCCTGACCTATTATAGATAGTTCAGTGTACATTGTCTGAAGGCTTTGTAGGGTTAAGCGCCACTAGTAACAATTCTTCAGATTAACAAAGGCTTGTTTTCCGCAATAAAAAATAGAAAAACATAAGGGTTTCAGAAAACGTAAGGCGAAAAAGCTACTAGGCATGCGTATTGCTTTAAATATATTTTGAGACGTATCTGTGTGCATTCTACCTGTGCCTTTTATCTTCAGCTAGAAGACAAGCCTCAACCGCTGTTTTGCGGCAATAGACTCTTAATCAGGTCCCGCTTAAAGTGCTAGATATAGCCAAGAAACGGGACATGTTTTGTCTGGTTTACGGGATATAGCCACCATTTAGCCAGGACCTGATTAAGAGTGTACGTAATGTTTGATTCCATGATATAGTCTTATCCACCACTCACGTGCGGCCTATGCATTTGTTATCGTGGACTTACAGTCTGAATCACACTTGTCTGAAGCGGTCGAGCACATGGCTGTGGAGGCTGTCGCAGTCCGCAGCTGCTACCTTGTGTTAGCTACAAGCTTACCTTCATGCTTCAATCATGACACAAGAACGTAGCATGCAGTATGACTACGTTTCGTTTCACCACGGCGTCACTCTCTGCATATCTTTAGCAAAAAACGGTAACTGAAGCGGCCAATCGGCCGCTCTAGCCAAGTGTGATTGAAATTGTATGGTTGCTCTGACCACTTGCGAAGCACGAAAATCACGAAAATGTTTTAGCGTCAGAAAAGGCATCGCTACGGCATACTGAGAGAGCACATACTGCTGTACAAGGGGTCATGGCTTGGCTACTTGGTTTACGTAAACATTGTCACAAAACAGCGCGAAACGACGGCCCTTGTTTATTTCCTTTCTACTGCACTTTCTCGGTTTGTAATTAAATACGAAGCATTTCTTAGCGAACTAGGTGCGCTTTGACTATTTCTATCTATCTATCTATCTATCTATCTATCTATCTATCTATCTATCTATCTATCTATCTATCTATCTATCTATCTATCTATCTATCTATCTATCTATCTATCTATCTATCTATCTATCTATCTATCTATACGCCTACCACCAGCGTAGATAATGGGTCAGGGGGGGGCGGTTGGGCCTTCACCGATATTTTTCGCTTTTGCCTGTGTATTTACACGCACACATACAAATACACGCACGAACATACATAGGGTATTGTCACGTCGTCGTGACATTGACGAAGGAGGGCGGCAACAAGACTGGAAAATACGAAACTCTCTATTTGGGCGAGCCTGTGCCTGGAAAATGAAAGCTTACGTACAAGCGATTGACGCTGTACTCTGATCGCGGTGTGAACAGTCGTCACTGATGGCGGTGTGGCATTTATACACGTGGCATCGAACATTCGAGTGTTATTGCCGGTGGCCGCGCTAGTTCTAGAATAAACTCTTTTCGCGTTTGCGTGCTCAAGCCTATCAGAAGATTAAAAAATAATCAAGAGGCTTCCCAGACATTCGGCCGTGGCTGGCGAAAGGCAGTGGCTATGTAGGCAGCTATATATATGCATCATATATAGGCAGCTAGCCGCTGACTGCTTCGTGTGAAAGCGATTCCGACAATGCGTTGATATGCCTGAATTTTTCACAGTCCCGTCGTTCACGCTGCTTCAACGCACTCAGTTGATTCGAAAATATTGGTGGTAAAAAGGGAGATCGCAAAAATTACGTTTCACATAATCACCTAGTAACATTGAAGAAAGCTTATTTTACATTGGTTAAGGCTCGACGTATAATAGCCTGAAATTTTTCTGCGAACGTGTAGTAGAAACTTGGGTGAAATATTATATTTTGCGTTAATCCATAAAAAAAAACCACACATGTATGGAATACGTGTTCTAAAATTTCGCGTCAGAAGATTAAGAATCCACCCCCCCCCCCCCCCCCCCCCCCGCTGTGGTCTTGTGGTTAAGGTGCTCGAGTGCTGAACAAAAGGTCGTGGTATCAAATTCCAGCCACGGCGCAGCATTTCGATGGAGGGAAAATGCTGGAGGCCCGTGCGCTCAGATTTAGGGGCACGTGAAAGAATCCCAGGTGATGAAAACCTCCGTAGCCCTCTACTAAGGCGTATGGCACAATCAAGTCAAGGTTGCGGGACGTAAAACCTCAACAATTATCCTTATTATAGTTCCACAACCTTTTTCAACCAATTCTGCTTCTGTGGAAAGAAAGAAGAGAATCTACGTGCGCATTCGCTATCAAGACTAGGGCGTGTGGCGACTGGATATCCTTTGATAACTTCTATGCTGAGAAATGTGAAACGTCGCAATACACGATGGGTCTTTTTCACCTGATAAGATACGGCAATATAAAAGATCGATTACGTGAAACTGAGCCCACAGTGAAAGATTTTTACCCAAATCGATCCATCGTACACAGTGAAACGCAGATGTGGGCTTCGACTAACAACTTCAGTAGGTTTTGGAAAAAAAATGTGTATTTATTTAAACTTTCTTTGTCAACGGGAACATTTGATAAACATCTACGTTAAACATAAATAGTGACGAGCAGCAAGACCTCCGAAATATTCTGTCTAGTATTGGTTCAGTTGGAGTGGACGATGGGTTGCCGCGGGCTCCAGCTGCAGCCACGTGTGTGGGATTGATCAACTTGTTTGTCTGCGTGGTCTGTGTTGGTGATGTATAATAATGCTTCGCTTAAGCCTTGGCGGTGTAGGGAGCAGGGTGGACCAGGGTCAAGGGGGCCACGTGGTGGCCAGTGGCGTAAGCAACGGGAGCAGCGTGCACGGCGAACTGAGCGGGGCGCACAGCATGCACGGCGAACTGAGCTGGGTGCACGGCCTGAACGGCGTGAACGGTGACTGGGGCTGGGGCGGCCTGAACGACCACGGGCTTCACGGCGGCGACAACAGGCTTGGCGACGACAGCGGCAGCTGGGGCAGGGGCGACCTCAACGGCGGCGGAGGTGTACAGGGCATCGGCTGGGTTGGAGCTCTTGGTTCCTGGCTCGTTGGTCTCGACGGTGGCGTGGAAACCCTCGGCATCGGCGGTGTACTTGACGGTACGGGAGATGCCGTTGGCGTCGGTGTAGCTGTAGGATCCGACCTTGTTGTTGTTGGCGTCACCGGACTCCTCGCGGGTCAGGCGGGTGCCGAACTCGTCGGTGGTGTCGTAGCTGAAGCTGTATGGCTGTGGTGGCTGCACGGAGGAAAAGAGCAGGAATAAAACTCTCAATGTTCCAACACTCCCCTGTCTTATTTTCTTTCTTGGAGTAGGCTGTATCCACACTGAAACCACTTAGTCAGAATGGGAAATTTGTGCGTAGGACTAGATTACAATCTGCTAGGATGGTCCTAGCGGCAGGACTTCACCTTGGCATAACTGCAAAGCAAGAGTACATTTAGCGCCTCTATCTAAAGCGCTACAGATTTTTATATTCCACGCACCACTTGCGCTCGTCGTTGAGAACAATGGGATGATTCAGTGGTTGCGGGTGTAAACAAACATAAATTTATATCTGCAACATAAAAGGCTTCGTGTTTTTGATGTGATAAGAATCGACCTTTACGGTCATTTAAACAATTGTTATTTCGACTACGTCGCGGACAAGTGTCATATATTGAAGCCTAAGGCGGCTTCAAATGTTTCTCGACAAAGATGCCTCATGTCTCAGATAAGCAAATCTGAGACATACTTAAGCATTTAAAAGGCGCGTATGTAGACAGTGTTTCATACGTTGCTTTAACGAATTTGATTGCGGCCGAAGGACCGTGCAGTTAGCTACCTGCTTGCGTGCGAACCATATCGCCCCACATGACTGATAAGAATGTTTTGCAGCAGGCCGACGATAACAAATGGCTGCAATTCTGACGGCAGTCAAAATATTTAATTTTATGTTGAACTTTTAGGTGCCATCTATTGCCAGGTTATAATTCAGTTTTCATGAGGCAAATGTATAAATTACAACCTAGTTCAACAAACCAGCCTTCTGAAGTCAAACTGGAAATTTTCATTGAAGCTGACGTAGACATTGAGTGAAAACTCACGTATTCCTCAACGGGAGCAGAGGCAGCGACGGCCAGAATGCAGCAGAGAAGGACCTGCAATGCACGATTCCAGAAACAAAAATAGATGCGTAAGTCCCTCGTCGTCATTGATGGCGGCCAACTAGAAAATGGCACAAACGCGACAGAGACGAGCTCCACTGCACCTTGGTGAACATGGTTGCTCGTTGAAGGGGCAGTGTTCCTCTTGTCGAGATGACAACAAGACTGGGCCTTCGCAGCCCGCGCTGTTGCTTTTATACTGGTCCCAAGAAGAATTCGTCTAACGCTTAAAGGAGTATTGAACGTGAGCAGCTATTATTGGAGGATACATTCAGGTGCGGCGCGATCACCTGTATCAGAAGGGCGAGAACCGGACGCAATGCTATGCCGCACCTCCTCTCCACTTTTGTAAAGGCGTCGGACGTGAGCTGTTTGGCAAGGTCGCTGGAAGTCAGTGACTCTTGCTTGTTACAGTGTCGAGGACGGTGTTCTTTGATGCATAAGACAGACGGGTAAGCATGCTGTTGATAGGACGTATCCTGGTAACATTACTCAAATTTTAACTGTATAAAGTGACCAGGATGTCTCCTATTCCAAGCGTAGCTGCCAACCTGTATAGTTGAATTCGCAAATGTGAAAGCAATAGTTATATTGCTCGATATAGAAGAGTGGAGGTGAGGAATTTCAGTTTTTTTTTATTACAGGCGCTGTTACAATAAGGAGTCAGGAACGAAACACCTCACGTGAGTAAACCGTGCTGGTGTGTGTGTGGGGGGGGGGGTTAGTTCGTGCGACATTTGAGTGAGCTAAAGTCGCGTGCACAAGAGAACACATGTAGAAGTGCCTGGATGAGCTCAGGACTATGTGCGTGTTCTACTTATGTTGTATCCTCGTAGCACTTTTAACTCAGTTTAAATCGTACATGAGGTCGACTTGATCGTCAAGGACCGTATTCACAAAGGAAGCTATTACAACTTGGGTAAATCACCGCCCGTGCTAGCGTTGGACACATAACTAAGGCATCCGGCTAGTAAGAAGGTGAAGTTATGGACTAAAACCTTCAAGAATGCTGTCCTGGTCGTTTCCACACGAAGCCATTTTTCAAAAGCCGCACACAAGGCCTCGCGATGTCTGACAACGTCTGGCGACGTCTCATTCACAATAGCGACGTCCAGCAGAAGTTATGATGAAGTCGAAGAGTTACTCAGATCCTGAGACCAGATTTTCTTCGCCTTGTAGTTGTTGCTTTTTTTAGGGACGCTTGCCAACATAATCTTGCATGCTACTAGTACTGATGACCACGGGCCAACGTTTACAAAATGATGGCCATTGTTTTACACTCCTGCCTGATATCGGCCAGTTATGCCTATTGATGGTTAAATGATCTCAAATGTTTCCCAACCTATGGCTAATGCAGTCAAAAGGACAAAAGACAGAAGTGCCCTACATAGCTGGCAGTCCAGCCGTCGTTTGTGCCACTTCTCTCGTTTCTATTTAATCCTTTTCACTGGCTCATTCTTTCAGCGTTTTGTACCGACTGACCCAGACTTCATTCAACCTTACTCCTGCTGGGGTGAAAATGGGGGGGGGGGGGTCAACGACAGAGCAGGTTGATTATCTCGCGAAATCAGCGCCAGTGCCCACGATTCGAGAGAAGCATCCGTCAGCACCACGAGGTATTATCAAGAATCAGAGAAACACATGGAAAAAATTGGCCGCGTATCTACGTGCTTCGCTGCAAATGTCGTGTAAAGACGATAGAAGAAGCGCTGCGTGAGATATGAACGCCATCTGGCAATACGTCGGGAAACGTGAATGCTGTGTTGCGGGCTGGTAGTCCCGGCGCAGCAGCAGGCAAGACCGGCGGTGACCAACGCGACCGGCGGGGACGCCAGCCAGCCCGAACACGCGGTTTGGCGCGAAGCGCCGAAGCAGAAGAAACGTCCGCACTCAACGAGTACTCTCCAAAATGCCAGAGCGGTGCCCCATGGCACTCGTACAGTGCAATACTGAACTGAAACCGAAACACAACAATGAGCTCGCGCAGAGGGCACGGTGGAAGCCAAGTTTCGGCGCAGTCGCATTTTCAGCGCAGCTTAGGAAACTAGGGTCTCTAGAATTACGTATCTATGTATTTTCTATTAAAGGAACACACCACCTAATACTTATCTAGTGATGTTGCGCCTCAGATATGCGTAATGTTTGCTTTTTGGACAACCATGTAGACAAGTATGAACCTAGTGAGCCGTTCACGATGGCTGGCCCTTGTGCAAGGAGTTCAACTTTGGCCGAGTGGCTGAATCGAGGGACGTGCCGACAAACAGAAAGACAGACAGACCAAAATTTCTGCGTTTAAGTTCCCCAAGAAGGACTATCGTCTTTAAAAAGTCACCCGCACCGGTACCTTACAAAGGACACATCTGAGAGATTGACATATGCATTAAAAACGTATGCGTGAAACGCTATGCTTGGACACGGACACATGCTCTAAGAGAGCATGCGTCCCAATCACGCTGGTATTAAATCGGGACCCAGTGAGATCACTTTTTCCAAACTTGAAAAGTAACCTAAAATGAAGCAGGGCGAGGCTTGACTTGTTTACAAAAATGGAGTCAACTGGCTGTCCTCTAAACAACCCAGCGATCTGCGGAAGCCAGCGGAGCTCTCGAATAGTGGTCATTTTACTACCCCTACTGCGCCCTTTAGCCTTACTGTGGACTAAATTTATTCGTCCATTTATTCTATCGAAAACTGCCAAGAGGGAATGTAATATACATAGACAAATAGCAAATTCATGCATATGTGTAGCAGTAGAATGCAAAAATAAGGACAGTTCCGATAACCAATCGAAAGAACGCAACATATTTGCGCATATTTGGTAGCGTTGTAGCCAAGGAAATTTACTTTCGAGTAGAAAAGGACTGGAGACCAATAAGAGACAGCAGTTTGAGATGACAATGTCTACGCGGTAATTCACAGCATGTCTTTTTCGAAAATTCAAGCTCATTGCTTAAACGTAATGTTCAGAGATCGGTAGGGGCAATAGAAAGGAGGCAGACGAGAAAGTTTCCTGGTTCGGTGATCACAATGAGAGAGAGAGAGAGAGAGAAAGAGAGCTCTGAAACGGGAACGTTTGTTAGGCTTTTTACGCTGCAAACGAGTCAGGCCGGGTAGGTTGATTTCGCAAACCAACGATCGCCTACTCTGTGCAAGAAGCAAAGGATAGTGTATCGGCCAAAGCCGAAGGAGTGGCATATAATGTTCTCGACTGTTTCCTCTTAGCTTTAATTAGCGCTCATGAAAAAATTTTACATGTTCATGCAAGAACATTCTTTTAGCGCGTAAAAAGTATTCCAGAATATTTTTGCGAAAACTATGCGTAAAATTAGGAAACATTGTGCAGTGACTTAGGTTGATACCAGATATAAATGTTGCGTACGGGGTATTTGTAGTTGTTTCGGTTATTCTATCACCATAACTCTTCTATAGCACGCAAGACTTCCAGGCTACCCGGCCTTGGTCGCACTATACCGCTAAAATAGGGAATGGACACAGTGAATATATCAAGGCGAACGCCTTAGATGCCCCATGAAACACCAAAAGTGACCTAGTAAAACGTTTTCTTGGGGTGGTCACAAACAAGTGACCATCGGCGTCGGTGTGAACACACGCGATAAAAATTAAGCATCATGTGATGACGTCACCTTGTGACGTCATCACATGATGAATGCCTAAGAGACCGCGTATGTTTTTGTTAAAAAGTTTTTCGTGGATTAATCGTGGAGTTTTCTTTCGTCAATTAATCGAATCATCGATAATTGTGGCAGGCACATTCAAAAATAATTTTGATGTTCTGAGGTTTTGAGTGCCAAAATCATGATGTGATTATAAGGCACGCCGTAGTGGAGGACTCCAGAAATATCGACCAGCTGGTATTCTTTAACGTGTACCTAAATCTAAGTACACGGGCCTCTCGCATTTCTCGCCTCCATCAAAAATGCGACCGCCGCTGGGCAAAGCACCGTTTTTTTTTCTTTTGCGCCAGTCCTCGACATGTAAAGTAGCATGAATTGCACGAGAATTGAGGATACACCAACAAAATACTCATAGAGGCTGTCCGTTACTATGGCGCGGGTTTGTATTTTAATGCAATAGCAATTATGAGGACCTCTCGGCGTATTTTTGCCGTCGCCGTGATGTTCCGGATATATATATATATATATATATATATATATATATATATATATATATATATATATATATATATATATATATATATATATGTGTGTGTGTGTGTGTGTGTGTGTGTGTGTGTGTGTGTGTGTGTGTGTTTGTGTGTGTGTGTGTGTGTGTGTGTGTGTGTGTGTGTGTGTCGCGGATATGTATATCTAGGTATCTAAAGAAAAATAAAGCAGAAGAAAAAGAATCCAAAGCACCCGACCTGGTATTCGAATTCGCGACCCCTCGCTACACAGCGCGCTTGGTTCGACAACTGAACCACGGGTCATGTATGCGCAGGCGAAATAACGGCGAGCTGTTAAAGAGTTTGAGAATTCGGTGCCCACGATGCTAAGTCCCCAAGGTGCATTGGGTAGGCTGCTCTTGCTTCGGACGAGCAGCATAGCTTCACAATCGGGACAAGCGCAAGCTGCGTTGGGTCAAACACGCGGGGCGCCACACGTGTCGAAATTAAAATCATGCGTTTCGCTGGCACTACCACGTCGTGGCCCGCGCTGCATCTGCGTCGTCTCGCTGGCGACCCATGAAGTATTGGGCACCCACGCTGGGTTTCGATTTATGGGCCTTGAGACAACGCCAACTCAAGAGCCCATGAGTGGCTTGGGTTCTGCGCATGCGTTCTGGCAACTTCTTGGATCCCCTTGCTCCTTGGAGCCCCACTTCTCAAAACTATCTATCTATATACACCATTTACGGCTGGTCATAGAGTTTCATACAATAACCTAGAGAGGAAACTGGCGATGCGATCGTTCAACCACCGTGGGAATGTTGGGAAGTACAGGCTTCGGATTAGATTGCGATAGCTAGCGAACTGTCTACGGATCTTTTTCGACAGCTTTAGTTTCCTTATTCGCGAAGCGTGGGTAGTGGGGTGGGTTGCAAAGCACTCAAGCAGTGCCTTTGTTGTTCGGAGAGGCTGAAGACCGCTAGATCTCTTGGTTTTCTGCGACGTTGCAGTTTTACTCTTTGTATATGGTAGTTTTAGCAAAGCATCGTGCACTAACCACTGCGCGTAGATGTAGCGTCTTGAACACAATTGTAAAGCAATGCATACCCTGGTGGTTGAATTTGTCCAGGTTTCACTTCCATCTCACGCTCACGGAAACATCTTGCAATGAGCTTTACGTCAAAAAGATTTAAAGAAGTTTTAATTGGAAGTAATTTCATATCACTTTGTTTTACACTCGACAAACAAGCGTCGCGAATCTCAAGAACGAAGGCCATACGAACCAGATCCGAAGCCTGTACATTCCATAACTTCCATGGTCGTTGAAGCGCCGCTGAAGGAGCCCGCGTAGACACTAGCGCCAGATTATCCTCTAGGTATTATAGTAAAAAACTCTATGCCGCTGCTGGTGGTATGCAGATCTCGGAAGAGCTTGAACGTCTTTGCTATCACGCAACACTCCTACACTATCTTTCAATTTGAAAACTGCCCAGGTCGATTCCACGAAAGATAAAAAAAGGGTGTATATTTGATGTTTCCGATTTTCCTGATAATTTTGTATGTTTTGCACATATGACTGCACAGCACGAAGTCGTAGTTCGTTTTCAAATAAAAAAATTTTTCATCACAGGAAAATTCGACAAGTGTCGCCGGTTGACGACAACCAGTTTACGAAGAGTGCGTTTTCGTAAATCCGCGATCATGCTGGCATCTACTGAAGCTATATATTACAAATATCTTTCTTTGTGGCGGAAGTAGAAGTAAAGAGGAAATAGTTCTTATGATTTCATGGAATTCTGAGCAAATTATGTATTTTTAAAAATTCAAAAAAACGCTGCGTTTTTGAAAATCAGTCAAATTTGGGATGCTATGGCTACTTCTGCGAAGACGTTAGCTTGTTCATATTTGCAGTATCAATAGGCCTTTATGTGAATAATGAACCTCTGCATTTCTATTTTTCTAATGATTTTCAAAGTAGTAAATTTTCATGCTCGAAACACCAAAAAGAGAAAAGTGCTCCTCGATTCAAAAATCTATAATAAAAAAAAAACCAATCTCAATTTTGTTCAAAGTCCCCCAAAACGTTCTCAAAGGACTGCAGAATGATATTATGAAAAAACATGTTGCATCATTTTTATTAGGACAAAAGCAGAAAATGTCAAACATTGTGTTTCCAGAGCGTGGTGGCTACTGCGTGAAGGACATCTCTAGTAACAAGAAAATACATTAACACGTCTTTTTCTTCTCTGAGCTTCCCTAAACAACAGTAATGATGTATTGTCGGAAAGTGGAAACTGTTTTGTAAAGAAAAAAGATCGTTCCAATTAAATGCATTTGCGTGGTTTGCGACTTCACGCCAGTGTTAGACATCCCTCAGTCCACAGTAGGCACTTTCAGTTGTAGCCTCCTTTTCTTTCATCTATTTCAGTTGAGTATAATTCATATCTTGAGTGCTAAAGAACGCATTCCCTCCATGCGTGTCTTATGATGATGTGGTGTGCCAGAATTGAGAGATTGGTATAAAAGCCAAGGTCTCTTCATGAATGGAAATGAATGTCTGGAGAGCGGTCGCCAAGACGTGTGGTTTTTGTTGGCCCAAATGTGTACGTTGTCAAACCTTATGTGATCAATGCAGAGTTTAAAAAGAATCGATTACGTGAAGATTGGTGGCAGCAGTTTTGGCCACGGACAAAACACGTTTTGTTTGCATTGCATCTGCTTTGTTTTGCATCTCCTTGTATCTCTTGAAGCAGTACTGGCAGATCTGGTCTCCCTCATGAATTGAGCGCGCATCCTACTTCATGACCCTCCACAAAAGAGACTCGATCCGATATCTTCTACATAACGAAAATTCCGCTGCAGCGGAATTTTCTTTTTGTGCACCATGAGGCAGTCCGTACAAAATCTCGGTCATGGCTATAACGCCTACCCATAGCCACCTTCAGAGCGTAGGACAGTGATCGCATCAAAGTGAAGCACAATTTGGATGCTTAACTTCTATCTCAGGTGGTGTTTGGCTGACTGGCACAGCCGTGCTCGTTGCTGTCATCTACTCAGGCGGGCGTCTATCGCGCCGCCCTTTGCACCTGTCCGCCTAACGCATGCTACTCCGTTTACACGAAGGCGTGTAGCGCGGGCCACTCGATCCGCCACACGATCCGCACGGTGCGGATCCAGAGACCGGGCGGGAGAGCGACGAGCGGTGAAAAATGTATCGTGTAACCAACGCAATCGACACCCAGCATTCTCTCCTGCAAAGCGACGAAGCCTGGCAAACAATGTGTGGCTGCTGAGCACTGCCGTACTCGCCGTTCACCACTGTCGCTATTTGCGATTTCTCACATTATTACAATGCATGATCGACTCAGCTACACAAATTTCGCGTTTAGCTTCGTTGCTTTTATATAAGCGCATTTACTCAAAAAAAATTATCCAGAGGAATGAAAATGTCCGTGCTGCCCGTCGACGAGGAATATAAGTGGTGTCGCAAATGCATTTAATTGGAACGATCTTTTTTTCTTTACAAAACAGTTCCGCTTTCCGACAATAGATCATTACTGTTGTTTAGCGAAGCTCAGAGAAATAAAAAGACGTGTTACTGTATTTTCTTGTTACTAGAGATGTCATTCACGCAGTAGCCACCACGCTCTGGAAACACAATGTTTGACATTTTCTGCTTTTGTCCTAATAAAAATGATGCAACATGTTTTTTCATAATATCATTCTGCAGTCCTTTGAGAACGTTTTGGGGGACTTTGAACAAAATTGAGATTGGTTTTTTTTTTATTATAGATTTTTGAATCGAGGAGCACTTTTCTCTTTTTGGTGTTTCGAGCATGAAAATTTACTACTTTGAAAATTATTAGAGAAATACAAATGCAGAGGTTTATTATTCACATAAAGGCCTATTCATAATGCAAATATGAACAAGCTAAGATGTTCACAGAACTAGCCATAGCGTCCCAAATTTGACTGATTTTCAAAAACGCAGCGTTTTTCGTGAATTTTTAAAAATACATAATTTGCTCAGAATTCCATGAAATCATACCAGCTATTTCCTCTTTACTTCTACTTCCGCCAAAAAGAAAGATATTTGTAATATATAGCTTCAGTAGCTGCCAGCATGATTGCGAATTTACGAAAACGCACTCTTCGTAAAATGGTCGTCGTCAACCGGCGACACTTGTCGAATTTTCCTGTGATGAAAAAATTTTTTATTTGAAAACGAACTGCGATTTCGTGCTGTGCAGTCATATGTGCACAACATACAAAATTATCAGGAAAATCGGAAACATCAAATATACACCGTTTTTTGATCTTTCGTGGAATCGACCCCCTTGAGACGCGCACAACAAAGTGGCCCCTTTCTGTACGCACTCCTGATGTGGAACGAAAAAAGAAAAGAACCCCGGGCGCACCTTGGCCGGATACGCAGAGAGCCACTCCACGTGCCGCAGTTTAAAAGAAAAAGAAAAATCGGCAGATCCCACGTACCGTGGGAGTCGATGTTATGCGAAGCATGCGGCGGGAAGGTGACTGTGGCGTAATCTTTTTACTGAGCGAAACGTTACAAAGTGACGCTAAAGATTTGTATTTATTTTATACGCACACATACATGTTGAAGAGCCGCATATGTGTTATATAACCACTTGTTTACAGTTGGATAACGCTGCCAACGGCAACGTGAGTATTACCAACACCAGAAGCGGTAAGCTGATATGTAGCACTTACACTTGGCCGTTATGATGGAGAACGCACACACGTTTCACGAACCCGTGTGCACGTGTGGAAGAGGTTCTTCACAGTTCTTGAACAAGGTCATCATCACCGTGGTCAGTGAGCATCAGCAGCTGGACATGACTTGTTATCGGATCCGGTCGTGATCGCGGTGACGAGGGGTCCATGTGTAGTGAAGTATGAGGTATAGTACAGCTGGTGGAAACCTTGGATGCCTCTTACGATGAAATGATCTATAATGTCGCCTGTCCTTGGTGTGGCAGCGAGGTCTTTTGATGCCCGGTCCACATGGAAGCCGTAAAGTGCACTTAGTCTGCCAGAACGAAGTAGTGTCCTCTTCATTTCTTACAAGGCTGGGCGATGACCTCATGCTGACCTAGAATGATGCCAGATTGACTGACAGCCGCTTTGTAGACTAGGCTACGTAGGCCACATACGCCCAGATAGTCTACGAATACGACAACCGTCATCCATTGATGTTTGTTTACGTAGCACTATCCAGACCTACCAGCCTTGACGGCCTAAAGCTCACCAACGCGAAAGGTGACTTCAGGTTCCGACATGTCGCCTCCTCTATCGAAAGACAATTTGTCGACGAAATGACCGAGGGATCCACAATTTCCAGCAGCTGTACTATACTTCATACTTCACTACACATGGACCCCTCGTCACCGCGATCACGACCGGATCCGATAACAAGTCATGACCAGCTGCTGATGCTCACAGATCACGGTGATGATTTCTTGTTCAAGAACTGTCAAGAACTCTTTCCACACATGCACACGAGTTCATTGAACATGCGTGCGTTCTCGAGACACGTACACTACATATAAGCTTACCGCTTCTGGCGTTGGTAATACCGACGTTGCCATTGGCAGCGTTACGCAACCGTAAACAAGTGGTTATATAACACATATGCGGCTCTTCAACAATGTGTGCGCATAAAATTTATACAAATCTTTAGCGTCATTTTGTAACGTGTCGCTCAGTAAAAAAAATTACGCCACAGTCACCTTCCCGCCGCATGCTTCGCATAACATCGACTCCCACGGCACGTGGGATCTGCCGAATTTTTATTCTTTTTATTCGTCGGGTCACCGCTGCCGATGACGGTTTTTCTTAACGCTCTCGCATTTAAGTTACCAATGTCTGTTCTCGCCATTCCTGGGTAGATATAAACTGTCAATCCCCTGTGGCGCATACCCGTACACCACGGCCCGGGGTAAACGGGTATGTGCCACACGTGTCTGGACGAACGGGTTTGACGACGTACGCGACAGGATTTTCGCCTTATTCATATCATGACCCGCCAGTCATATTCGCCACATCTTCCTACCCTCCCATGCCAATTTTGGTCGACACCAAGTTAAGTAGGCGACCATGAGAGCACCCAGACGTAGGTGGCCAGATAGATAGATAGATAGATAGACAGATAGATAGATAGATAGATAGATAGATAGATAGATAGATAGATAGATAGATAGATAGATAGATAGATAGATAGATAGGAACGCTCAAAGTTCCAAAGGTTCGCTAAGAAATGCTTCGCATTTAATATATAAGATAATATGATTCTCTATTGTCGGCACTTGCAGCCCATTACTCAAGCGCGAAGATGTAATAACTGTGGCAGTTGTTAGCTCACGCTTGTCCTGTGTATACCTGTGCGTTCTTTTCTGGCGCCCTTCCTTGTGCTTCAGCGGCGCGCTTCATGTATTGAGTTGCTTGTCGTTCCTAGTGTGAGATTCTAATTTTTTGCTATCGCATTCATTGCTTCGCCCTTGCGACGAAACTGTGACTTTTTAACACGAAAGTGTTTTATGCCGGGGACCACCAAGACTTCAGTGACGTATTTCCGTCACGGAAATGACGTCGAAAAAGTACGCACAATCAGATGGCAA
The DNA here is from genome assembly GCF_013339695.2 of Rhipicephalus sanguineus. Taxonomy (NCBI): domain Eukaryota; kingdom Metazoa; phylum Arthropoda; class Arachnida; order Ixodida; family Ixodidae; genus Rhipicephalus; species Rhipicephalus sanguineus. Next base: position 161,454,786 of record NC_051178.1, on the reverse strand, counting down.
AGAAAAAAAAGGTACCGCCAAACGGGCATCGAACCCACGACCGCTCGGTCCGCAACAGCAGATGCCGGGCACGCTATCCACTGCGCCACGGTCACAGACTCTGGAGGCTTTACGAACGCGCCTTTTATATCTACCACTCTCCCGGTCGGTTGGGTGGTGTTGACCTCTCGGAGTGGTAAGGTAAAGTAATTCGTCATTTTTGTGGCCTCCGCGACTAGCACCTGCAACGCGTTGAGGCGTCCGTCCCATTCGGCAATGTCTTAACACACCGCGAGGTGGTGACCTTTGCCCAAGCGTCGTAAAAGCGTTGGCCTCGCTCAGCACATCACGCTAATACAAACCAAAAATAGCTCTGCGACGCGCGCCTGCCTCACCTGGCTGTAACACAGCGTTCCATGCTCACGCGCTCGCCCCGAGAAAAGTCGCGGCCGGGCTACCGGGGCGGCACGACGCGCTTTGCGTTTCCCTTTAGTCCGGCCGTGGTGTTCAATCACATTTTAACATGCCGCTGGATTCCGACCGAGTTCTGCGTCCAATATGCGACGCTCTTCTGGCTATCACACTTCGTTCTCTGATTACGCTTTCACCGCTTACTACAGCTACCACAAGGGTTTGTTTAATCATTTAACATGGACGTTAGTCGTCGGGATGGAGCTGTACCACCAATCATCAAAGTGGGTGCATACACGTTAAACGGCACCATTAGCTGCCAGACATCAATATACATTGTGCAAACTCTCTTATATCAATGTACAGTAAACATTCAATTACTTCTGTGAGGGCACGCTTTACTTTCGTGTTATTCCGATTCCTATGACGGAGGGATCAACCGTGTTTTGTTTTTTTAATATCATTTAAGCGCTTTCAGGTGTTCGACCCTGGCCAGCCATGCCAGGTACTGCCTAGGCAATTTACAGTTCAGACTTCAAGATAACGCTGCGCTACCTACATTGACCAAAATATACACACGCCGCTTAGGCATTAGGGTCACTGTAGGAGCCTGCCATATTGAGCGGATATTATAAATCCTATAGATGACGATAAAGAACTCCCGTACGACCTGACCACGCTTCTTTGGCTTCTAATGTTCGCGGGGCTAAACACCCCCTATTGCAAAACGTAAATATATCTGTACCGTATGAACGTGTTGTACACACTGTGCAAAACAAATGCAAACGGAGAACACTTTGCGTGAACGCTTCGTTGAATTTCGTGGTAGTGGAATAAAAACCCGCTCGAGGAGAAGATGTAAAGCTGGAATGTAGGATTTTACACACAAGGAAAATTCAGACATTGCGAAAATTATTGCCCACCCGGCGTTACGGTGGCCTCTGAATGCGGCTCCTCTAGCGCCGATTCAGACGCTGACGAAAAACATAGGGAGAAGGTGAAAGGCGCCATATCGGTGCCACCCGAAAACAATGTTCTAGGGAAAGCTGCAACCTACAAATAAGCTTTACGTATTACGCACCACTTAGACAACTCCGAGGAGGTTATTTAAAAAAAAAAGCTTCTTTGGACAACTCCTAAAGTACGTTCTGCGTGAATTCATTCATTAATTCATTGCTAGAACTCTCAACAATTCTTTTGGTAGATGCTGCCCCTTGCTTGGTGACGAATTCGGTGCAGATATTTAAACAGTGCCATTCCAAGCATTTTCTTTACCTTCTAGACGTTTGCTTGAAAGATAAAATAGAAACACAATTTATAATTTGCAGTACACAATATTGCGCAGATTACAAATATCGGCTGTAGGCAGCCGAACTCTAAAGTATTGCGTGATCCAGCAGGGAGACTTTTCTAGATTTCATAAACTATACTCCATTTCAGAAGTTCCATTCGGCACTCTGAAGGCTACAGGGCCCCTTAGCCAATAGGAAATGCGATTAGCCCCTCCACATGAATTCATCCTCGTCGCGTCGTCTGCTCAGCGTCTCTCTGGCGTCTGCTTGCACACGCCGGGCGAGTAAAGGGAGCAGACCGCATCGCTAAAAAAATGGCTGCACCCACCGCAGCTGGTGCCGTCCGCTTCGAATTTATCGAGTCGTCATCAACCCTTTATTTGGGCGAAACTGCGCCCTGAAATTGAAAGCCCACGTACAAGCGATTCACGCTGCACACTGACAGCGGCGTGAACATTCGTCGGCCGTCGAATAATCTGATCTGCAGTTAGGCGCACCGGCATTTATACATGTGGCATCGAACGTTCGAGTCTTAACGCTGGTGGCCGCGCAAGTTCTAGAGTAAACTCTGTTCGCGTTTGCGCGCTAGGGCCTGTGAGATCATTCTAAAATAATCTGGAAGACCAGACATTCGGGCACGATTTGCGAAAGGTAGTGGCTACATAGGCAGCTATATATAGGCAGCTACTCGCCGACTGATTCGCATGAAACCAATTCCAACAATGCGTTGATCTGCCGGAATTTTTTACTGCCCCGTCGTTCGCACTCCTTCAACGCACTCAGCTGGTTCGAAAATATTGGTGGTAAAAGAGTGATCGCAAAAATTGAGTTTCACGTAATCCCCAAGGAACATTCAAGAAAAGCTTGTTTCACATCGGTGAAGAGTGAACGTATAGCGGCCTTAAAGATTTCCGCGAAGGTGTAGTTGAAAATTGGGTGAAATACAATATTTTGGTGTTTATTTATACAAAAAGATTCGGCAGATCTTACGTACCGTGAGAATCGATGTTATGCGAAGCATGCGCACGAAGATGACTGTGTCGCAATTTTTCACATTACGCGAAACGGTACGGAATGACGCTAGAGAAATGTGCAAATGATATATGCACATAAATATTTTGAAGAGTAGCACGTGTATTATATAACCATATTTACAGTTGCTTAACGATGCAAAGAGCAACATAGGTGTTACCACCACCAAACGCAGTAAGCTGATATGCAGTGCTTATATTCTTCAATACTGGATAGCGCGAATTCGAATAGGACAATGAAAGAACACAGATGCACAGGACAGGCGCTACTCGAAACTAAGCTTAAATCAGAAAAGTTTCCCTAGATATATACACAGCCGAGTGGCACGCGCAGGCGCACTGCACGTACGTTACAGTCACAGTTGCAGTTGTTAGAGTTGCGTAACAGTTGTTATGCTTATACTTATCCGTTATGACGAAGAACGCACGCACGTTTCACGAACCCGTGCGCATATGTGGAAGGGGTTCTTGGCAGTTCTTGAATAAGGTCATCATCACCGTGATCAGTGAGCACCAGCAGCTGGACATGACTTGTTATCGGATCCGTCGGTGATCGTGGCTACGAACAGTGTAATGGCTCGTTCACACTGAGCATTCCGGCGACCGGAGAGCTGCAGAATCCGGTTCGGCGGCGGCCAGATTCGCCGAATCGGCCCTCTCCGCGCCGATCGCTCCCGGACCGATTTTTTCGGCAACCGCCACCGGATCCGCTCGCCGCGGAACTTGAAAACATGGCGGCCAAGTCCGACACGCTCGTCCCGTCGCAGTCGAAAAACATCCACATAGCGGAATTGCTAATCGAAACGGTGCGGAACTACCTCGTCCTTTACGACAAACGCCACCCGAAGCACAAGGACAGTTTACTGAAGGACGATTTGTGGAATAAAAAACACGGTTGATCCCTCCGTCATAGGAATCGGAATAACACGAAAGTAAAGCGTGCCCTCACAGAAGTAATTGAATGTTTACTGTACATTGATATAAGAGAGTTTGCACAATGTATATTGATGTCTGGCAGCTAATGGTGCCGTTTAACGTGTATGCACCCACTTTGATGATTGGTGGTACAGCTCCATCCCGACGACTAACGTCCATGTTAAATGATTAAACAAACCCTTGTGGTAGCTGTAGTAAGCGGTGAAAGCGTAATCAGAGAACGAAGTGTGATAGCCAGAAGAGCGTCGCATATTGGACGCAGAACTCGGTCGGAATCCAGCGGCATGTTAAAATGTGATTGAACACCACGGCCGGACTAAAGGGAAACGCAAAGCGCGTCGTGCCGCCCCGGTAGCCCGGCCGCGACTTTTCTCGGGGCGAGCGCGTGAGCATGGAACGCTGTGTTACAGCCAGGTGAGGCAGGCGCGCGTCGCAGAGCTATTTTTGGTTTGTATTAGCGTGATGTGCTGAGCGAGGCCAACGCTTTTACGACGCTTGGGCAAAGGTCACCACCTCGCGGTGTGTTAAGACATTGCCGAATGGGACGGACGCCTCAACGCGTTGCAGGTGCTAGTCGCGGAGGCCACAAAAATGACGAATTACTTTACCTTACCACTCCGAGAGGTCAACACCACCCAACCGACCGGGAGAGTGGTAGATATAAAAGGCGCGTTCGTAAAGCCTCCAGAGTCTGTGACCGTGGCGCAGTTGACCCCCACACGAACACTGCAAGAACACGGTGAAATTTTTGGATGTTAATTCTCGAGCAGTGAAGAACCTGAAGCACATACCAAATCTTACTGACCAAAAATAAGTTACATACAGTTGCTCTAGAAAATATGGACCATTTCCATCCATTCCATTTGTTCGTCCGATCACGCAACTCAGCAGCCTGTTCCTGCCAGTATGGGTCGCTGTCTTTGTAGCGATGTAAGGGCGCCCCGAGATATTTCACGGGTTTGTTAACGAAAGGGATATTAGCAAAAATTTCGGGGTTCGCGGACCATTCACCATGCCAGAAACCTATGCACTTTCCCCAGTTCACCGTACTTCCGGCTGCAGAACAGTATTGCTTGACCTTTTCTACCGCATGTGTAATGCTCTCATAGTCAGTGCAAAGAATGGCGACGTCATCTGCATAGGCGAGAAGCCGCACTTCGACCTCATGCAGTTTAAATCCACGTATACATTCACTGTTTATAACGCTGAGACAAAATGGTTCAATATATAAACAAAACAACAGCGGAGATAAGGGGCACCCTTGACGCACAGATCTCTGAACACTGATGGGCGCACCGGCAACCTTATTGACAATCAGTTGTGTTGAGCAATCGCGGTACGCCATAGCCACTCCGTCTCTAATTACTTTTCCTACATTGACATAATCTAGAAGACAGAGAAGTATTTCATGAGGGACCTTGTCAAAGGCCTTTTCTAAATCGATTTGCAGCATTGCCACCGCGGTTTCCATTACGTCGCAGCACTCTAGTACACTGCGTGCTGTATGTATATTCGTGAAAATTGATCGACCTTTAATGCCACATGTTTGATGCGGCCCTACTAATTCTTTAATGACAGTTTGGAGACGTTTCGCTAGAATTCTCATAAAAATTTTATAATCACAGTTTGTTAAACATATGGGGCGGTATGCTGTCACTCTACGGAGGACCATCGGGTCTTCTGATTTTGGAATTAGAATAGTGTGCGATCCTGAAAACGACGGTGGCAAGCAGTTAAGGCCAAAAGCTTCATTGTACACTTCCGCTAAAACTGGAGCAATAGCATGCTTAAATGTTTTGTAAAACTCTGCCGTTAATCCATCCGGCCCAGGCGATTTCCCAGCATTCATTTTTTCTATTGAGTACTTAACTTCTTCTACAGAGATTTGATGTTCTAAGACTGCCTTAGTTTCATCGCTAATTCTCGGCATCATGTGCAAAAACTCTTTTTCATATCGCGCCATTTCTACAGTAGAACTTGCGAACAATCCACGATAGTGTTCATAGAAGGCATTCCCGATTTGATCGGCTTCCTCCGTGACTCCACCCTGAATTTCGATTTCTGTAATCTGATTGCGTCGCGCATGCCACTTTTCTACGCCCAGTGCTCTCTTTGTCGGCGTTTCACCAGCCATTATGCGTTCCATTCTTCCCCGCACAAGTGCACCACGATATCTGCTTATGTCAAACTGCTCCAGCTTTCGTTTCACTACACGGATGTCATCAGCAAACATGCCTGGTCTCTCATTCTCTTCGATTAACAATTTTTGCAAGTTAGCCTTGAGGAGTGATTCTTCTTCTCTTGCCTTTCGATTTATGGCGGTCGAACGCTCCAATGCTTTCATTTTAATTTCTTGTTTAAACAATTCCCACTTTTCTCCCCACCTTTTTGGTCTATCACTTTCCATTTTTTCAAAGCTGTTTTCGACATCCGCAGAAAAGATGTCGTCATTTAACAATTTAGAATTTAATTTCCATTGGTGCCAGTCAAACTTTTTTCCTTTGCGGCCATTAATGAAGAAACTGACTAAGCAGTGATTGCTAAATGACACGCACTCCACACGATACTCTTGACACAGGTGTATGAGCTCGGGCCCAACATAGGCTCTATCCAAGCGGGCGTGGCTGCTCCCCTGGAAATGAGTGAAACGGGGTGTGCGCCCACCACCAAGACAATCAGCAACGTCTACCAAGTTGCTCAACTCCAATATCTCACTGAGAACGGCCGTACTAGCGTCTCTGAAGGGCCGTTTACTTGATTTATCTTGTGCTGACAATACACAATTAAAGTCCCCTAATAGTATAACTCGTTTTTCACTAACACAATGTTGTCTGATTTGATCAAAAAATTCGCGCCTTTCTTCTGCACTAGTGGGAGCGTAAACGCAGATAACTCGCCACTCAAGCGACGCTAACACAAAATCACATACCACGATCCGTCCTGGCACACTGGTGGTCACTGCCTGCAGTTTAACATTTAGTGCCTGCCGTACAAATAACACGCACCCAGCCGATGTGTCAACTGCATGATTAACTAAAGCATGATACCGAGCTAGAAACGGCCGCACCATGCTCTCGGCCTCCGCTTTACCAGCAACCTTAGTTTCTTGAACCGCTATTAAATCTAGTTCATATTCACTGACCAATCGGTACAACTGATTCTGTTTTCTTTTTGCAGCTAGCCCTCTAACGTTTATAGTAGCTACACGAAGCGTCTTATTAAAATTCATGGCTGATTAAAAAGGGGAGGCCGGGAGCAAGACGCTTACCTTACAAAACAACAAGGCAGTCAGCGTCCAGTTGAGCGGAACATCAGGTATGCGGCGGCGTCTCATCCGCCGCACTCCGTTCGGCCTCGACCGAGATGTTCGGCCGTGGTCGATAACGAAGCCTTCGCGTCGTCGCTGTCTTCGCCGGTGGTTCGCCGCCTATGGCGTCGTCAAAAGCATCATGCGCGTCGCAATTGTCCTCCCGAGATCTCTTCACGACAGCACTAGGAGTCGCAGACCCCGTTACGTCCATAGATAGCGTCTCGTGGGAACTTGTCATCCTCTCTTCTGAACTTGCGCTGCCCGCTGCCTCCGTGGTCGTGGGAACGCGCGAAGCGTCGCCGCCACTGGGAGAACTTTCGCCCATGGTCTCCTTACTGACGATCTGCTCACCTTCATCCGAGGGAGGGCTTAGTTTTGTCATTGTCGAAACGTTGTTACCGGTCCCTCGCGCTGTTTCCTCTGCGTCAGCCTCGTCCATCATGTGTTCTGCGAGGTCATCGTTTTTAGCAGGCGCTGTCACGGCGGCGTATGATGCGACTGAATTAGTGCACTGCGCCTCATCGTGACCGAAACGGCGACACAGGTTGCAACGTGGCACTTGACAGTCTCGACGTATGTGGCCTGTATTCTTGCATCGTAGACACAAAGGCGCCCTGCCCGGCACGACAACCAAGGCCATCTCGCCCGCGATCTTCAGCTGATGCGGAATATCATCAATTTTAATGCCGCTTTTCAGCTTCAGCGACGCGGTCCTCGTCGTGGACGCTTTCTCAGTGACGCCATATGCACGCCATTTTTCCCGCGTGACTTCGGTCACCCTTCCATAAGGCAAAAATGCAACGCGCACATCTTCATCAGAGACGCCGTGCAGCACCCAATGAATCTTGATGCGCAGGCCCTGGTTGTCGGGGTCGATGAGCAGACATGGGCGGTCTTTCACTTTTACATCCTTAGCAGCCAGGAGCTTACTCGTTGCCTCGGCAGTTTTCAGCGTAACAGCCCACACGTGGTTCATCTGGTAAGCCCCCAACGCAACAACGTCGGGGAGCGCACCAAGTTTAGCGAGCGTGTCCCTGTAGTCTTCGATGCGAAAAGGTCTGGCCCTCGGGTCACCATGCATAAACACCGTGTTGGCTACGATGCGTCCTGTCGGCAGAGAAGGCAAAATCACCTGATAATCTTCACCCTTTGCTGAAGAAATCCTGTTACCGCGACCCGCCTGGGCCGCCAACACCGCTCCAACGGAGCAAGACATCCCGCGTCCGATGCGCTCGAAAGGACAAGTCGGACTAATTTGTTCTTGCGAGTCAGAAATGGGGGGCTGGGATTGACACACCTCTTTTTGCGCCAGGTTGTAAATCGCTTTCTGTTCTTACGCAATGTACAGGACCCTTTTCTGCGCACTGTGTGCCAGCTTCGCCTGTGCAAACGGTTGCCGAACATTGTTGTATCCACGAAATATTTGCCTGGAAGCTTACATGGATTTTTAAAAGAAGTAGTTTTAGCTAGTGATTTTTTGTCCGCTCGCTTTTCTCTCGATTATCTTTCCACTGTGACACGGAAGAAATTGTACAAAGACCTTTGTGACGTTGTACTACCTGTACCGCTGTATAGAACCATGTACCCTGAGGGTCGATGGAGAAATGTACTAAAAAGGGTCAAAAGAATGATGGTACCTGCAGGAATGAAAACATTCTTCTTTCAACTACATTCAGGTACACTTCCTGTCAAACCTTGGCTGGAGGAAAAAGGCATGTTTGTGCCATGGGGAACCGATTGCTTAATATGCAGAAAAGTAGAAACAATAGACCACATGTTCCTCGACTGCTGGGACGCTGTGTTTTTATGGGACGTACTGCGGCGTACCATCAAAAATATTTCCCCTTAGACCCCCCTGGAATTCGATATCTCTCTGTTGAAAGTGATGACGGGACACCTTTTGATCTGATAATTTTGATTGCACTCCACAGCATATGGAAGTGCAGGATGGCCATACGGCACGCTGATGCGGACGCCCGTCCGGCGCGTCAATACTTCAAAGAAAGCGTAACCCGTTTTGTTGAAGAACAAAAACTTCTTGAAGATGTTCCTGATTGGTTAGATCGTGTAGAGCTTCTTTTGCAAATGAAGGAGGTTTAGAGCGTCCTCATTAGTCCCAGTATGGCCTTTCCTTTTTTTTTTCCTGTCGATCCCTCTCCCTTTTTACGCAACCAGTGTTTGTATTGTAAATAGCGTTTCTTCTTGTTTTTGTTTCTTTCTTGTCAAAAGCAGGCAATAAAGAAAAAAAAAAAAAAAAAAAGACCGTGGCGCAGTGGATAGCGTGCCCGGCATCTGCTGTTGCGGACCGAGCGGTCGTGGGTTCGATGCCCGTTTGGCGGTACCTTTTTTTTCTTTGCCATCTGATTGTGCGTACTTTTTCGACGTCATTTCCGTGACGGAAATACGTCACTGAAGTCTTGGTGGTCCCCGGCATAAAACACTTTCGTGTTAAAATTGGCAACGAGCTTGGACTGACTGGTATGTACGAGTACTGCTGTCTATGGTACTTTGTTTCTGATGCAGCTAGCACCAGTTCAAGCATTGCGATGTAGCTGCCTTGCACGCCCTAGTCGCAAAGAGCGTTGAAACGAGCATGGTCGTTTATAGCAGCGCTGAAGACCCGCAAAATTGCATGGCGTAGTTGCGAGCCGCGACAACATCATGAGAACATCCGGGCAACTACGAATCCATCCCGCGCTCACCCGTGGTTGATGGCGTACTCGACAGATGGCGCAATATGGCTATCCGGAGGCGCGGTGCGCGTGATGTGCGAACGACGCTGTGTTTCGGCGACAGGAGCATTCCGGTCGCTGTGGCCGGCGGATTCCCCAGTGTGAATGAGCCATAAGTGTAGTGCTGGTGTAGAGATGGTGGAAACCGCGAATGGATTTACACGAAGAAATGATCGACTATGCCTTCTGTCCTGGACGTGGCACCGACGTCTTGTGATGCCCTGTCCCCATTCAAGCCCTCATTAATGTTGTCTAAGAAGCAGGCGTTGTTGGGTTTTGATAAATCAATGCTGAAGTCACCGGTAATCATAAGGGACATGGCTCTCTCGGCAGAATTATAGGAAGCATTCACCCCGGTTTTTGCGTAATCCGCGTGGTCGACGTTGTGGACCGCGTGGACAAGTGGATGGCAGTCCAGCGACTTCCAGGGGTGCTCTGTCTTCAGCTCCCTAACCTTCCTTGCGTCGGCCGCTGTGGGGTAGTGGTTACGGTGCTCGGCTGCTGACCCGAAGGTCGCGGGTTCGATCCCGGCCGCGGCGGTCGCATTTCGATGGAGGCGAAATGCTAGAGGCCCGTGTATTTGCGATGCCACTGCAGGTTAAGGAAGACCAGATAATTAAAACTTCCGGAACCCTTCACTATGGCGCCTCTCATAATCATACCCTGGTTTTGGAACGTAAAACACCAACAATTACTATTATTGATCACTTTCCTTCCGTGTGAATGTGTATGTTCGCGGTTACTGCGTTTATTGTCACTCTGTTATCACCTGTGGCACATACCCGCATACCATGATCTGTGGTATGCGGGTATGTGCCACACGTGACTGAGAGAAAGTGTTTCATGATGTGCGCAACAGGTATTTTGCGTTATTCATGTCATCACCAGTGGATCGTGTTCGTCATGCACTCATCCTATGCAATGCAAATTTTGGTATATTAGAACCTATGAGGACGACCGCGAGAGCTCCCAGACGTAGGCGGCTAGATAGATAGATAGATAGATACGTAGATAGAAACGCCCAAAGTGCCTGAGGTTCGCTAAGAAATGCTTCGCATTTAAAAAACCACATATGTATTGATTGTGTGTTCGGAAAGTTCGCGTCAGAAGACTGATTCCATCCAGAACCCCCCATGGTAGTCTAGTGGTTATGGTGCTCGGCTGCTGACCACAAGGTCGCGGTATCTAATTCCAGCCGCTTCGGCCACATTTTGATGAAGGGAAAACGCTAGAGGCCCGTGTGCTTAGATTTAGGTGCGCGGGAAAGAATCCCAGGTGATCAAAACCTCTGCAGCCATCCACTAAGACGTCTCTCATAAGATGGTCGAGGTTTTTGGACGTAAAACCTGGAGATTTTTAATATTATGCCTCCATATTCTTTTTCAACCAAGTCTGGGTTCTACATGGTATGTATCTGTGGAAAAAAGAACATAATATACGCACGCATACATGGTCAAGACTAGGGCATGTGACGAATCGATTTCTTTTGATAACTTCTATGCTGAGATGTGTACAACATGGCAATTCACAATGGTTTTTTTCACCTGATAAGATACGGCAATATAAATTATCGATTACGTGAAACTGAGCTTACAGTGAAAGATTTTCACCCAAATCGATCCCTCCTGCACAGTGAAATGTAGATGTGGGCTTCAGTCGGTTTTGCAAAAATGTATATTTATTTAAAATTTCTTTGTCAACGGCAACATGTGATAAACTTCTTCGTTAAACATAAATAGTGACGAGTAGCAAAACCAAATATTCGGTGTAGTATTGGTTTCGTCGGGTTGGATGATGGGTTGCCGTGGCCTCCGGCAGCAGACACGTGTGCTGGTTTGATAAACTTGTTTGTCTACGTGGTGTGTGTTCGTGATTTATAATGATGCTTCGCTTAAGCCTTGGCCTTGCCGATGGTGAAGGGAGCTGGGTGGACCAGGGTCAAGGGGGCCACGTGGTGGCCAGTGGTGTAGGCAACGGGGGCAGCGTGCACGGCGAACTGAGCGGGGTGCACAGCGTGCACGGCGAACTGGGCTGGGTGCACGGCCTGAACGGCGTGAACGGTGACTGGAGCTGGGGCGGCCTGGACGACCACGGGCTTCACGGCGGCGACAACGGGCTTGGCGACGACAGCGGCAGCTGGGGCTGGGGCGACCTCAACGGCGGCGGAGGTGTACAGGGCATCGGCTGGGTTGGAGCTCTTGGTTCCTGGCTCGTTGGTCTCGACGGTGGCGTGGAAACCCTCGGCATCGGCGGTGTACTTGACGGTACGGGAGATGCCGTTGGCGTCGGTGTAGCTGTAGGAGCCGACCTTGTTGTTGTTGGCGTCACCGGACTCCTCGCGGGTCAGGCGGGTGCCGAACTCGTCGGTGGTGTCGTAGCTGAAGCTGTATGGCTGTGGTGGCTGCACGGAGGGGAAAAGAGCAGGAATAAAGCTCTCAAAGTTCCAACACTCCTCTGTCTTTTTTCTCTGTTGGAGTAAGCTGCGTCCAGACTAAAAGCACTTAGTGGGAATGGGAAATTGGTGCGTAGGACTAAATTACGATCTACTTGGATGGTCCTAGCAACAGTAATTCAACTTGCTATAATTGCAATGTATTAGTCAATTTGGCGCCTTTATCGAAAGCGCTACAGATTTTTATATTCCAAGCGCCACTTGCACTGGTCGTTTAGAAAAATTAGATTATTTAGTTGTTGCGGCTGGAAACAAATATAAATTTACAACTGCAACATCACAGGCTTCATGTTTTTGCGTTTGTAAGAATCGACCACTGTGCTCATTTAAACATTCGTTGTTTTTCGACTACGTCGTCAACAAGTTGCATATATTGAAGCCTAAGATGGCTCCAATTGTTTCTCGACAACGATGCCTTCGCGAGTGCTGTCCTTTTTTGATTAAGTAACTGAGACATATTTAAGCACTTACAGGGAACGCATGTAGACAGTGTTTTATACCTTGCTTTAAGAACTTTGCTTGTGGCCGATGCGCCGTGTAGTTAGCTACCTGCTTGCGTGCGAACCATCTCGCCCCCCATGGCTGATAAGAATGTTTTGAAGCAGGCCGACGACAACAAATGGCTGCAGTTCTGACGGCAGTCAAAATTATTAGTTGTATGTTGAGTTTTTAGGTGCCACCTAATGCCAAGTTAAATTTCAATTTTCTCGTTACAAATATATGTAGACTACCACCTAGTTCAACAAACCATTGTTCTCAAGTGAAATTTGATATTTGCATTGAAGCTTACGTTGAAACTGAACGAAAACTCACGTATTCCTCAACGGGAGCAGAGGCAGCGACGGCCAGAAGGCAGCAGAGAAGTACCTGCAATGAACGATTCCAGAAAAAAAAAAGAGATGCGTAAGCCCCTCGTCGTCATCGATGACGGCCATCTAGAAAGTCGCACAAATGCTACGGAGACGCGCTCCACTGCACCTTGGTGAACATGGTGGCTCGTTGAAAGGATAGTGTTCCTTTTGTCGAGATGAGAACAAGACTGGGCCATCGCAGCCGGAGCAGTTGCTTTTATACGGGTCCCAATACGAATTAGTCTAACGACTAAAGGAGTATTGAACGTGAGCAGCTATTATTAGAGGATACATTCAGGTACAGCGCGATCACCTGTATCAGAAGGGCGAGAACCGGACGCAGTGCTATGCCGCACCTCCTCTCCACTTTTGTAAAAGCGTCGGACGTGAGCTGTTTGGCAAGGTCGCTGGAAGTCAGTGACTCTTGCTTGTTACAGTGCTGAGGACTGCTTTCTTTGATGCATAAGATCCATGGGTAAGCATGCTCCTGAAAAGATATATCCTGGTAACATTACTCTAAATTTAACTCTATTAGAAAGTAACTTTAACTCTATTTAGAAAGTAAAGTATTTAGGGTATCTCCTACTCCAAGCGTGCTTGCCAATCTGCATAATATAATTGACAAGTGTGAAACCAATAGTTATATTGCTCGATATAAAACAGTGGAGGTGAGGAATTTCAGTTTTTGTTTATTATTGGCGCTGCTACATAAAGGTGTCAGGAACAAAACACCTTACGTCAGTAAAACGTGGTGCGGGCTAGTTCGTCCGACATTTAAAGTGAGTTAAAATCGCGTGGACAAAGTAACAGATGTAAAAGAAGTGACTGGACGAGCTCGGGGCTGTCTACCTCTATTTCTGTTGTGTCCTCGAAGGAGGTTTAGCCCAGTTTAAATCGTACATGAAATCGACTTGATAGTCAGGGACCATATTCACAAAAGAAGCTGTTACTATTTTTAAGGGGGAATGCGCAGCTAAAACCCGATTTTCGAAAAAATATGCATTTTAAACTTTGAGATGTTTTGGATAGATGGTTCATTAAATACCATGCTCACCAAGATTTGTTATCATCTGTGCAGCAGAAAAAAATAAAATATCTTTTTACCAGTGGCTGGCGCGGATTTGCTGGGGAGAGCGTCTCTGAAATGCCCCTTTCAAGACCCGGCTGCAAAGCAGGCAAGAAGCCGAACGCAAAGTGAATGCCCGTGTTACATTGTTTGTTTTTAGCGCTTTTAAGTCACAGAAAACCTTCTATCGAAAGTGCGTGAGAGAATAAACAAATAAAATAACAAGTGATATTTTGAGCCACGCGCCGACAGCAAAGTCGTTGGAAAACAAGAACTGAAGCTGAAATTGGCGGAAATGTATGACGTCATCATGTGCCGCTGCTTTCGCGCCAATCCTGAGTTACTCCTGCTGTGTTTGTGTGCCACTGAGCTTATATGTTCGTTTTCCTGGGAATTCATTGCGATCAGTGCATATTTCATTTTGTGACCAACACGTGTTGTGAGCAACATTCACAGCTCGAAAGCTGCGAAAAATTGAAGAGGATTGCATGAAATTGTGAGGAAACACTGTAATGTATGACGAAGGCCATATTTATGCAGGAGGTCACTTTGATAAAAGTTTTTGACCATCGCAATAAATGGCATGTTGTCAAATATCTAAAGTCGTTTTTCTGAGTTCGCATTCTTGGGGGGAACGAGCCTCTTAGGAAAACTATCATTTCCAACCTGCTTCGGCAGAAGCTTCTTACAAGGTTGTTTGTAGACTTAAGTTTCATCAGGAACAAGAAAAGGTACATTTCTGATCCCTAAGTTGTTTCTAATGCACAAAAAATTGACTAGTGTAACAATAATATTATCTGGGGTTTAACGTCCCAAAGCCACGATATGATTATGAAGGACGCCGTAGTGGAGGGCTCTGGAAATTGCGACCACTTGAGGTTCTCTAACGTGCACATAAATACAAGTACACGGGCCTCAAACATTTTCGCCTCCATCGAAAATGCAGCCGCCGCGGCCGGGATTCGAGCCCGCGACCTTTGGGTCAACAGTCGAGCGCCATAGCCACTAGACCACCGCGGCGGAGCATATTCACTAGTCTGACATGTAGTGACCAGGAAAAAAAATCACAGCATATCCACGTGGTGAATGATGATGAGTGGGGCGAAGCTCCGGAGAGAATCATCGGTAAACCGTGAATGCTCTGTGTAACGCCCCATCAATCATCATATGAAGAGTGAGAAACATGGTGTTTATAATACAAACATGAAACTTTTATTTTTCTTAATTAGATGAAGCTTCGCTTGCGTTGTCCCTTCATTATCACGGCTTTATGGTCCGTGAAGTGAAGGGACAGCGGTTCTTGTACGAGTTGCAACTGGAAATTAGAAAATACCAGGTCTATACACGTCCCTCGGATGGTCTTCTCGCCGCAGCCGTGCAGCTTGTCGAGCAGCTTCGGCCTCGCGGGCTCGAACGGCGGGGTCTTCGCGCCGCAGCCGTGCAGCTTGTTGAGCAGCTTCGGCCTCGTGGGCTCGAACGGCGGAATATGCTTCGTGTCGTCGACGTGCAGCTTCGGCCTCGCGGGCTCTCACCTCAGGATTCTGTCTACGAGCGCGCGCTGCCGCCGCCTTCCGTGCCCTCCGTTCCGCAGCCTTGTCTTCCATCTGGCGACTCTGAGCTAAAGAGAAAGCGTGCCAAGAGGGAGCCTCATGGCGCGTTACTTCTGAAATATTGTCTTCGGGTGTCGTTGAAAACACGAGACGTAGTAAATTCGCCTTTTCGGTCGGTTTCAAGATTGCGATAGCAGCAGCAGGTGTTGCACCCAAGAAACTTCCGGTCACTTCAATTATCACTCTCTAACGCCGAAGCAGAAAGCGTGCTTTTGAAGTTCTGCCAGAGTAAGGAGAGACTTTTTCCGCTTTCAGGTAAAAAGAAGGCGCTTGAAGTGAAGGACTAACTCTTATATTACTGTGTGTGCAGCTTAGAAAAATATTTATATAAAATATTTGGCCGGACACAGGGAGAAAAGTGTTGAAAATGTGCCGGTTACTCGCTAAGGCTTTTGTTCCTCGCCAACGCTACTCGGCAACACCGGCGCACGAGACCGGAAGTCGTCCAGCAGCTTTGTTTGTAAACAGCGAAAGGGTCTATAAGAAAGAACGCCACACAGGCGAACACGCACGAGAGTGTCACTCGTCAACGTCGTCGTCTTCTTTTACTGCATACCAGAACGCACGCTTCTCACGAACTAGGGGCGGCTACTACAAACCAACCTACAAACGGAGGATGAACAGACCCACGGCATAAAGAGCTTCGCCCCTAAAAAATCGGCAGATCCCACGTACAGTGGGAATCGATGTTATGCTCAGCATGCGCGGGATGGTGACTGTGGCGTAATTTTTCGCATTGAGCGAAACTTTATGGAATGACGCTAGAGAAATGTGGAAGTGGTATACCCACACTCATTTGTTGAAGAGTCGCATATGTATTATATAACGAGTTGTTTACAGTTGCAAAGCGATGCCAACAGCAACATCAGTGTTACCAACACGACACGCGGTAACCTGATATGTAGTGCTTATATTCTTCAATACTGGATAGCACGAATTCGAACAGGACAAAGAAGAAGCATAAATGCACAAGAAGCACAGATTCACATTAAGGAATGCTTCCCTAGATATATGGTACGCAGCCGAGTGGCATGCGCAGGAGCACTGCACGTACGTTACAGTCACAGTTGCAGTTGTTAGAAATGCGTTACAGTTTTGCCTATACTTGTCCGATATGACGGAGAACGCACGCACGTTTCACGAACCTATGTGTATGTGTAGGAGGGGTTCTTGACAGTTCTTGAACAAGATCATCACCGTGATCAGTGAGCACAGCAGCTAAACCGGACTTGTTACCCGATCCGTTTGTGATCACGGCTACGAAGGGTCTAAGTGTAGTGAAGTGCGAGGTATAGTACAGCTGGTGGAAACCTTGGATGCCTCTTACGATGAAATGATCTATATAGTCGCCTGTCCTTGATGTGGCAGCGAGGTCTTTTGATGCCCGGTCCACATGGAAGCCGTATTTCACACAGTATAAGGTCGAGGCGTTGTTGGGTCTTGATAAGTCAATGTTGAAGTCACCGGTAATGATGAGAGGCCCGGTTCTCTCGGCAGATTTATTGTAGGAAGCATTGAACCCGGGTTTTGTGCAATCCACGTGGTCCACGTTGCGAACCACGTGGACGAGTGGATGGTAGTTGAGCGTCTTCCAGGGGTGTTCTGTCTACAGCTCCCACACTTTTCTTGCGTCGGCCGCGGTGGTATAGCGGTTACGGTGCCCGGCTGCTGAACTGAAGGTCGCGAGTTCATCCCGGCCGCCGCGGTCGCATTTCGATTTATGCAAAATGCTAGATGCCCGTGTACTGTGCAATCTCGGTGCACGTTAAAGAATACCAGAGGTTCAAAAGTTTCGGAGCCCTTCGCTATGACATCTCTCATAATCATATAGTGGTTTTAGGACATAAAACCCGAACAATTATTATTATCACGCCTTTCGTTGCCTGTCAATGTGTGTGTTCGCCGTTACAGTGTTGGTTGAAACTCTGTATCACCTGTGGCACATACCCGCATAACATTAACTCTGATATTCGGGTATGTGCCACACGTGACTGAGAGATAGGGTTTCATAACGTACGCGACAGGTATTTTGCGTTATTCATGCCATGACCAGTGAATCGTGTTGTAGGGGAAGCAAGTAGACCGCTATAATTGTGGTCCTTTTACTACCCCTACTGCGCCCTTTCGCTTTACTGCGGACTATTTTTATGTATCCATTTATTCCATGTAAAATTGTCGACAGAGAATGTAATATTCATAGAAAAATAGTAGGTTCATGAATAAATGCAGCATTAGAATGCAAAAATGTGGACAGTTCCGGTAACCAATCGAATGAACGCAACATATTTGCGCACATTTGGCAGCGTTATAGCCAAGAAAACATACTTTCGAGTAGAAAGAGATTGGAGACCAATAAGGGACAGCAGTTTGAGATGATAATGTCTACTCGGTAATTCACAGCATGTCTTTTTCGAAAGTTGGTGCTCACTGCTTAAACGCAATGTTGAGAGATCAATATGAAAAATAGAAAGGAAGCAGATGAGAAAGTTTTCTGGTTTGGTGATCACATTGAGAGAGAGAGAGAAAGAGAGCAATGAAATGGAAACGCTTGTTATCATTTGCACGCTGGAAACGAGTCAGGCCGGGTAGGTCGATTTCGCAAAATAGCGATGGCCTTCTCTCTTCAAGACCCAAAGGACAGTGTTTGGGTCAAAGCCGAAGGAGTGACAGATAATGTTCTCGACTGTTTTCTCATAGCCTCAATGAGCACTCATGAAAATGTTTTACATGTTCATCCAAGAACATTCTTTTAGCTCGTAAAAAGTATTCCAGCAATATTTACGCAAAAATTACGCATAGTAATTATGCGCGAAATTTATCCGTAAAATTAGGAAACATTGAGCAGTAACTCAAGTTGATGCCAAAAATCAGTGTTGCGTACGGGGCATTTGTAGTTGTTTAGAGTATTCCATCGACATTATTCTTCCATAGGGTGCAAGTCTTCAAGGCTCTCCGAGCTTCGTCCTACTATACCTCTAAAAGAAGGAATGGACATGTGAATTAATCAAGGCGAAAGCCTTAGTTGCCCCATGAAACACGAAAAGTGACCGTCGGCGTCAGTGTGTACACAAGCGATGCAAAATCAGCATCATGCGATGACGGCCCCTGTGACGTCATCACGAGGTCCTCTTGAAGTCATTGTGGCTCATTTCATGACATCACCACTTGGTCATAGGTGGTCCGATCCCGGAGTGCAGTAAGCTTGCATGGCTTCCAATCCCGGAAGAAATGCATAGCCACCCAAGGTGCAGAAACTTTTCGGCACCGGGGATCAATACAACCTACTGAGACGAAAAAGAAAAATAAGATGGTTTTCGCCTTCCAGTAATCTTAGGTGAATGCGTAAGAGACGGCGTCAGCTTTTGTTAAAATTTTTTTCGTGTATTAATCGTCGAGTTTTCTTTCATCGATTAATCGAATCATCGATATTTGTGGCAGCCACATTCAAAAATAGTTTTGATGTTCTGAGGTTTTAAGTGCGAAAATCGCGATATGATTATAAGGCACGCCGTAGTGGAGGACTCGAGTAATTTCGACCACCTGGGATTCTTTAACGTGCACCTAAATCTAAGTACACGGGCCTCTCGCAATTCTCGCCTCCGTCAAAAATGCGACCGCCGCTGGGCAAAGCACCGTTTTTCTTTTTCTTTTGCGCCAGTCCTTGACATGTGAAGTACACAAAGCTCACGAGAATTGAGGATACACCAACAAAATACACATTAGAGGCTTGCCGTTGCAATGGCGTGAATTTGTGTTTTTATTGCGATAACAATTATATTGGCACTCGCGGCGGGATGTTTGCCGCCGCCGTCGCCGTCATGTCCTAGATAGGTATGTGTATGTATATAGAAAAAAAAGAAAAATAAAGCAGAAGAAAAATATTCCGAAGCACCCGACTGGGTATTCGAATCAGTGACCCCTTGCTCCTCAGCGCGCTTGGTTGGACACCTGAACCACACGCCATGCATGCGCAGGTGAAATACCGGCGAGCTCTAGAGAGCTTGAGCTTTGGAGACAAAAGATGCTAAGTCCCCACGCTGCGTTGGGTAGGCTGCTCTTGCGTTGGGACGAGCAGCAGAGTTTGAGATTTGGGAGAAAGGCACCCTGCATAAGGTCAAACGCGCAGGGTGCCACACGTCGCGAAATTAAAATCTTGCGGGACGAGGGCCTTACCTTGTCGTGGCCCGCGCTGCTTCTGCGTCATATCGCTGGCGACCTAAGGCGCCTTGGGGACCCACGCTAGTTTTATATTTTGGCGTCTTGAGACAACGCTAACCCAAGAGACCAAGAGTGCTTAGGTTCTTCGCATGTGCCCTGGCGGCTCGCTAACTTCTTGGGTCCCCAAGCTCCTTGGGGCCCCAGTTTTCAACTCTGTATTTATATACACCATTTACGGCTGGTGGCACGCATATCTCGGAGGAGCTTGAACGTGTTTGCTATCAGCAAACACGTTCTTGAGAAAATGTCCTTGAGACACACACGAGAAAGTGGCCCTTTTTTGTACCCACTCGTGATGTGGAACGCAAAAAAAAAGAACACTAGGCACACCTTGCGTCATATGCCCCGTTGTGGCAGGATACGCTGAGGGTCACTCCACACAAAGCAGTTTAAAAGAAAAAGAAATATCTAAGATCGTCTGATTCTCCATTCTCCACACTTGCAGCCCGTTGCTCAAGCGCAAAGACGTAACAACTGTGACAGTTGTTAGTTGACGCTTGTCCTGTGTATACCTGTGCGTTTTTATGGGCGTCCTTCTTTGTGCTTCAGCGCCGCGCTCCAAGTAGCGAGTTGCACGTCGTTCTTCGTGTGACATTCCAATTTCTTGCTATCGCATCAATTGCTTTGCCTTTGCGGCGAAACTGTGACTTGTTAAAAATGTTCCTTGAACGCTTTCAAGTGTTCGACCCCAGCCAGTCATCCCAGGTACAGGCAGCTGGCAGTTCAGCACTTCAAGATATTGCTACACTGCATACATTGACCAAAATATACACGTGCCGCTTAGGCATTAGGGTCACAGTAGTAGCCCGCCATAGTGAGCGGATATTATTGATCCAATAAATGGCGATGAAGAACTTTACGAGAAGATGCTTTACGAGAAGATCACACTTGTTGGCCTGTAATGTTCGCGGGGTTAAACATCCACTATTGCAAAACGTAAATATATCTGAACCATATGAGCTCGTTAACACATCTAGCGCCGTTTCAGACGCTGGCGAAAAATATAGGGAAAAGGATAAAGGCGCCATATTGGTGCCGCCCGAAAACAACGTTCTAGGGAAAGCTGCAACTTATAAATAAGCTTTACGTATTACGCACCACTCAGACAATTCCAAGGAGTTAAATTAAAAAAAATCATCTTCGGAAAACTCCCAAAGTACGTTCTGCGTGGAGTTTTCATTCATTCATTCTTTGCTATTACTCTCAACAATTCTTTTGATACATGCTGCCCCTTGTTTGGTGACAAATTCATAGCAGACTTTTAAACGGCGCCATTCCAAGCATTTTCTTAACCTTGTAGACGTTTGCTTAACAGATAAAATAGAAACACAATTTATACTTTTCAGTACGTATTATTGCGCACATTACAAATATCGGATAGGCAGGCGAACTCTGAAGCATTGCGTGATCCAGCACGGAGGCTTTTCAGGATCACATAAACTAGGTGTTCCCTCTTACATTTGTCTCGATCGGCAGCAGTCATTGACCAGGTGGGATTCTCTCCTGTGCTGCCTTCAAAAAGGCACCATTTGCTGCCACGCAAAAGGCAAAATTGCAGGACAATTTGAAGCCGCATAAGTGCGAACTGAAGGCAAACGACACACGTATTCACTACGTGCTCGAGCACACTGGTAGTAGCAGATGCCATCTGATCTAACTGAATGTGTGTAAGTTTCGTCTGTATATTTTTACTACGAGTGATTCGCAACCTGCCATGGTGACTCATAGTGCAATAGGAGAGGGCATAACTGCGTCTTCCTGCCCAGGCAGCACATTGACATTGGAGCGATCGTGGCCTAACGTCGGAAGATGTCGGCAACAACACTGGGCCGGCGTCGGCAAATCACGCTCGCGCCACTTGCACCCGCATCGATACAATGTGGACTTGCCGACAATGGGCCGATATGGGTTCGCCAGCGTCGGTTCTATATGGGCCTGCCGTAATTCAGCCGATGTCGGCAAGCCGTCATTCTGTTTATGTAAGCTAGCCGTTGTTGGCAATCCGTCGTTGGGTCTATGTAAGCTAGCCGATCCTGGCGTGACGCCGGGAATTCCCCGGTTTGACCATTTGCACCCACTGTTATGATGTCTATCAGTAGTTAAAAAAAGGCTAACTATCCCTATTTGGGAGCACGCCTCAGCCTTCTATTATGGTGTGCGTTCCCTCCATAATGTCCTCTTAGGGGCATGCCGTTTGAGAAAGGAGTGCGTCCAATTTTCAGTGCATAGCTTGTTGCAACATATAGCAACATGAAAACTTTGTGTACACCACACTGGAACCACATTTTTATCGTACTTCACAAGCAATAATAATATTAAATGCAACTGCGTTTAAAAGCACATGGGAAGCACTCGGCGAACCCGATACTTTTTGAGCAAAATAAGCATAACGCTAAAGGGTAGGGAACTAAGCGAACACATTACCTGACAAACACGTGGCGCCCGTTTTTGTCAGTTCATGGCTTCACTTCGTCCCCATACTTTTTTGCGCTATACCTGTATTTCTCAAGTGATGAACCAACTAGCTCAGCAACAAACCCTGTTGAGATTTCTACTACCTAAAAAAGTAAACTTACATAACAGCAGTGAAGCAAATTTGCTTGCTGCTCTTGACCACAACACTCATGTGCGGAAATACGTGTACACACGTGGTTAGGAAACTATCCGTGTAGTTCATGAGCCCTCGCGCCCCGCAGTCAGTGCCTGAAAGCATGAAAAAGATGCAGTGCTGTAAAAAACATGGAGGACGCTTGAGCTTCGCCTTCAAGCGTAGAACGCGATAATGTAATCAGGCCTCGTGCGCATCGCTTTCTCAATTGCTAGTCTCGCTTCGGTTTTCGGTGCATGCATCAACATTGCGTCATGGAAACGAACGCCTGTGCGCGTAACATTGGCCGTTTCAAACGAAGAACGCCTACTGCAAGTACAGCTGCGCAGTGCCCACTACGCCGTAATTCTTCCTTTTGCGAATCGGCGAACGGCCCACTACGTGTCCGTAAGGCAACACGCCAACTTACGCAGCTGCTCATCTTGTTGATGCTTTTGCTGATGATGATGACAGGGTCCTCACAGGGTCCCATATGCAAATGCGAAAGGCATCTTGTTTTTCTGCTCAATCGATGTACGAATCATTCTAGGTCCCTTACCCCGAAATCTTTCTGCACCTAACGTGGTTTCACAATGCCTCCAGAATTGTAGGCATTTCAAGCTTTCTGGCCTTCATCCCACTTTTGACCAAACGATGATGTCATATGATGATGCCATCACATGTCGGAATGTTATGTGACGTCATAGTGGCACCGGCGACGCCGCCAATGGTCCATTAACGTTCGCGTTTGATGAGGCATCTAAGGCATTGAGATTCAAAGAAACGCTTGTTAAGACTTCCACGCAAGCAAAGACTCAGACCGGGTGTGTAGATTTCGTAACTCCTATGTGTACACGCACGAGCATTCCTTAAATCGAAAGAGGTTGAAGCAATGCTCAGGCGCAAAATCAGGAAACATTTAGCAGTTACATTCGTTTATACCATAAATTAATCTCAGCATCTAACGCGCAGCGCAATACAAGGACAGGTTGGAAACGGATGAAGGGAAACGCATAACTACCAAATGATTTATTGATACAGCATCACACCCCTAAATATGGAGAGGATGCTGTAGAAATAACTTTGTTCGAAGTTACCGCTTGCCTTCATCCGTTTTCAACCCGCCTTGTCTTGTCTTGTGCGCTGCCTGCTGAAATGGAATACCAGCTGGCCAAACTTCCATTATTTCAGAAACATCTTTTGCCTACGAGGCCATTCCAGATGTTTTAGGTATTGCATCGAGATCATTTTTCTGTTGCATGATTGCAGAGCTCTAGGAGCTTTATTGGCACTATGCCGCTAAAATCTGGAGTGAACAAAGGAAACTTATTGATAATATTTTGAGACATTCTCATAAATAAAGCGTCAGTGCTAATTTATGCCGTGAGTGCTACGGCGGACATCTTGTGCATTGCGTCATCTAATGAATTCAGATCACTGAGTGCTGTATTGGCAAGTAAGGTGAGTTACGGCTTTCCTGACCTATCATAGATAGTTAAGTCTACAATGTCTGAAGGCTTTGTAGGGTTAAGCGCAACTAGTAACAGTTCTTCAAGTTAACAAAGGCTTGTTTCCGCAATAACAATAGAAAGACATAAGGTTTTCAGAAAAAGTAAAGCGGAAGAGGTGCTAGGCATGCGTAACTGCTTTAAATATCTTTTTTTAATACCTTTCTGTGCATTCTATATACTGTTCCTTTTATCTTCATCTTGAAGAAAGGCCTCGACCGCTGTTTTGCAGCGATAGACTCTTAATCAGGTCCCGCTTAAAGTGCTAGATATAGCGAGGGAATTGGAGATTTTCCGTCTCGTTTCCCGGATATAGCCAGCATTTAGCCAATACCTGATTAAGAGTGTAAGTTATGCTTGATTCCATGCTATAGTCTTATCCACCACTCACGTGCGGCCTATCCCGTCGTTTTCGTGGGCTTGCAGTCTGAATCACACATGTCTGGAGCGGTCGAGCACGTGGCTGTGGAAGGTGGCGCCGTCCGCAGCTGCTACTTTATGTTAGCTACAAGCTTCCGTGCGTGCTTCAATGGTAGCACAGTGATGCGATATACGGTATGGCTAGGTTTGGTTTCATTCCGGCGTCGCTCTCTGCATATTTTTAGCAAAAAAGGGTGGCTGAAGCGGCCAACCGGCTGCTCTAGACAAGTGTGATTCAGATTGTACCGTTGTTCTGACCACTTGCGAAGCACAAAAATCACGAAAATGTTTAACGTCGGAAAAGGCATCGCTACGGCGCACTGAGAGAGCACGTACTTCTGTAGAAGGAGTCATGTTAGTTGGCTCACGTAAGCATTGTCGCGAAACAGCGAGAATGACGGACATTGTGTGCTTCCTTTTACCGCACTGTGTACTGTTGGTACTTAAATGCGAAGAATTTCTTAGCGAACCAAATGCGCTTTGACCGTTTCTATCTATCTATCTATCTATCTATCTATCTATCTATCTATCTATCTATCTATCTATCTATCTATCTATCTATCTATCTATCTATCTATCTATCTATCTATCTATCTATCTTTCTATCTATCTATCTATCTATCTATCTATCTATCTATCTATCTATCTATCTATCTATCTATCTATCTATCTATCTATCTATCTATACGCCTACCACTGACGTAGATAAGGGGTGGGAGGTGGGGTCGGGCCTTCACCGAAGTTTTTTATTTTTGCATATGTGTTATGTACACGCACACATATACAAACGTACACACGCACATACATAGGTACTATCACGTGGTCATGACGTTGACGAAGCCGGCAAAAAGACTGGGAAATACGAAACTCTTTATTCAGACGAACCTGTGCCCGGAAAATGAAAGCCAACGTACAAGCGAATCACGCTGTACACTGATAGCGGCAGGAACAGTCGTCAGCCGTCGAGTAATCTGATCTGCGGTTAGGCTCGCCGGCAGTTATACATGTGGCATCAAACTTCGAGTCTTATCAATGGTGGCAGCGCTAGTTCTAAAATAAACTCTGTTCGCGCTGGCGCGCTCAAGGCTATTGAGGACCCTAGTGCCACCCAATGTTGACAAAACGTTGCCGCCACAATGAGAAACTTGCTTCAAAGCTACGGCAACATTCCGTGCTACTAAAGAGATTCTAAAATAATCTGGAATTTTCCCAGACATTTCGGTGCAGCTTGCGAAAGGCAGTGTCTATATAGGCACCTATATATATGCAGCATATATAGGCAGCTACTCGCTGACTGCTTCGCATCAAACCGGTTACAACAATGCGTGTGATCTGCCGGATTTCTTCCCTGTCTCGTCGTTCGCATTGCTTAAACACGCGCATTTGGTTATTATGAAAATATTGGTGGTAAAAGAGAGATCGCAAAAATTATGTTTTACATAATCACCTAGCAACATTCAAGAACATATTGCTCTACATCGGGGAAGATTGAACGTATAGCAGCCTTAAAGATTTCGGCGAAAGTGTAGTTGAAATCGGGTGAACAACAATATTTTGGTGCTAATTTATACAAAAAAGCCACATAAGTATGGATTGCGTGTTCGAAAAGTTCGCGTCAGAAGACTTCAGAATCCATTCAGAACCCCCCGCGGTAGCCTAGTAGTTATGGTGCTCGACTGCTGACCACAAGGTCGCGATATGTAATTCCAGCCGCGGCGTCCACATTTCGATGAAGAGAAAATGCTAGAGGCCCGTGTGCTCAGATATAGGTGCACGTGAAAGAATACCAGGTGATCAAAAGCTCCGTAGCCCTCCATTAAGGCGTCTCGCATAGTCAAGTCGATTTTGGGACATAAAACGTCAACAATTATTATTGTTATGCTTCCAGATTCCTTTTTAACCAATTCTCAGTTCTACGTAGTAGTATGTTTCTGCAGAATAACAGAACAGACTCTGCTTGCGCATTCGTTATCAAGACTAGGGCGTCTAGCGAAGGAATTTCATTTGATAACTTTTATGCTGAAAAGGGTAAAACATGGCAATACACCATGGTTCTTTTCCACCTGTTAAGATAAGGCAATATAAAAGACTGATTACGTGAAACTGAACGTACAGTGAAAGATTTTGACCCAAATATATCCAATGTGCAGTGTGAAATGTAGATGTGGGCTTCAACTAACAACTGCAGTTGGTTTTAAAAAAAAATGCGGTATTTATTTAAAATGTCTTTGTCAACGGGAACATGTGATAAACTTCTTCGTTAAACATAAATAGTGACGAGCAGCAAGACCTCCAAAGTATTTCGTGTAGTATTGGTTCAGTCGGGGTGCACGATGCGTTGCCATTGGCTTCCGGCAGCAGCAACGTGCGCGGGTTTAATCAACGTGTTTGCCAACGTGGTCCGTGTTGGTGATGTATAGTGATGCTTCGCTTAAGCTTTGGCCTTGCCGATGGTGAAGGGAGCTGCGTGGACCAGGGTCAGGGGGGCCACTTGGTGGCCAGTGGTGTAGGCAACGGGGGCAGCGTGCACGGCGAACTGAGCAGGGTGCACAGCGTGCACGTCGAACTGGGCTGGGTGCACGGCCTGAACGGCGTGAACGGTGACTGGAGCTGGGGCGGCCTGAACGACCACGGGCTTCACGGCGGCGACAACGGGCTTGGCGACGACAGCGGCGGCTGGGGCTGGGGCGACCTCAACGGCGGCGGAGGTGTACAGGGCATCGGCTGGGTTGGAGCTCTTGGTTCCTGGCTCGTTGGTCTCGACGGTGGCGTGGAAACCCTCGGCATCGGCGGTGTACTTGACGGTACGGGAGATGCCGTTGGCGTCGGTGTAGCTGTAGGAGCCGACCTTGTTGTTGTTGGCGTCACCGGACTCCTCGCGGGTCAGGCGGGTGCCGAACTCGTCGGTGGTGTCGTAGCTGAAGCTGTATGGCTGCGGTGGCTGCACAGAGGAAAGAGAGCGGGAAGATAACACTTAATTTTCCAACACTCCTCTGCTTTTTTCTCTGTTCAAGCAGGCTGTATCCAGACTGAAAGCGCTTAGTCGGAATGGGAAATTTCTGCGTAGGACTAGATTACTTTCTACTATAGGATGATCCTTGCAACAGTTATTCGACCTTCGCATAACTGCAATGTATTAGTCAATTTGGCACCTCTATCGAAGGTGCTACAGATTTTTATATTCCAAGCGCCACTTGCACTGGTCGTTTAGAAAATTTAGATGAATCAGTTGTTGCGGCTGGAAACAAATATAAATTTATAACTGCAACATCACAAGTTTCGTGTTTTCGCGCTTGGAGGAATCGACCGCTGTGCTCGTTTAAACAATCGTTGTATTTCGACTACGTCGTCGACAAGTTGATTATATTGAGGCCTAAGACGGCTCCAAATGTTTCTCGACAACGATGCCTTCGCAAGTGCTGTCCTTTTTAGATTAAGTAATTCTAATAGATATTTAAGCATTGACAAGAAACAAATGTATACAGAGTTTTTTTTTACGTTGCTTAAACGACTTTTCTCGCGGCCGGAGCACCGTGTAGCTAACTACCTGCTTGCGTGGGCGCCATCTCGCCTCAGATGACCGATAAGAATGTTTTGCAGCACGCCGACGACAAGAAATCGCTGCCGTTCAGACGGCAGTCAAAATATTTAATTGTATTTTGAGCTTCTAAGTGCCACTTAATGCGAAGTTAAAGTTCAATTTTTTCGATGCAAATATATAGGTTACCATTCAGCTCAACAAACTATTGTTCTTAAGGCAACCTCGAAATTTGCATTGAAGCTGACGTAACAATGAGCGAAAACTTACGTATTCCTCGACGGGAGCAGAGGCAGCGACGGCCACAAGGCAGCAGAGAAGGACCTGCAATGCACGATTCCAGAAAAAAGAGATGCGTAAGCCCGTCGCCGTCAGCGATGGCGGCCAACTACAGAAGAGACGAACTCCACTGCACCTTGGTGAACATGGTGGATCGTTGAAGGGGTAGTGTTCCTCTTGTCGAGATGATAACAAGACTGCGAATTCGCAGCCCTTCGCTGTTGCTTTTATACAGGTCCCAAGAAGAATTCGTTTAACGCCTAAAGGAGTATTGAACGTGAGCAGCTATTATTGGAGGATACATTCAAGTACGGCGCGATCACCTGTATCAGAAGGGCGAGAACCGGACGCAATGCTATGCCGCACCTCCTCTCCAATTTTGTAAAGGCGTCGGACGTGAGCTGTTTGGCAAGGTCGCTGGAAGTCAGTGACTCTTGCTTGTTACAGTGTCGAGGACTGTGTTCTTTGATGCGTAAGACAGAGGGGTAAGCATGCTGCTGATAGGACGTATCCTGGTAACATTACTCAAACATTAACTCTATAAAGTGACCAGGGTGTCTCCTATTCCAAGCGTAGCTACCAACCAGTATAATTTAATTCGCAAATGTTAAACCAATAGCTATATTGCTCGATATAAAAGAGTGGAGGTGAGGAATTTCAATTTTTTTATTGCAGGTGCTGCTACAAAAAGAAGTCGGGAGCGAAACATCTTACGTGAGTAAACCGTGTTGTGGGGCTAACTCGTGCGAGATCAATGTGAGCTAAATTCGTGTGGACAAGATAACACATGTAGACGAAGTGACTGGACGAGCTCAGGACTGTCTACTTCTTCTACTTGTGTTGCATCCTCTAAGCAGTGTTGACTGGTTTTAAATCGCACATAAGCTCGACTTGATCCTCAAGGACCGTATTCACAAAAGAAGCTATAACAACGTTTAAGAAAAAAACACTGCCAGTGCTAGCGTTGGACACATAACTAAGGCATCCGTATAGTAAGAAAGCGAAGTTATGGACTAAAAACTTTGAGAATGATGTCCTGGTCCCTTTCACACGAAGCCATTTTTCGAAACTCGCACACAACGTCTCGCGATGTCTGACAACGTGTGGCAAAGTCTGACACGCTCTAGCGACACCTAGGACAATTTATGATCAAGTCGAAGAGTTACTCAGGTCCTGACACCAAATTGCCATTTTCGTTTAGTTTTTACTATTTTAGTAAGGACGCTTGGAACCATACTCTTGCATGCTACAAGCAGTGATGACCACTAGCCACTGTTTACGAAGTAATGGCCAGTCTTGTGTACTGCTTGCTGATATCGGCCAGTTATATATAACGATGTTTAAATGATGTTAAAAGTTTCCCTACCTATGGCTAATGCAATCAAAAGGACAAATGAGGGAAGTGGTCGACTCAACTGATAGTCCAGCCGTCATGTGTGACACTTCCATCCTTTCTTTGCCGTACTTATGAATGGTTCATTGTTTCAACGTTATGTACCAACTGACCCAGACTTCAACCTTACTGTTTCTGGGGCGAAGGGGGGGAAGTCAACGAGAGAGCGGATTCATTATCTGTTGATATCAGCGCCAGTGACCACGATTCCTGAGAAGCATCCGTCCGCACCACGAGGTGTAATCAAGAATCAGAGAAACACACGGAAAAAAGTCACCGGCTTGAGAGCCTTGCAAAGGGCACAGTTGTGAGGCTGACATAGGCAATAAAAACATGCGCAATAAACGCTATGCATGTACACGGACGCATGCTCTTTGAGAGAAGTGCACTCGCGCCCACATCACGTTGGTATGTACATCGGTACACCGCGAGATCAATTTTCCCAAACTCGAGCAAAGGACCTAAAAAGAGATATTTACGAAGACGATGTCGACGCGCTCTCCTCTACCAAACCCAGAGATCCATGGCAGCCAGTGGAGCCCTCGTACAGCGGCCCTTTTACTACCCCTACTGCGCCCATTAGCTTTGCTGTGGACTAAAATGTGTGCATCCATTTATTCCATCTAAAGTTGCCAACTGTGATTGTAATATTCATAGACAAATAGTAAATGCAGTAGTGGTATGCCAAAAGAGGGACAGTTCCGGTAGCGAATAGAAAAAATGCCACATATTCCGTGCACTCACTTATGCCCATAACTTCTGTTACAGAGGCAATATGGTGTAAATTCTACGTTATGAATGAAATAACCTACATCAGTGCTGTCTCCAGACCACCTGATGCTAAAGTATCATTTTTAGAAGTACTTTTTGATTATATGCTTGCACACGTACCTCGTGACAGGAACATTATTACCTTTAATCTACCTGAAGTGAAAAAGGGACTCGCTGAATCCGGCGACGAAAACTGGTAACGTGCTTACAGATATCATGCTCACATTTAACCTTGCACAAGTCGTCACAGTTCAAACGCGTATTCAAGGCTCTTCCACTTTGTTCTAGATCTTGTCTTTATAAGCGATCACTTTTCAAAATCTACCTTTAAAGTAGGGCCATTGGAAGGCTTGTCTAACCACAAAATAGTTTCGTGTTGTTTGCAATATCCAAGTCATATTCCTACCGAAACCACATCAAAACAGGTGCTTGCATTTAACACAGCGGACGACGCTGCCATCATGACATACCTTGCTCATGAATTTCCTAACTTCGCGGACCTCTCCTCAGACGAACAGTCGACGGTAAATATGTTATGGACAACATTTAGAAATATTGTTAAGCACTGCATCGACGTACTTGTCCCGAAACTTAAAAAAAAACCTCAGAAAACACAATCCATGCATCACACGTGAAATAATTCATACGAAGCGTAAAATAAAGCGGCTCAGAAGAGTCATGAAAGTTCACTCATTCAGTAGCATTGTGTCAAAAATGTCAGCAATGTCGAGGTAAACAACCCAGAGGTCGAAATTTAGTTGTGGCGTTGTAGTTGTGCACGAGTCTACAAAGAACGCTGGCGGAGTTGCACGCACTTTCTCGTTTCGCTCTTTCCTTCGCTAGGTTGCGTTCGTCGGCTCGTCTATCCACCTATTTGTGTGCCCTTCCTCAGCGTCCGGGGTGGAAACGCAAGAAGCGCGCGCATCTGCTAGCAGAAAATAGTCTCGTGTTGGTCCACTGACAGCGTCTCTTGCTGGCGACGTCACCTAATCATACAGGTGACGTCATGACAGCTGTTTTCGATAGAGGAAAGGTACGGAGACAAAGCCACCTAGAAAAAATTTTTTCTAGGTGGCTTTGACGGAGAGGAGCAGGTGAGCGTCTGTTGGTGGTTTACGGGCCCTTTAACAGTAAAGTTAGTATGGGGAAAAAACGCTTCCTCAGTCACTCTTTGCACAGCTTTTAGGGGCGAAGCTCCTTATAGCGGCACCCGTTCGTCCCTCGTAGCGTAGTATGTAACCAGTCTTACGCTTTGACCTGCAAGGTGGTGCCGGTGGGAGATTTTTCCTGTGCGTTGTTGAACAATAAAAAATTCGCAGCGTTAGCTAAAAGCCGACTTCTTCTGTCTCTCATTCCCATTAGCAGCCATTCTTTACCTCCAAGGTAGTGCCTGGTGAGATTTCTCCTGTGCGTGATTAAACAATAAAAATTTTGTTCAAAACGCCGTTGATTGATGAAATAAACCAACAAAAGACGCCAGATGTTTTGTAAAAGCAAAACGAAAGAACGCCAGATGTTTCTAAAGCAAAACGAAAAGACGCCAGCTGCTTAACGAAAGACGCCAGATGTTTTCTAAGCAATGGTTTTCTAAACAATGAAAATTCACAGCGTACATGTAAAATTAAAGTGCGCTGCAAGTCGTCATAACTCATCGAACCTTTAGTATAAACGCGCCCGATCTCACGTCTGTGATGATGTACTGGGCAGAATTCACGGAAGATTCACGGTTTACCGATGAACCTCCGCAGCTTCGCCCACTCATCATCATTCACTCCGTGGATATGCTGTGATTTTTTTATAGGACAGCTCCTCATAAGTTCTGGCGATACATAAGTGTGAAGCACACTAACAAGGCGCATACGCCTGCCTCGGATGGAAAACAGACAGCCGATCTTTTTAACAGCTACTTTCAGTCTGTTTTCATTGCTCACAACGGCCTTCTTCAACGCTGCCCATCAAGATAAAATTATGCAGGTAAATGTTTAGACACTCCCTTCCGGAGTGTCGGAACGAAATCTTTTTCGTTTCGGTTTTAGTTTCGTTCCACCGCAAAAGTTCCGTTCCGTTTCTTTTCCGGAACCAAAAAGAAACGTTCCGTAACGGTTCGTAATGATTTTTTTGTGCGAAAATTTTGAAGTTAAGGTAATGATAAAAGACATTGGATTTTTGATGTACTTACTTGCCTTCTTCTTAAGAAAGTGAGACAAGGGTAAAGCACGTTCTTCAGAGGAGCGAAAGTAACTGTACCACGAATTCCTACCAACTAGCACAAAGCAGTATACCCTTCAAAGGCATAGTACTTTTTTTTCTCTCAAAAGTAAGTTACGATTTTTTAGTGGGCTCAATGCTTTGTGTCAAGGGAGTGAGCACGATCTCAAAAGCAGCACGTCATTGAGTGTATTCTCTGAGGTGAGACACCGCTGTTCTGATAAAAAGATCGTCAGGCCTGCGCGGAACACGCAGTACAGTCACAGCGAAAGCTGGAAGAGTGGACTTTGTAGATCCCGTTGTAGTGTTCCTTGGGTCAACTAATACAAGTACACGTGCAAGTTACCCACCACGCCATGTGTCATCGTAATGTTTCTGAAGTAGCGAAGTTCACACTATGCTATTTTTTGTCATTCTTCAGAGAATCGTGGTACCCGCTACACATCTGTAAGGCATTATGTGCACTTTGTGCTGTGGCTGATGATGATGAAGTCTTATGGCTGAGCACTTTGTGTGGGGGTGGGAAGCAGTGTTGCGGAATGGGCACCTCCATTCCATTCCAATTCCATTCCTTTCAATTCCTTGGAATGAAAAAAACAACCCATTCCCACTCCGAGAATGGCCGGGCAGTTCAATTCCATTCCTGTAATTCCTCAATGTAGGAAAGGCATTTTGATAATTTGATCGAGTTAAGAATGAACGCCCTATAAAGCTGATGTCATCAGATGCATTAGGAACTGCAAAAGTACGCAAAACACGTTACCAATGTCGATGATAGTAGCTTAGTGAAATATCTCATGCAGTACAGCCACCACCATACTAATTCCCAAAGGGGCAGTTCTCCCGCTACCTATAGTATTTGCGTGGTCAGCATGTATGAACGAATGGTGATGTTTCAATATTGTTTAAGCTTAAATGTGTAAATGCTAAAATGACCACATAGCGTATTTTTATGCTGACAAAAGTAGTATTCAAGAAGTCTAAGCAGTTTTGCCACGCGTCCGAATAGGTCGTGAATATGGAGAATGCTAAGATAACAAAACCATCTAGATCTGCTGGTATTAGTTGGAACAGTGCACCGCTCAGGCGCCCTGTTCCTTTGCATCGAATGCGGAACACTGGGCCGCACTGCTCATCAACACTCACGCTTGTCAAGCGCGCCTCGCAAGCATGGATGGGGTGAGGAGAACTTTCTGTGCTCGCTTGTGCGCAGGTATGCAATGTCTTCTTTGTCGCAAAGGTTATTTACGTGTGTCAGGTACTGAACTGCTCATGAGATAAAGATCAGTCTGTGCATGGAGTATTCGTCACATTCGTGTGGGGGTATCAATGGGAACCAACGCGGAGGGGTAATTTGTTTCTCCCTTCAGTGTCTGCTAGGATAATGCATTTGTTGGTACACTAATTTCTTATGCCTCGGTTTGTAGTAGGCGCATTGCTTATGAATGTACCGTGCTTGTAATGAGCCAAGCCATTTTAAAAATACTGTTTTATTATTAAGTTCGAGGCTCTGACTTACTATGTTTGAAGTTTGAAAAACAGCACTTAGACAAAAACGTGCTCTATTTTCAGAAAAAAAAAACGTAATTCCATTCTCATTCCATTCCGTGCAAAAGGCGCTTAATTCCATTCCTCCAAGGGTTGTCCCCATTCCATTCCCATTCCATTCCCGGGTCGCGAAAATGTGGAATGATTCCGGCGTCATTCCAATTCTGGAGTGGCAACTCCGCAATATTGGGGGGAAGCAATAAAACACACACTCTTTGCGCTATTAGCATTGTGTGTTGACTGGTTGTTATTTTGCTCTTCTGCCACGCTATATTACATATGTTAACACGATTCCTTGCCCGACATGTCGCCTGCAGAGTATTTTTGAGGAGTTACAAGCACCGCGTGGGGGGGGGGGGGTGATTCTTAAAAGGAAGAAGGAAATGAAAATGAAAATTGGGTGTAGAGTGCACGATAACTGTCGCTCAAGTGAGGACACCTCAACCGATACACTCACGGGGTACTGGGGATTGAAGGGACAGTGAGAGTGAAAAGAGGATGGTAAAAGAAGAAAAAGAAAGGTATGAGTGGAAAAAAAAGAAAAAAAAAGGTGAGGGGGGGGGCAGGGGAACGGGCGTCCGAGTCACCGTGGTGAGCGGCTAGAAAATTCGTTCGACAAGGTCGGCATCCTCGAGAGAAGCGAGTAGGGCCGCAAGGGCTGATCGGCGACGGTGCACGTGGCCGGTGGGATGGAGCAAGTCCTGTAGGGTCGCACACGGCAGTCCGACGAGTCGGTACTTCATGACGAGCCGCTTCCGCGCAGTGTTGAGAGAAGGGCAGTCAAGCAATAGGTTGCACAGGGTTTCGATCGCGCCGCAATCGGTGCAGTTCGGTGCAGCGGCGGCGCGAAGACGATGCCTGCGTTCCGCGCCACAGTGCCACCGCGTGGCACTGTGGCGGAAGACGCGACTGTCACTCAGAGGGCGCGGGCTAAAATCCCGTCATATCCTAAAAATTTGTTCATCATTTAAGTTTTTCCTATTTCACGCGATAGCGGTCACGGAAACCGGCGGCGGCGCACAACTATGGCGCCAAAGTCAGCTGTTGTGATCTCAAAATACTTTCGCTGTAACAAACTTTAGCGCGACTGTGCCCTCTCCACTTTGACCTGCGTGACAGGCGCGCAAATGTCCACTTGCGTTAATATAAACCTATCTCTGGTTGCCACTGTTTTCGTTTTCGCACAATTTAAACATATCTTTGCTTTGGAATTCCTGCCTGAGGTACGCGCTAATACTGTACCCTGAGATATGCACATTGCATGAGCTCAGTTGTTGTGGACTGCGAAGTTTTCTCCGTGAGCCGAAACACGATTGAAAAAATTTCGGTTTCATTCCGGAACGAAATAATAGATAAAGTTTCCGTTACGTTTTCGTTCCGGTCAAAGATATCGTTTTTTTTTTCGATTTTTGTTTTCGGTTTTCGTTCCGTTCCGACACTCTGCTCCCTTCATATCGCCGGCAGGCGTATTATCGCTCTTACTGAACCTAGACGAAAAGAAAACAGTGTTCCAAATGACGTTTTAAATGCCTTTTTAAAGCCGTACGCTGAACCCGCAAGCAAATTTCTTCAGCTTATATATTCACAATCACTTCGCGTAGGTCGTCTTCCAGATGATTAGAATATTGGTAAGATAATACCTGTGCATAAATCAGGTGACACTTCTTCCCCTGCAAACTTCAGGCCCGTCTCACTTACGTTTACATCTTGTAAGATACTAGAACACATCATGCTTAAATATCTGACAGAATTCGTCAAAACTAACAACATATTTCACTACGATCAGCATGGGTTTCGTAGTGGCCTATTGACTGTCACCCAGTTAGTGGAAGCACCTCATGACATTGCCAAAGACATTAACAGCCAAGTACAAATTGAGGTTACCTTCGTGGACTTTCCCAAGGCTTTCGATCGCGTTTCCCACCTTAAACTTAGCTATAAATTAAAATGCGTAATAGCAGAAGGCCCACTAACGCGCTGGATTCAAGATTGTCTTTCAGACCGTTAGCAGTACGCGCAGTATAATTACTATGTGTCTGATACCGTTCCCGTTTTTTCTCGCGTACCGCGGGGTTCTGTACTGGCCCCACTGCTCTTCTTATTGTACATAAAACGATATAACTAATCACGTCGACGTAAACATCAGACTACGGGCAGATGACTGCGTACTGTACCACACAATTAAAGCCCAAGATGACCAAATAAAACTTAATAATTCTGTGGACGAAGTGGCTCAGTGGTGCTCAGACTGGCAAATGGTAATGAACGCAAAATAAACAGTTTATATGAGCATAACAAGTACGAAACCAACCCTTTCCTTTTCTTACAGTATCAATGGTGTCCCGCTACTGAACGTTTCACAGTAAAACTACTTAAGTGTCTTGCTAAGCAGCGACCTTAGCTGGAACGCGCATGTGCAACAAATTTCTAAAAAAGCACTGAATAAATTGTTTTTTTCCTCAAACGATTGCTTATCGGTTCAACCTTTGAAAAACGGTATCTTGCTTGCACAAGTCTTAGCCGACTAATATTGGAATATGACAATGTTGCGGGGTTTCAGCACACAAAAAAACAGTATTCTCACATTGAAAGCGTTCAAAGGAAAGCTGGGCGTTTTATTTTCAGTCGTTACAGCCGTAACGATTCCCCGACAGAACTTCTTCGACTCGCTGGCCTCGCTAGTTTGTCTAGCAGAGCCAAAGTGCACAGGTTAAAATTCTTGTATTTGTTGTTACACAATAGCTTCAAGCTAAGTCCCACGTCATTTGTCACATATAACTCTTCCAGAGAAATGCGACACAAGCATAGATTCACCTTAGAGGAATTTCATTCTACCAGCAATATATTTCGCTTCTCATTTTTTTCCACTAGCAGTCAGAGAATGGAAGTGCGTAGATAAATTCATTGTTGCTCAGCCTACGATAGAACCGTTCACAGAATTCAGGGAACGAGCTCTTTGATGTCGGCGCATGACGCTCTGCTGATTGTACTTTTTCCCCTTTCTCCTGCTGTAGTCTGTTTGTAGAAATTATAACTGTGTGTCACCATTCCAAAATCTGTCTAGATATGTAATTTTTTGTGTTTCCATAGTGAGTGTAAATTATGTTGTTCGCATTATTTCTTATATGTATTTCATATATCAATATACTCCCACCCCTATAATCATCCTTTTGAGAGATTGGCTGTATTTGAAAATAAATAAATAAATAAAATAAATAAATAAATATTTGGCAGCGTTATACCAAGGGAAATAGACTTTCGCGTAGAAAAAGACTGGAGGCAAATAAGGGACATCACTTTGAGATGATAATGCGTACTTCGTGATTCCCAGCTAGTCTCTTTCAAATGTTCGAGCTCATTGTTTAAATGTAGTGAAGAGAGAGCGATAGGAGAAATAGGTAGAAAGAAAATGGACCATAATGTTTTCTGGTCCACTGCTTACAGTGCGAGAGAGAGAAAGAGAGAGGTGAGGCAGAAATGCTTCTTAGCCTTTTCACACTGGAAACGAGCCAGGCAGGGTACATTCATTTCGTAAAATACCGATTGCCTACTCTGTTCATGACTCAAAGGAGAGCGTACGGGCCAAAACCGAAGGAGTGGCAGATAATGTTCTTGATTATTTTCTCTAGATTCATTGAGCGCTCATGAACAAGTCTCTCATGTTCATGCAAGAAGATTCTATAAGCTCGTAAAATGTAATCCAGCAGTATATTTATGCGTAAAATATGCCTAGTAATTATGTGCTATATTTATGCCTAAAGTTAGGAAACATTAGGCAGTATTTTAAGCTGATGCCAGGAATCAATTATTCGCCTTTGAGTGATCTTACGCGAACGCATGAGAGTCCGCGTCGGCTTTTCTTAAGTTTTGATTTCGTCTATTATTCCTGGAGTTTTTTCGTCGATTAATCGATTAATCGACATATTTGGTGTTCTTAACCAATCGACATTCGGATTAATGGACATTCGAGAATGCATTTTTGAATTTCTGAGGTTTCACATGATATAAGTATCACTCAGTTTCATGTTTGCGTCAAGTCTGTAATAATGAATTGCTATTTTGTTAGCTAAAGCGTAGCTACTACTTCTTTTAACTATTGTATAAATGTCCACTTTGATTATGTATAGTATTTTAAGTGTTGTATTGCATTTATTTTTACGAATGTCCACTGCACTGCCATATAACAGGGAGTCGGGACCCTTGTCAAGCCGCCTATGCGGCTTTTAGTCCCGTTGCCTCCTTTTTTGACAAAGTAAATAAAGACGAATGAATGAATGAATCAATGAAAATCACGATATGATTATAAGGCAGGTCTTAGTAGAGGACTCCGGAAACTTCGACTAGACGGGATTCTCTAACGCGCACCTATATTTAAGTAGATGGGCGGCCTGTAGAATTTTTCGCCTACATCGAAAATACGACAGCCGCGGCCAGAATCTAACACGCGCCGTTGGGGTGAGAGAGGGAGAACAACTTGGGGTGAGCAGCACAGTTTTCACTATGTCACCGCGGCAGCTGATCTTTCAAAAAGGCTGAAACAGTTTCTAGTCATATGCAGTTTATGCAGCTCCAATTTCCAAAATAATAATATAATAATAATAATAATAATAATAATAATAATAATAATAATAATAATAATAATAATAATAATAATAATAATAATAATACAGTCCTTACTCTCTCTATTTGGGTGGGAGATGGAACAAAGATGAAAAACACGAGTGCGTAACAGTATGAACACTCATATTTACTTGGTTAAGTATTAAATATCATTGTTGCTAATAAATAGTCAAGCGATACAGAACAAATGACGTAAAGCCAATCAAGATAGAAAATCGGGATATGATGGAGACTTGAAGTGATTAAAAGTCGTCGATAAAGGAGTGTTGCTGGATCGTAGTGGAAATATGAATGCCGCTTTGAAATGACACTCAATGAGCGCATATATTAGATGCGAAGCATCTTATAGCGGAGTTCCAAGCGGTGGTGGTGGTGGTGTGCGGCGTGACAACACTTACTGCGCATGCGCATACCCTCTCCACACACCTCCTCTCCACTCCCCCTCACAACTCTCCTCTACCCTTCCCCTCTCCCATTTCCCCTCTCCACTTTCTCTCTCTCCCATTTCCCCTTCTCCACTTTCTCTCTCCGCTCTTCCTCTGAAACGCAGGCTAGACATGCCGAAATGCTTTCCTGCGCAACACCGTGATGAGCGCCAGCGCATCCGCGTCCCCTCCCCCTTTCTCTCCTCTTCTACGCTGCCCCCCTCTCGCGCGCCTGTCGACCGCGTTCCCCGCTCGCCCTGTGAGAATTAACGGCCAGGCTAGAGAGAAGACAAGACGCGCGTAGCGTTCCTCTTCGCGTTCCACGACGCGAGGTCGGTAGCATGCCCAACGAACGCCAACGGAACGCGATCGTGCAAGTGCTCCGGCTTCGCATCGCCTCATGGTCCCCTTTAGCGGGAAATGGTGTAATTCTTGAGATTCAAAGCGTGGGTTCAAGCCCAGCAACGTCCAGAAAACGTATTATATTCTATACATTCATTTCGTTGTAGCGATAATCTGCGTCTCACGTGACGGTTGGGCGGGCGGATGGACGGAAGGCCTCTTTATCGCACATTTAAAGCCATCTCTAGGACAAGATGTATTGCCGATATGGAGGATCGTTTTATTTATAATCTGCGAAAATTTACGGCCAAACGCGCGTTTCGGTGGTAGCGGGATGCGGCTACTGCAGCGCTGTTTCAGATGCCGACGGACGTTAGGAAGAAGGTGAAAGGTTCCATACCGATGCCGCCCGAAAACTACGTTCTAGGGAAAGGTGAAGCCTACAACATAGCTCTAGTACTACGCATCACATACACAACTCCAAGAAAATTTTTAAAAATCTTCTTAGACAACTCTCAATGTAGATTCCGCGTCGATGTTTCATTCAATCATTCATTCATTCGTTGCTATGGCTGTCAGCCCTTCTTTCGGTAGGTGCTGCCCTTTGCGTGGTGAAATATTCAAGCAGAAATTCAAACGCGCCTTTCCAAGCAGTTTTCTTTACCTCGTAGACATTAGCTTAAAAGATAAACTGAAAACATAATTGATTTTTCGCAGTACATTTCATTGGGCAGATTACAAGTAAAGCTATTTCGCATAGTCAAGCCAACTCTACAGGAATACGTGACCTAGCACGGAGGCTTTTCAGGATCACATAAAATAGCTGTTCGCTCTTGCATTAGGCTCGATCGGCAGCACTACCTCAAAGTGGTTACGCGCCTTTTCAAAGGCACACTTTGCAGCCTCGTAAAAGGGAAAATCACACGATAGTTTCAAGCCACGTATGTGCGAAATAATCGCGGCAACGCACGCATTCGCCACATGCTGGATACTCAGGTAGTAGACAACTGATCTAACTGCATTTGTGTTAGTTTCGTCGATACATTTTAAGTGCGAAGCATTTCTTAGCGAACCTTTGGCGCTTTGAGCGTTTCTATCTATCTATCTATCTATCTATCTATCTATCTATCTATCTATCTATCTATCTATCTATCTATCTATCTATCTATCTATCTATCTATCTGGCCGCCTACGTCTGGCTGTTCTCATGATCGCACCCTTAACTTGGTGTAGACCAAAATTGGCATGGGGGAGTAAGAGGACTTGACGAATATGACTGTAGGGTCACGACATGAATAACGTGAAAATCCTGTCGCTTGCGTTCGTCAAACCCTTTCCTCCAGACACGTGTGGCACATACCCATTTACCACGGGCCGCGGTGTATGGGTATACGCCACAGGTGATTGACAGTTTATATCTACCCAGGAACGGCGAGAACAGATATTGGTAACTTAAATGCGAGAGCGTTAAGAAAAACCGACATCGGCAGCGTTCGCCCGACGAATGGAAAGAATCAAAATTAGGATCTCAGCAGGAATCGAACCCAAACATTCTGCGTGGCAATCAGGTATATTTCTACAAGAGAGCCACGCCAGGCCTATAAACTGGTTTGGAAAAAACAGCCTATGCCGGTGTAATGCCGGTACAACGTCAGTTGTGTTTGTGGTGCTGGCTATCTAAGTTTCCAAGAACGCAATAAACATTACATGATGCTCCTACCATGTGTACTCCTACGATACAGGCGTCATATCAGAATAACGTCGGTGGTTGCAGTATTGGGTCCGCTTTTTTAGCAGTCTAATAAACATGACATTTGTATTCCTATGATTCAGCAAGCTATATTGAAGCGTTGCTCGACCCCGGAGGAATACATTAACGAAAGTTACGTATGATATTCACATCGTAGCACCGTAAAGTGCACTTCGTCCTCCAGAACGACGCAGCGTCCTCTTCAATTCTGATGAGGTTGGGCGATGGCCTCATGCTGACCGAGGATGATGCCTGATTGATTGAGAGCCGCTTTGTAGACTAGGCTACATAGGCCCCATACGCCTAGGTAGTCTACGAATACGACAAGCGCCATTCACTGATGTTGGTCTGCGTAGCACTATCTAGGCCTACCAGCCTCGACGGCCCATACCTCACCAAGGCGAAGGGTGACTTCAGATTCCAACATGTCGCCAGCTCTATCTATAGACAATTTGTGGAAGGAATGACCGAGGCATTTACAGTTTCCAACAGCTGTACGATACCTCATACTTCACTGCACATGGACCCGTCGTCACCGCTATCACGACCGTATCCGATAACAAGTCATGACCAACTGCTGGTGCTCACTGATCACGGTGATGTTGACCTTGTTCAATAACTGCCAGGAACCTCTTCCACACACGCATTCGGGTTCGTGAAACCTGCGTGCATTATCCGTCATAAGGGACAAGTATAAGCACTACATATCAGCTTACCGCTTCTGGTGTTGGTAATACCCACGTAGCCGTTTGCAGCGTTACCCAACTGTAAACAACTTGTTATATAACACATATGCGGCTCTTAAACATATATGAGTGCGTATAAAATTTATACAAATCTTTAGCGCTATTTTGTAAGGTTTCGCTCAGTGAAAAAAATTACGCCACAGACACCTTCCCACCGCATGGTTCGCATAACATCGACTCCCACGGTACGTGGGATCTGCCGAATTTTTATTCCTCTCTTTTTCACTTTCTTTCTCTGCTACACTTTACTCTACCCCCTCCTCCTTTCCATCCTCCTCATCCTCGCTTCCCTTTCCCACCCACTTCCTATACTGTACTATAAAAGGCTATGCTACGCTCTGCTAGCTTGCCTGGATAGCCGAGTTGTTAAGGCACTCTCTTTCGGATCGCGGGTACGCGGGTTGGAATCTCGCCTGACGAAGAAATCCCCCCCCCCCTAGAATTTCTTTATGTTTGTTTCTCTCTCTCTGTACTCGTTGTCTCGCCAAATCAGAGTTATTGCAACCCACAACAGAGAAATTGGCGCACGTTTTCTGGGAGCGAAGAAGAAGATAACGAAGAGAGCGCGTGCCGGTTCATGACGATGATCATTTTCTGTTCGTGGCCCACGGACTAACGGCCGCCTTCAACTTCTCCGCTGTGAAAAACGCCAGGCCTCCGCGGAGAGCGCACCACAGTCACAGCGATAGATGGAAGAGTTGGCTTTTTGAGAGCCTGTTGTGAACTCTCTTGTTGCTACTAAAACAAGTACACTTGCAAGGTACCCACTATGCCATAAATCATAATTTTTGTGAATTTGGGAAGCACCCACTACACCATTATTCTTCATTCTGCAGAGAAGCGAGGCATCCGCTACACATCTGTAAGGCATTATGTGCAATTTTTTGATGCGGCGGCTGATGACGATGTAGAATTATGGCTGAGTGCTTTGTAATGTGTTGGAAGCTTTAAACGACTCACTAGTTGCGTAATTCGCATTGTGTGACGCTCGATTGTTATTTCACTCTGTTACCACGCTATATACAATACGTTAACCCGAGAAAGAGAGAGACAGAGAGGGAAAGAACTTTATTGAGACCCCTGAGGAAATGGAGCATGGGGGCCTTAAGGGATTCCTTGGCAACTAATAGAAGTTCACTTGCGAGGAACCCACTACGCTATAAATCATCATAATTCCTTTGAAGTAAGGAACCAGCCACTAATCAATTTTTTTCGTAATTCTGCGGATAACCGTGGCTCCCGCTGAGCACCTGTAAGATATTATGTGCACTTTGCTTATGCTGTGCCTGATGACGATGAAGCATTATGGCTGAGCCTTTTGTAATCGGTTGGAAGCATCCAACAACGCACTCACTGCGCAATTCGCATTGTGCGGCGCCAGGTTACAGAATTCGCATTGTGTATTGCCTGGTTGTTATTTTACTTTTCTATCACGCTATATTGCACATCTTAATGTGGTTCCTTCCCGACATGAAGCCTGTATACCATCTTTTTGCAAAGGAGTTTCAAGCACCGGCATGGCTCTGTGATGGAATACTGGGCTGCCAGCCAGAAGGCCCAGATTCGAACCCCGTTCCATCCTGGATATTTTTTCTTATTTCGTTTTTTTTTAATTCGCGTGAGAGCGGTTACGGACACCGGCAACGGCGGCAGCGGGGCCGTTGCCGGTGCCAAAAACTACGGCTCCAAAAACAGCCGTTGTAGGAATCTCAAAACATTTCGCTGTAAAATACGTATTGGTACAACACAGGCTGCCGCTTTGAAGCCACAGTTGTGGCAGCACAGCCGCAGAAGTGTGCTGTTGCGAGCGATATGAGATCAGTGCTGGGCAGTATCGAAGATACATGTATCTTCGATACTATCTTAGGTACTCTTTGGGTATTGTGTATCTGTATCGCGACACGTCTTGCAAAACGAGTATCTGTATCTGTATTTCCGAGACATTCAATAATGTATCGTGTATCTTAAGATACAAGATACTGCTATAGAAACACCACCGTGCGAAACAATAAACGTCGACCGGAATTCCGGTTCTCAAGCTGATATTGCTACCACTAAGCCACCTGAATAAAACTAACGACAGTTACGTTCTTGTATATTTCCGCCAGAGCGCTCCAGCGAGCACAGGCGATGATGTTAAGCGTCCCGAGCAGAGTCACGTGATGGCGCTCGAGCCATCGCGACAAAAACAAGCGTGCGAACGTCTACGCGCAGCCTACCTTTTTTCCTAGATGTTTTCTTTCATTTTAGTTGTGTTGATGTCATGACACTTGTTCATAGACCCTGCACTCTGCTGCGTACTCCAATGCGTGCGGCGTCTTTCGCACAAATTCTGATGCCGCTGTACTGTCGGTATCGAAGTTTGTCTTGCGTGATGCTTCGTTGCAATGTCTAAAGAATGCAAGAATGGGGCTGCTTTGCGTCTCGCGCCTTTCACACATCAGCGATTCCAAAGATCTTGTGGATGCAAGCTTGAATTACATAGTACGATGAGATTGACTTACATGCAAAGGAGATTCTAACAACGGTCCCACTATCGGTGCTGACGTTAGATGCAATAGAACAAGCATTTACTTAACAGGAAATGTTTTGACGTACTGTGTCTTTGTTCTTCCTGCCAAATTATTGGAAAAGTTCTTTTAATGATAACTTCATTTTTAGCAAAACTGCTTTCTTTGCTGTCTTCCGTTTGCATCCCATACGTTACCTAGTCCTCTGCGTAGTTTTTCGCC
The DNA here is from genome assembly GCF_013339695.2 of Rhipicephalus sanguineus. Taxonomy (NCBI): domain Eukaryota; kingdom Metazoa; phylum Arthropoda; class Arachnida; order Ixodida; family Ixodidae; genus Rhipicephalus; species Rhipicephalus sanguineus. The sequence goes on along the minus strand of NC_051178.1, from coordinate 161,410,031 downwards.
CATCTGTTTATTGTAATATGTCTTTTGTAACCTGCTGCTAAAATACGTTCTCTGACTTATTCTTATTTTTTAACTGTCTGCGAACGTGGTTTTATTTCATATTTCGCGGGCTTTCTGTAAAAGCCCGAAAACATTCACCACGCAGCATGTACGCTGGCAAAAAAAATTGTGTCGGTCGTTTTTAAATTCGCTCTACGATGTGTCGAAGCGCAGTTGGCCCTGAAGTGAATATTAAAAATGTCGCAATGTCGCATCATTGACCTTATTTAATTAACCAGTTAAGCTTAGTACAAAACATACCATAACGAGTGCCACATGACGGCAAACCAAATACATTTGGTTTCTTTCAGCGGCGGTTAACCACTTGTTTTTTTAATATTGGGTTCTACTTACGTGAAACACCCTGTATACATATTCACTTTGATTGTTTAATACGGAACCACCTTGTTATTTGAATTAAATATATTCGTTTTCCTTTTTTTAGGTCCCCTTAAAGTATTCTTACTGTTACAAATCCGCAGGTAAGCGGAGCTAGAAGTGGCAATAGTGTGAATAGCAGTGATAACCTGCGGCGTTCTGTGCTAGAATACGTCTGAGACGTTTCCTGGCGGCTCAGGTTCTCTCGGAGAACGAATGGTAAAATATTGCACGTTAGTGAATATGTTGCTAACGAACGCTTTACGCCAGCAGATAATAAAATGTGAAAAATCATTGCAGTTTTATGTCCTCAATTAATTGTGAGCGCCAACTATGTAGCGCATCGTCTTTACACGATGCGTCACAAACAATACCGCTACCAATGTTGTTGCTGCTGTACACCTGTCGGTGGATGCGGTATTACGAAAACAATACGCTTGCGGACAAGGTAAGACTGCACAGCCGTATTTGCGCCATCGTGCGGAGGCACTTGCAGGTATACATGGTAACCAGCTAGCTGGTCGCCAAGCAGCGACACCAATAAACTGCGGAAGTGTCAAGCAAAAAGAACTAACAGCGCAGCACTTGAAGAGCTGTCATGTTAGGCAGCTAAACAAATCCCAATAAGTCGTTTAGAAATGAAACTAATACGCCTTGAACAAGAAAGTTTGTATCTCATGATACAACTTAGGCATTTTGTTAAAATTAAACAAAGCTGGTCGCAGTTAAGAAATTTTCAAGTAAACACATTTCTTCATTGGCCTTTGCTGCTTCATTATATAGATATATAACAGCAAATTTGCAAATGTATCGAAGTATCTTAAGATAAAATTGGGAAGTATCGTATCCGATACAATTATTCCGCGAGTATCTTGTATCTGTATTCCAAATACTTCTTGCCCGAGTATCTTGTATCGTATCGCGATACAATTTCAAAGTATCTTTGCCCAGCCCTGTATGAGATGGAACACTCAATTACCTTTAGGGGCGAAGCAACTTAGGGTCGGGGCTTGTCCGTTTTTCACGGCACAGCACCGTGTAAAATCCAAACATCAGGTTTAACAATAGACTAATCTCAATCATTATTGCGACGGAACAATATAAAACGCCTACAAGCACAAACCCTTTATACTAGTCGGCGACTTCATCGCACACACTATGGACCTTAGGACCTGGCTTTGTCGTCGACTCTTTATGTCACTTTATGTCACTCAATTTACATTACATATATGTGTGTATGTGAATAAAAAAGTTTACAATTGACAAACATGAATCATATTTGTGACAGAACAATAAAAAACTCTTACAAGCGCGAACCCTTCATACTACTCGGCGACTTAAACGTACACATTATGGACCTTAGGACCTACGTTTGTCGCCTACTCTTTATGTCACTTTATGTCACTTTATGTCACTCCATTTACATTATATGGGGCAACGCTCGGGCAACGCACGGTTACTCACCCATACGATACCCAGAGCTTCGCTCCCTAGTCATGATTCACTTCGTGGAGATGCGTGTTTTTTTTTTGCGTGTAATAGTGGCTTAATGCCGTTGAAAAGCGCAAAAGTGTCCATAACAGTAAATGCTTAAGCAGAAAGGTATCTTATGAAATTCAGTATGTAGCATTCATATTGGCACATTGCAAGTAATCGCTGATTAAACACGAATTCTGTGTTCCATTGCATACTGCTCACGACTATAAATCGATTAAAACAACCTCAAACAATACATTTTTAATGCGACAGCGTTAAAGAGCTCATGGAGCTGAAATGCCGCTGTGTGTGTGTGCGTCGTTGGTTTCGAGCTAAAAATCAAGGTGGATGCAAAGAAACACATAATAAAAATCTCGGGTTCGAGTGGGAATCGAACCCAGGCCTTCTGCTTGACATGAAAGTGTTTTACCACAGTCATGCCAGTGCTTAAAACTGGTTCTCAAAAAACCGTATAGAGGCGTCATGTGGTGCGTGGAGTCCCGTTAAAGCATATGATATTGCGTAGCAGATCGGTAAAATTTCATTTTACGTCCCACCATGTGCATTGCGCAACGAGAGTGTGGTTTAAAGGCCTGCCCGTAAAAAAGCCCTCAGGAATAACTAGTCATCATCAGCAGCAACAGCATCAAAAAAGTATGCAACTCCGCGTATCGCCTTACGGACGCGTAGTGGGTACTTCGCTGATTCAGAATATGATGAGTTATGGCGTATTGGGCACTGCGCAACTGCACTTGTATAGGCATGTATTCTAGGAGAGATTCAAATCGCCAATGTTACGTGCACAGCAGCTCTTTTCAGTGCTCTACGGCTGAGATGTCTACAGAGAAGCGACGAAGCGATGCCTGGCAAGCGAATTAGAAGACGATGCGAATGGTGCCCGATCACGCTATCGCGTTCTACTCTTGAAGACGAAGCGCAAGCGTCCTCAAGTGTTTTTCACTAATAAGGTTTAGTGATAGAACAAGAATCATAGGCAGGATACGTTTTCACCGAATGTTCTCTCGCCAAGGCTGGCTGCGCGACGGAATGCATGGATGGTGCGGGGTAAGAGAGGCAAGCGCTTGACTTCGACGGCTGAGCCATCAATCCGGACTCGAGAAAGCAGTCGACGCAAGAGTATCGCTCTGATTCGCCTGCCCCGCACTAACTGAAGCAAGAACTGTAACGAACATCCGCGTGGTTCGCGAGGAGCCACCGAGAAGAAGGCTGCTGGAGAAAACGCGGCAAAAAAAAAACATGGCGGCTATGACGTCATTATAACTTGTTGCAGCCTGGTCACTTGAGGAAAGTAGGGGGTCCCCAGGGGTCCGCTTCGAGAGTGTCAGTAGCGCGAGGATGTCGATAACTCACGCAAACTTCAAAATTCATTTAAAATAACTTCTAAGCTATATTCTCTGTTGGTATTTTGCAGATGATATACGCGTGTTCACCGGAATCGATCCCGCAGGCTATGTCGGCCGCGAAATATTGTGCCGGTACCCCTTTAGGTCGTTTAAACGAAACTCTTTCATCGATTAAGTCGAATAAAAGTCGGATATCGACGAAGTTTAATCATTTGGCGGGACACTTTTCATCGAATAATCGATTAATGATTCATCGATATTACCATCCCTACCCTCAACCGCTGTTTTGCCGTGACTCTTTATGTTAGATTCATGCTTGTCTTATGATCTATCGCTCACGACCGGCGCCGTGCACGCGCCATGGTTCTCACTACTTGCGACGTATTATTGTCGGGAGAGGCAACGCTACGAAATATCGATGATGAGCATCAATTTGAGCGAGCGTTCTCAGCTTTATTTATGCAGCACTTTGCCCCGTTTGTTATTTCGCTGCCCCGTCATTCACGCTCTTTCACCTCAACATTTTGTTATCATAATTTTGGTCATACCAAAAGAGAGCACAAAAATGCAAGTTTCACAGAATTACATAACAACATTGCAGATAATAATATGTGACAAAGGGGAGGATTGCAAATATATCAGCCTTTAAAGAATATCTTCGCGAATGCCTAGTTGGCGAATTGTGATAAAACAGAATATTTTGCTCTTCGTTCGTACAGAAAGTCATATGTATTCGTTGAGTGATCGCAAAGATCGTGTTAGAAGCCTTAGAATCGTCCATCCAGATTTTTTCCCATCAAGTCTTGCTTCCACGTGCCGATCTCCCTATGAAAAGAAAATAATGACGTGCGTATTTCATTTTAAAGGTGCTACATGTTCAGCAGCGCAAGGATTGGTTTCGATGACTTACGGCGAGAAATCAGAAACAAGGCAGCAGGCGAAGATTCTTTTTGACTTCTCGAAAATAACAAGATACGGCAGTGTGAACAATCCATTCATACCAGGGGCGTAGCCAAGGGGGGGGGGGGGTTGGGGGGGTTCAAACCCCCCCCCCCCCGAAATTTTTCAGTTTTGCTTGCGTATATATACACGCACACATACAAACGCACGCACGAATATACACAAAGTATGGTTGAACACCCCCCCCCCCCCCCCCGAAAAAAATTTCTGGCTACGCCCCTGATTCATACGTCCTGCATAATGAAATGCAAGATGTGGACTGCAACAAAAACTTCACGAAGTTGCGAATAAACTTGTATTTATTTAAAATGTCTTTCTCAACGGAAACAAGTTATAAACTTCTTTTTTCAACATTAACAGTCTGTGTAGGATTTGTTCAGCCGTGATTGACGATGGGTTGCCGGGGCCTCCAGCAGCAGCCATGTGTGCGTGTGTGATCATCTTGTTTGTTTTCATGGTCTGTGTTCGTGATGTATGAAGATGGTTTGCTTAAGCCTTGGCCTTGCCGATGGTGAAAGGAGCTTGGTGGACAAGGGTCAAGGGGGTCACGTGGTGGGCAGTGGCGTAGGAAACGGGTGCAGCGTGAACGGCGTACTGAGCTGGGTGCACAGCGTGAACGGCGTACTGAGCTGGGTGCACAGCGTGCACGGCGAACTGGGCTGGCTGCACGGCCTGAACGGCGTGAACGGTAACTGGAGCTGGGGCGGCCTGAACGACCACGGGCTTCACGGCGGCGACAACAGGCTTAGCGACGACAGGGGCAGCTGGGGCTGGGGCGACCTCAACGGCGGCGGAGGTGTACAGGGCATCGGCTGGGTTGGAGGTCTTGGTTCCTGGCTCGTTGGTCTCGACGGTCACGTGGAAGCCCTCGGCGTCGGCGGTGTACTTGACGGTACGGGAGATGCCGGAGGCATCGGTGTAGCTGTAGGAGCCGACCTTGTTGTTGTTGGCGTCACCGGACTCCTCGCGGGTCAGGCGGGTGCCAAACTCGTCGGTGGTGTCGTAGCTGAAGCTGTATGGCTGTGGTGGCTGCACGGAGGAATCACAGCAGGAATGTAAGTGTCATTGTTAGAAGTCTACTCATTTTTCCTCTGTTCGGGCATGCTGTATTCTCACAGAAAACATTTCAATGGATGGGACGTTTGTGCGTAGTAGAAGATTATGTTCTTCTATTAGGCGCTGAATTGTGTTTACTGCTTCTGAGTACCACATAACTCCGCGTTAAGTTAAATTTTCCCGGGGCGTGTTGATTACCGGCGAGCTCAACAAACCGTACTTCTAAAGTAAAGTTCCCATAATTTGCATTGACGCTAACGTAAACAATGAGTGGACATTGAACGAAAACTCACGTATTCCTCAACTGGAGCAGAGGCAGCGACGGCCAGAAGGCAGCAAAGAAAGACCTGCAATGCATGGCGCCAGAAAAAAAAATGTGTAAGCCCCTCGCTCGTCCCCATCGATGTCGGACAACTAGAGAATGGCACAAATGCTACAGAGATGAGCTCCACTGCACCTTGGTGTACATGGCGGCTTGTTGTTCCTCTTGTCGAGATGAGAACGAGAATGGTCCTTCGCAGCCCGCGCTGTTGCTTTTATACAGGTCCCCAAGATGAATTAGTCTGATGCTTTAAGGAGTATTGAACGTGACCAGCTATTATTGGATGATACATTCAGGTACGGCATGGTCAGCTGTATCATAAAAGAGCGACCAGCGGACGCAGTACGGCACTGCACCTCCTCTCAAGTTTTGTAAAGGCGCCGGACGTGAGTCGTATGGCAAGGTCGCTAGAAGTCAGTGACTCTTGTTTCGTCGCCTTCTATTCTCTCGGCTTAGCTTTCCTCCGAGTTCACGGTGGTCGTGAGACGCACCCCCTCCTCCGCTTACTATGCGGATGTCGTCGAGCAACTTGCTCAGAAAGGCAGCTGCTCTGAATGCTGTGACCCTGCGTGCAAGCTGAAATTCCTCCACGTGCGGAAAGCTTTTTTATAGGTTTTTGTCTATAATGCAGGCCCTTAGTGTCTTTAATTAAAGGAAGAAGATAGTTGCTCAGCCTGACAAGAGAAAGGGGAAAACTCGATTGTACAAGTTGAGATACACGATGCATTGAGTAGAAAGAAAAAGTTGGTGAACTACGTTGACAAATGTTAACAGATAAAATCATGCTCTAGCAACCAATGTGGGGTTAGACATCGCTAAAGATAGAAATAATTATGAAGATGACATTGCTTGCGGGATATAATTCCGTACCCCGATGGAATGGCCTTGAATTCTTGTTTTTCTTCTGTCAAATTTGCTGAAATTGCACCTTCGAAAGCTTTCCTCTGATATTATGAACTGCAGTGAAACCACATTTTAATATTCAGACCTGTTATGCACCTAGGACGCCCTACAATAAATAACTGCTACTGCCTTGCTTTGTCATCAAGATTACTTATGGCCAGTTAAACAAACGTCTTAGCTTAGTGAATGGGCTTACGGCGGCACACGCTAAGGCAAGGCATGTAAGTCAGGTATCATAATATGGAAACAGATGTCGAACGAGTGATGCCCACTGTTCATTGCAGGAGCTCCGTCGGGGCGACGGAGCACCTGCAACGGAGCACCAGCTTTCAGTAACAAACGTTTTGAAATTTTCATGGTTAGCCATTCCTGCAGGCAAAAGCAGAAGTGTGCACATTTTTTTTACACTTGGAAGTAACTTGCACGAGCGTATTCACAAAGACAATAACGACGTGCTTCAGTGTTTGCTCATTTCAATATTACTGCAGCAATACATGAGCCACCGCGCTATCCATTAATCATGCCGGATTTAAAATATGTGTTAAAGCATTTTGTTCGGCTACACTGAATTGTGAGCTCAGTCCACGTCAAATAACTTCAGGGTCCTAATAACACCTCTCGCAGTTGCACCCTGCCAGTATGCGACCTCTCAATGCGGAAGCGGCTGTATCCCCATCATTTTAGACATATGGTCCTGCAATGTTCTTGCGCAGAATGCAAAACCTCATAAATCAATAGTTACTGTGTGCATAAACCGAGCTTCTGTACCAGATTCTATCAACACGGACGACTGACACTTTGAGTTTTGTTGCCCGATGTATACTCAAACTTCGTGGAGAGCGGTTTGAAAATTTTGGCGGGCGTTAACCTAATGTGCTGAACACTAACAGCTTTCCGTCACCACAGTAAACTCATTCCATGAGCGTTTTGTTGTGGTCTGCTTGTGGCGTTTTAGGCTTTTCTCTAATTCAATTTCTGCACCACGACAACGTGCAAATAAAGAACGGGCAATGCGCCATGCAGTAATATCTAAAAAAGGCGTATTGCTCAGTACTATAGTTTGCACCTGCGTTGCTAACATGCAGCCATTATTTTACAGCAAAAGCTGCTATGAGATCCCAACAACAGCCGGTTACGGCGCCGTAGTTGACCGCGGCCGCCGCCGCCGGTGTCCGTGACCGCTATCGCGCGAAAAAGAAAAAAAAACTGAAGTCAGAAAAACATATTCATGAGCGGGTGGGATTTGTACCCGGGCCCTTTCTGCGGGGCAGACGAGTATTCTACCACAGACCCACTCCGGTGCTTGGAACTTCTCCGCAAAAAGGCACTATATAGGCGTCATGTCGGGCATGAAATTGTGTTAACATATGTAATTTAGCGTGGCAGAAGAGTACAATAACAACCAGGCGTCACACAATGCCAATTGCGCAACGAGTTCGTCGTTGAATGATTCTAACCCATTACAATAGGGTTCAGTTATAGTTCTTCATCATCATCAGTCACAGCACAAAGTCCACATATTGCCTCACAGATGTGCAGCGGGTACCACGCTTCTGCGCAGGATGACCAATGATGACGTAGTGGGTGGTTGTCTTCTTTGGAAAAATTATTACTTATGGCGTAACAATGCTAATAATATCTGGGGTTTAACGTCCCAAAACCACGATATGATTATGAAGGACTTATGAGGGATTTATGGCGTAGTGGGTACCTTACAAGCGTACTGGTACTAGTTACTCTTAGGGAGTTGACAACAAGCTCTAGAAAGGTCGCTCTTCTAGCTTTCACTGTGACAGTGCTGCGTGTTCGGAGCAGGCCTGGCGATTTGTTTTTAATGAACTATCCTTTATTTTCACCCGCTAAAAGGCAATGTGGGAGAGTGTTAAACAACACTGATGTATATAGTGTAACCAAAGCAGTCGATCTTCTTTCCGTTTTTTTTTTCTTATCGCCATATGGGAGCAGAAAAGGAAACAGACGCATAAATGAAAGCATTAGTTTTATTACGCAAGTAGTTGACACAGTATACTGCACCAGCGCACCATTCGAAGCATTCGAACCAAACAAACGGACATGTGCGGGGAGTGTGTACATGTTGGTATAGTATAATAAAAGCTGATCGTAATGCACAAGGGTTTTTAGGTGGGTTAGTTGGTTCATGCACATTGTGGCAAACAGCGCAAAAAACGTGGCACTGAACGCAGGGCGCTGTGTTTTGTGTGTTCACTGCCGCGTTTATTGCGCTGTTCTGCCGCGCTGACCCTAATATTGCGAGCAACAGTGGACTAGTCAAAGAAAAACAAACAGAAGTCTAGAATTTTTCAGTTTCTTTTTTTCTAAACGAACAGCAACACACAGAAAACCAGGGCTGAAAGAACACACACAACAGGCGCTTCCTCTCAACTTAAGAGATGATTTCTTGCCCTGCGATTTTTTTTCTTTTATTTTCTGTGTTTGTAATGATCAGGAATTGCGCTTTAGAAAACCTGTAGTGAAGTCAGCACTAAGCAAATATATTCGTGCAGCTCAAGCACGTTTCACGTCTTTCAAATTAGTTTCGCACTGGGATAATGCCCCTGCCCTGAAATGGTTCACAAATCTGAAGATATTTTCGTTCTACAATTGTCACAGCTTATTTCTTCTTTTGACTGTGATTTCTCTAAAGCGATTACACTGAATATGCCGTGAAGCTTACGACAAGGCTTTAGGTAATCAACAGATGCGATTTATCATTACTTCACATCGATCCTTCCCGATCCGGTGCCATCCTGATCAAGAACGGACTCTCAGGCTGTAGAAATCTAAAGTCTAAATGCGAAATAAGGGTTCCCATTTTTTTACTGAAACTTCTTTCGTGTTAAAAAAAAGACACTGGGTCTCTTTATTCTGTGTTCGTATTCTTTTGACAGACTTTTTTTCATTCTCAGCTTCTAGATGGTCTTCATGTTTCAAGCAGTTACCAAGTGTATCACATGGCGAACTGTATAGCACTACTTAACACGCTTTCACGTTAATTTGTTAGTACTGCTTAAGGAAAGATATCTTAGGTAGAATGCACATGGTTAAAACATACGCTCTGAGCAAACACAAAAAGCTGGAAGAGGTTCGTTTCTTCTATATAGCTTGCAAGACATCACACATTTACATACTTATGTAAACAAACACTCGATATATAACAATCACTTTGGCGTTTCGAAAACAAGTACACATTGTTACATAAGCTGTAGTTCCCGAAAGGTCCCTCAGGTGAGCGCTGGAGCACAGAAACACGATTGTTAGAGTAGTCAGTACCAACATCCATGTTAATATGATGGCGTAAATTAAAACAATTGCTTAGTCTGTTAAAGCGTATTCACTAAACCAACAAAAAAAAAGCTTGCATATCCTAGAGTCTCCCTCCAATGTACTCCGCATTGTGACTAAAAAAACTTAAGTGCAGATCAGCAAGTGAAGCTTCATCTGCGCTTTATGCTGCGTGTTGATAGCTGAGAGAAATATTTACGAGAAGGTGGTGTCGGCTACTATGTGAATGTAGTGAAGTTGAGACGTCGTTTCTGAAGAATCCTGGTGGTAGGAATAGACAAAGTGCATTACCGGACTGCGGTGTCTGAAATAGAGGAACTCCCGGTGCTTTTCTAGCGTAGTACATTGGTATATGATTGAGGATCAGCTGGGGACACCAAAAAAAGTCCTGTCAAAAACATCTTGTCCACCCCACATCGTGAAAGATTCTGGTTAAATTGCAACCATCAAAGAAACTAGTGCAGCGAACGTACGTAATATTGTTGGCGTACGGGGCCGAAGGAGGGACAAGCTATGGTGGCACACCCTGAGAAAAAAAATAGTCATTTGACTCTTTTTTGTGAGTTCTGTTTTGCCACGTGTATGACTCTGTTTAAACAGACACGTGAACCCTCTTTGGATATCACAATACTCTAGCCGCGGAGTCGTGGGGCTCGAAAGAGAGTTAACTTGTCTCTATAAAGGGAGTCACGTAGGTAGGAAGTCAAGAATCACGGAAAAGAGTAACAGATACTCCTTTTTTCCTTGTTCTTAGAATGCTCAGTATGTGATCTGGTAACATGCCTGGGCCGCTTTTCTGTAGTGTACCGAACACAGTGGTGTTAGATATTTCAACATACAAGAAATTTGAAAAGGAACATGAGTACTAGTATAACGAGGTATCTTGACGCATAATTAAGCTTTGTACGACACATTCAACGCAAAGTATTCAACCAACGTGCTGGTCGCCACGCCTCCGAGAGTTACAAGCCACGGTGAGACAATACGTAAGGACCAAAGGGGCTGCAAAATTCCACTCCCTGATTTCTAAGCGGGCGCGTCTTTGGACATCGTTTAACGACTTTTAGCTCGCCCCACAACTGATAGGGGCACTGCGTGCTGCGCCGTTGCGAATGAGACGGGCGCGGCGTGCAGGGTCACAGGCGCTGCGTGTACGGCAACTGGCGCCGCATGTACGGCAGCTGGATGAGCGTGCAAAGCGACGGCTTCCGCAGGAGCCGCATGCAGGGCTACGGCAGTCGGGCCAGCGTGCACAGCTACGGCAGCCGGGGCACCATGTAGTGCCTGCACGGCGACAGGAGCAGCTTGAGGCGGCGGCTCGACGGCAGTAGAGGTGATCTGCGCGTCGGCAGGGTTGGAGGTTCGAGTGCCGGGCTCGTTAGTCTCAATGGTGACGTGGAAGCCCTCAGCGTCGGCGACGTAGCGCACAGTCCGCGAGAGGCCATTCGCATCCGTGTAGCTGTAGGATCCGACCTTGTGGTTGTTCTCGTCACTGGTCTCCTCGCGGGTCATCCGGGTGCCGAACTCGTCAGTGGTGTCATAGCTGAAGCTATAAGGTTGAGGAGGTGACTCCACCTGAAAGAGTTCATATTGTGCGACGAGTGAGGAAGAGACGTATGACCCAGTGCTGCACCGTTTTACATGTAGAGCTGGCCACAAAAACAGCAGGCTACCTTGTGGGTATTGCTGTTGTGAAGACTGTAATTGTAGACACGTTGAACACTTTTCCTCTACATTTTATTTCTTCGATACCAGTAGATTTTCCTATCTTCACTAAGCTTCTGTGATACCGCAAGACTAGAAAGGACGAATGCCGACTAACCTAGCTTGATTGCAAGAATTATTAGCAATTCTTTCATTTTGACCAATGCACTTGCAGTGATTTAGCCTGCGTTCTGAGACTTCCTGGTGCCCTTTATCTCTTTCGTTAATTCCCGTATGTTCCCAATAACATATGCGGCTCCGTTCATCAATTCAAGTGAACCTTTGTGAAATACTGGGCCCAAAAATTAAGGATAGACGATAGCCGAGAACTGCTGCGTACCACAGAACTCCTGGATTTATTTAACTTAATTTCTGACGAGTTCAGGAGAAAATTGCCGTATACGTAAAGGAAAATTTATATACACACCAGGCTTTGCTTGTCAATTGTCAAATCATTACACGAATGAATTATTATGTGCGCAAAACTTCACAGAACGGCAGCATGGGCTAGTTGGTGATTTGTAATAAAAAACATAAGAGGCAGTTTGTAGAATGCGTTGTGGGCGTTGTGTACTTGATCCCGTTGTCTTGTGGTAAGAAGTACGTTGGGCAAACGGGCAGATGCTTGAACGAGCGTTTAAAAGAGCATCACTATCATGTCACCACAGCTGTTCAAGGTCATCTCGGCATACATTGTAGAGATTGGGGGTGAAAACCAGAATTTGAAAAGTGCGCCGTTGTCGCGAAACACCGCGAGCAGCTTACACGCGAAATCATAGAAGCTAATGAAATCCAACAGCTGGGTGACCTCTGTGTAAGCATGCCATCAGTTGCCCTAATCAAAAAGGAAATCGCGTATCTGGCTTTGACGCAATAGGTTTGTGCGTTTGTGCTGATGTGTGCTGGTGTTATCAGCTGTATATATTTCTAGCGTTTTCGCTAAAAAATTCAGTTGAAGTCAGCGCCTGTGTTGTGTTCTTTCATACGTCGTCGTTCTCGTAGCGCTGTGCAAATATGTCGATCGCAAAACTTCGCAGCATAGTTGTGCTCAAACAATTTACTTCATCGTAATGACTGCTCATGTCTAGGAAAAAAACGAATCCAATGCATGGTTATGGCTGGTTCTGTTCTTGAATATTTTTCTTCGGCTAAAAATACTGATTAAAAGCGCCCTCCACAACCTATTGTAAAAACAGTGTAGCAGACTAAATAGCTTTAGTCAGCGAAGATTTCCCGGTAAATATTCATCTGACAAGCCATACTAGTGAGTGCACATATTGAAAGGGCAGTATTGTTGAGCTGTTCAAATCGCGAAATCTAATATGTAGCTGTCGTGTTCTCGAGGAGCACGAAAGAAAGCGACTCTCCACACGGCTAGCTGGTAACAAAAAGCGTTTATTTCAGAGGCTCCCGGACGCGCCTGCTCTCGGGGTGTAAACCGATCCGCGCACCGGGAGGGCGCGCTGGGCTGTCCGTCGTTTACACTACGCGGCGCGTGCGTGTTACAGTAGGCGAGGCGCCCTGCCACATCTCCCTCTCTTAAGTGACTAAACCGTAACGTTCAGGCACAAACACTCTGCGGCCGGAACGGGTGGTTGTTGCTGGAACCCTCGATGTCTCTGCTGCAGCATCGTTGACTGGCTTGGGCAGTGAATTATTGCTGTCGGTTCGCAGCGGGTCACCTCGCTGGGACGAAGCTCCATTGTAGAGGGCAGCTAGCGGTCCCGCGACTGTCGACGGCTCGAAATCTTCGTCGTCAGTGTCGGAGAATAATGAGGAGGGAAGCGGTTGCGCTTTCTTCTGTGAGGCCGGCAATGGGACGAGCATCTTTCTGTTGCGACGCACGTGTCCGCGCTCTGTTTTGACCCAGTAGGAGCGGGGAGTGTCTGCTTGTTGAGTTATCTCCCCCTCGCATTTGAGGTCTCGCACCCAGACACGGGTGTTTGGAGAGAGAGCTGGTAGGTCCTTAGCCGCATGACGACGGTTGAAGGTTCGCCTCTGGCGTTGTTTTGCTTCGAGGTCCCTTTTCGTCACTTGTTTGTTGTCGACGTTTCCGGGAACTAGGAGGGCAGGAAATGCAGGAACTCGAGAGCGTAGCTGGCGTCCCATGAGCAGTTTAGCCGGGCTGAAGCCTGTCGGCCCCGGCGTGTCTCTGTAGGCCAGTAGGGCGAGGTACGGATCGTCTGCTTTCTCGAGCAGATGTTTCACTGTTTGAACGGCACGTTCCGCTTCCCCGTTGGCCTGCGGATGAACAGGGCTGCTCGTGGTGTGGTTGAAGCCGTATGCTTTAGCGAATTCTGCGAATGCCGAGCTCGAGAACTGCGGGCCGTTGTCGGATACCACTGTCACAGGGATGCCATGACGAGCAAAAATGCTTTTGAGGTGGTTAATGACGGCGTCTGCGGAGGTGGAAGCAAGGAGTGCAATCTCGGGGTACCGTGAGCGATAGTCCACACATATCAGGTAGTTCTGTCCCCCAAGTTGGAATAAGTCGATCCCCACCATCTGCCACGGAAGCTCTGGTGTAACTGTCGGCAGAAGCGGCTCGGCTCTTTGCGGTCGGTTTATAGCACAAGTTTCACAGTTAGAAACCATTCGCTGGAGTTCCGATGAGATTCCTGGCCACCACACAGACTGCTTTGCCCTTTCTCTGCAGCGTCCGATGCCTTGGTGCCCCTCATGTAGGCGAGTGAGAATTTCGCTTCTCAGAGAATGAGGAATCACTAGGCGCGTTCCGTACAGCAGGTAGCCATCGTTTTCAGACAGACTTGTTCGGTACTGCCAAAACGGAGAGAGGGGGGCTGGGACGTTGCGTTTTTCCGGCCATCCGTTGAGGCAAAAGCACAAAAGACGCTGGCAGACCTCGTCTTCTTTTTGAGCTTTCTTCACTGGATCGAAGGCGGAAGTTTGCAGACCCACGAGTGCACCCTCTACGCGTTCTGTGGCACACAGAAACTGGACTAGTCCCAAGCTTTCGATGGCAGGTAATCCAAGGAGTGGATGCTTCAGCTGCTGCACAACGTAGACGACTTGGTTCGACCTTCGCGACCTCCACGTGATCGTTGCGTCAAATTTCCCGACGACCTGAAGTGCCCTGCCGCTCGGTCCTGAGAGGGTTTCTCTTGCTGGCTGGAGATGTTCAGGAATTCCAGCAAACGTAGCCGGGACAACAGAAACTTGGGCACCGGTGTCGATCTTTGCGATCAGTGGATAGCCGTTCAGGTCGACTTCGACAAGCCTTGAGTCGTGCTGAGCGTCGGCTGGTTGGTTTACCACCCCAAGAAACATCGCTGAGGTTCCTTGCTCAAGCGTTGAGATGTCTCTTGACGACGGAACTTTCCTGCAAACACGAGCGAAATGTCCCCTTGTGTTGCACTTTGAGCACTTCTCAGTCTTTGCTGGGCACAGAGAACGAGAATGAGGCGCTCCACCGCAGTAGTCGCACGAGTGAATACTTGATTTCGTGGCGTTGTTATGCGGTCGCGGTAGGTTCTTGCCTTTGCCGCGACGATTGTGGGAGACGGCGTCGAGACCGGTGTACTCTGACTTGAAAGACGGTTCCCCGGAGGCCTGAAGGAGCTGCTGCTGCTGCTTGTGCACGGACTCCTTTTGGCGTGCCTTAGCGAGCGCCATGGCGAGTGTGAGGTTAGCGTCCATCTGTAGGGCTTCGCAGAGCTTCTTGTCGCGGAGTCCCAGTACGAAGCGGTCGCGGATGAGGCGATCCCGCAAGTCACCGTAGTCGCACCTGTCTGCCATGTTGTGTAGGGCGGTGACGTATTGGTCGACGGTCTCGGAGGGCTCTTGTTCCCGCCGATTGAAGCACGCTGACTCGTACACGACGTTTCTCGTTTGGACGAAGTGCGAGTCAAACTTCGCCTTGACAAGGTCAAAGTTCTTGCTGTCTTCCGTGGAGAGCGAGAACGTGTTGAAAATTTGTCTCGCTTGGCGACCCATTACGTAGAGCAGAGTTCGCACCTGCATTTCACGCTCTTGGTGGACGAGACCCGATGCAAAGCGGTAGTCGTCGAACTCGAGGATCCATGCAGGCCACTCGGAGGCTTGATCAAACGTAAATGGCTGAGGAGGCTTTAAAGAGAAGCCTGTCGCGGCGTTCGTAGCTGCCGTAGCCGAGTCCGTCATCGTGGTCGTTGGAGACCGTTGAGGACGACGAGAGCAGAGGCTAGAAGAGACGGCAGTAGGATCCCACTTCTGACACCATGTCGTGTTCTCGAGGAGCACGAAAGAAAGCGACTCTCCACACGGCTAGCTGGTAACAAAAAGCGTTTATTTCAGAGGCTCCCGGACGCGCCTGCTCTCGGGGTGTAAACCGAACAGCGCACCGGGAGGGCGCGCTGGGCTGTCCGTCGTTTACACTACGCGGCGCGTGCGTGTTACAGTAGGCGAGGCGCCCTGCCACAGTAGCCTCTATTGCTTTTGATATAATAATGTGTTTAAATATATGAAGCAGTCAGACTTCAAAAAAAATTAGTAATAATTGTTGGGGTTTCACTCCCAAAAGCACGATATGATTATGAGGGACACCGTACTCTCTAAGAAAGAAAGGAGTTTTTTTACTCTTTTTAAAACGAAAGTGTTTTATGCCGCGGTCCACCAAAACTTTGATGACGTATTTCCCTCACGAAAATACGTCAAAGAAATGAACGCGATCAGATGGCAACGAAAACAACTATAAGAAAAAGTTCCGTTGCAGGAGTCGAACCCATGATCTCTGAGACGTCAACTCTCTGGAGATCACTATACGCTCTCCGGAGAGTCACGTGACCCCAAAAAAAAGAGTTAACGTGTCCCTATAAAGACAGTCATATATGTGGCAAGTTATTACTCCCCGAAAGGAGTCACATATACTCTTTTTTTTCTAGAGTATAGTGGAGGGATCCGGGAATTTGGACCATGTGGTGTTCTTTAACGTACACCTAAGTCTAGGTAAACGGGCCTCTAGCAATTCACCTCCAGCGAAATGCAGGCCGCCACTGTCGGGATTCGATCCCTCAACCTTCGGGTCAGCAATCGAGTACAATCGCGTGTATAAAAAATTATTTCCTGTATTCTTCAAAATATGCAATTTATTGCAAAATTCCACGGTATTCATTTAAATTTGTACCTTCTTTTGCGCAATGTGAGAAAATCGCGATTGAAGTAAGTGATGCAAAAACCCTCATAAAATCTTCAACAATAACTGCCCAACATAATTGTGGCACGCGGACCCAGTGCATATGGGTTTAAAGAAAGGCTGTTTGGATATAAGCTACACTGCGAAGATCTAGCAACTTACATCCAGTGTAACACCAAATTTATACACTTGTTTTTAGCAACGTTGAACCGTGGGTCATACTTTCATAATAATAGATCTCCTAGTTTTTTTTTTTAATTTTTCATCAAGAAATATACCCCCCTTTCGGCCCATGAGTCGCATCAACACCTTCTCACAATATATCCCGGCTCCGTTTACTGCCTAACTAGAATTGCATTAACGGGATTTGCACGAGACCACAAACAACGCGCGAATAAACAATGCGCTTAACACACTCACCTGTTGGACAGGTTGAACAACTACTTGCCCGGCAGCGTAAGCTGTAAGGCACAGCAGGAGCAAAACCTGCAACGTCAGAAATATTCCGTATGAACCATACCGCTGTGCCTTACGTCGCAACAGTAACTCCAAACAACGAACTCGCACAGAGAACTCAGCACCTTAACGATCATCATCGCTGGACGGTTTCGGGCCTCCTTGCTGAAGGCACACGGACGCGAGGAAAGCTTACTGGTACCGTATCCTCGCGGTCGACTTCGTTATATACGGCTGTGATTTTTCATTCTGTAATTCATGATTCGGGAGCATGTACGCTAGTATAAGTGAGTGAGGAGATCTTGAGAAAAACAACGATAAAAAACAACGAATCAACTATGCATAAGTGTTTCCCTAGTGCTGTTCTACCAGAGGTCACAGAGACATTGGCAGACAATATACGATGGCGGGAGGAAGCCCCGTCACGACTACGTGCAGCCCTCCTAAAGCGATAACATCCAAAATATTCGAACCGCATTGCAACGCAATTGGCTGTCTTTTCTTTTTAAAGCCAACGCTGCATTTTTTTCTCAGTCGTACGTAACTTTTTCTCAGCGTGCAACCCACTCGTATCCCATTCTCCTGGCGTGCAGACGTTTGCGGTTGCATCCGTTTAACTCGAGAATGAGGAGAATAACGAAGATGGTTATCCTGCACGAGTGAGTGCTCGCCAAAAGGCCACCTGAACGTTTTCGCTTTTACGATGAACAGTTCCGGAACGCGCCGCATTATCGCGTGATACGGGAGGATTGGTCAAAGAGTCAGATGGCGGCGGAGAGTCGGGTCGCATCCATAAAGTGACGGCAGTCTTACGTTTTTCCCAGCAGTTCAGGTTGTCTGGTGCAATAACGATTTAAAATATGCGCTTCCGTTGTCGCTTCATCGTCTGGGTTGAAAGATAACAATAATACGGAATCGCTTCGGTGGGTTTTCGAGCAACAATTTGCGTTACCGAACGCATATTCTGATCAGTTTCTGGCCCAGAGAATCAGAGACAGCCGACAAAAGGGCATCGCCGTGAGGGTGTCCTTGTATTCATAACATAAGCTCCCGTACGTCCGCGCACAATCGAAGTTTCCCTAAGTCTTCTCCTGTTGGCTCGCTTCCCGGTGTTGCTGCTCGCACGTTGGCACTCAGTCGTCGGCACTCCAAATCATGCGGTGCGGACATCATGGTCGCCAAGATGCGGCGATAGAGATCTGGCTGAGAAACGATCCTCAGAATTTCTCTGCCACAGCTTTTGCAAATGTTTCCTTTAAAAATAAGTGAAAACAAAAACGGCTTCAGTTCCTCCTGCTCCGTTTCATAATATGTCATCTTGCCCATTCAACGATACGAAAATATCGACCCGTGCTGCTTTCATCTTTAAAACTGCTCCGTAAGCTTGAGAGAAATTTCTGAGGCGACGTGAAAGGAAACGGCGCCACTGGCTTGAAATGAATATCGAAGGCCTCCTAAGGGGATTTTGATGGAAATAAAAAACACGCTGCATCGTCATTTGATGCAAGCTTCCTGGTCTGTATTGTGAAATCAGCGGCCAAGCTTTACTTCGAATTACAAAGGTAGATAAATTGAGCCATTTCTCTTTACCGAAACGCCTACGTAGCTGTTACCTTAGTTACATTGAAAACGTTAGCGACCATTGTGTTGTGCCCTTTTAAGCGGGAACGTGTCAAATGGTGAAATGAAATACACGTGTTTGAAAGAGAAAAGCGCGGATAGATAAGCTGTGGTAATGAGAGTCTCGAATGAAAGTTTCATTTAAGTAAAGCCACCACCCTTATAAGAATAGTTGGTGTTTTCGATCTTGGTAAATTAATAAAATTTTGATTA
Organism: Rhipicephalus sanguineus; assembly: GCF_013339695.2. Classification (NCBI taxonomy): domain Eukaryota; kingdom Metazoa; phylum Arthropoda; class Arachnida; order Ixodida; family Ixodidae; genus Rhipicephalus; species Rhipicephalus sanguineus. The sequence goes on along the minus strand of NC_051178.1, from coordinate 161,391,106 downwards.
AATAACTTCGGCGCGTTTTACTAGGCAGGAAGACAAAGGCTGTACATGTGTGCCCGCATTGTTTATGTCAGAGCACATAGGCGCGCATGCCAAACAATAATCAACTGTTATGCTTAGAGAAGGCAATGAGCCAACTAAACTTCAAATAACGAAGCTACTTGGGTTGAGGCGTTTACCACTTCACGAAAAACTAATATAGGAATGAAGTAATCTCAATGACAAAGTTGAATTCTTTAATCGTAAAGGTGGAAGCACTGCATTGATCAGCTCGTGAACTGTGCCTGCGTAGCATCGGAAGTGTCGTCAGGTGATCCACCACCGCCGTGATCAACCAAACCAAACGTGATGACCCTTGTTATCTCCTTTGGTTGTTCAGTGAGTTATATTATCTGAAGTCAAAGAGTAAGGCGTGAGCGAGCGAGCGAGCGAGGAACTTTATTGAAAAAGACCAAAGGGGTCGAGATCAGGGACCTGAAAGTAATTTTTATTTGGTGCTCCAGCTGAACATGAACTGCACTTTTACGATGTGCCCTTAGGAGAGTACATAAATATTCTTGTATTCAGCTTCCTTCGGAAACCGGCCGTCCTAACGGGCTGTCGAATCCGCGACTTTATACTGCAATGAATTATTAGCGCAAAAGCAACACAAGGACGAAACTGAAGAATAGAACACGGGCGCTAACTTAGAAAATGAAACAGTAACAGCAAAACCCCACCGCCACAGTCACCACAGCGTCGCTACTAAAACATAGCCGCGTATCGCAATGAAATCTCTAGTGGTATTGCATGTACATCTTAACAGAAAACTTTCGGCAAAATTTCTTATTCATTGGAGTGCCCATCTCCTTTATTTGTCCATTTTATTTTTTATTCCTTACCTATATCCACCGAAGGGCGTTACAGCAGGCAGGTAATATGCTCAATTAACCCCTTGAGGGTTTTCGCCGTACATGTACGGCAGAAGCTTCCTGGTACCAAAGGGTTTTCGTCGTACATGTACGGCATAGCGTTTATTTTTAAAACGCGCGCCTTTTTCGATCATTTCTCTCGCTTGGCCTGTGCTTCCACACTTCGGGAATACGTGGAATTTTTTTCATGCGCCAATGTCTCTGCGTTGTATTTTTATTTCGCTTCCCAAAACGGCGCGCCGGCTATCGCTTGCCCATCCGAGCGCGTTCGCGGTGCAACTAGTTTAAAGTGCGCGCCTTTTTCGATCATTTCTCTTGCTTTGCATGTGCTGCCACGCTTCGGGAATACGTGGAATTTTTTTTCATGCGCCGATGTCTCTCCGTTGTTGCTTTTTTTATGCTTCGCAAAACGGCGAGCCGGCTATCGCTTGCGCAACCAAGTACGCCCGCGGAGTGGTTGGTTTCAAACGCGCGCCTTCTTCGATCATTTCTCTTGCTTGGAATGTGCTGCCACGCTTCGGGAATACGTGGAATTTTTTTTTTTAATGCGCCAATGTGTCTCCGTCTTTCTTTTTTTGCTTTCCAAAGCGGCGCGGCGGCGTTGAGTTGCGCATCGGAACGCGCGCACGCGGTGCGGCTGGTTTCGATTTCGTCCTTCGGGTGGTTTTCGCTTCTTGCGCCCGCAAAGCTGATGGCTGTGTGGTTTCTAATCGCTCAAAGGGTGACCACTTGTTACACTCTCGTTTATTGCACCCCGGGGTGCGATTACATCTGTTTCCGTGCGGCGCTAAATACACAAACTACGCCGCCGTGATTGCGTTTCCTGTTTTGGGGTCTCGGAAAAGCTAACTACGTCTTGTTGGCGATAAGGCGAAGGATTATTGCAGATTTTTCACTCGTTTTGCTTTCCTGACGGGCGCACAACCATAGATTTTTCTTGCGTGCGCTCACTGACGCAGTTCGCTTACGCTATGGAAGCGCGCGGCGGTTTCTCTGCTGCCGGTGAGTCGAGCAGCGATTCTTCCGATGCGGACTATTCCCCAAGGGCCGAATCAGAATCTGATTAATTGGATTTCAGTTTGTCAGACGAGGATTTTTTGACGAGTTTAGACTCCGATGACGATCACGGAGCGACATCTGAAAAGCGTGCGTGGCGAGCCATGCTTCAATGACTATCACACGCTGAAAAGTTTTGTGTTAGAGCACGAACATTTTTAACCGGAAAAGTACTCTGGTGCGCTTATTTTTGTATGTCTGTGAGCTACGTTTAATACAATGCATAATTGTTATTTATAAAAAATTGTTAAGCTTTTTTTTTCAGGATTATCCTTGATTTTACTACGAATAAGCCATGTGTATGTAACAACAAAAATGATTTTTTGTCACTTTACGGTCACGAAAAAAAATCTTAGACAATTTTTTTCGTAAATAAAGTCGTCTGAAGAATTTATTTCAGCAATAAAAAATTACACATTTTTGGACTGGATTTCGCGAAAAAATTCGACCCTCAAAGGGTTAAGTACACGAAAAACATGATTTTAAAGTAGCTAGGAACTGGGCTACTTGCTAAGGTTCCGTTATGTTTAAAGCAGCACCAACAACACGAAGAAAGGAGACAAAGCGAGCGCTTAACGCCTGGAAAGGAGACCAGGTGCTTTAACTCCTCGAAAAAAGAAGCATCATTTCTTGTCATATGCTATACAATGCTCGATGGTAAAAAACTCTTCCAATCTCGAAGAGTGCTAGCATGCTTTGGCATCGCTTACGTATCATCTTGATTTTAGTTATGGGCATGATGCTTTTTGTCTATCCTTTTTTTATTATTAAATGTATGTAAGGACAGGCTGGTGCCAATGCGTGGCGCCGGGTACTCTTCTTCTCTTGCACAACGGTTGTCGTCGCGAAGTGGAAGATAAGCACAAGGCTATACAAAGGCACGTAGTACAGCACTCCCGCACTCAGTCCAAGTTCTTCAGTAGAATATTCTGTCCACTCAGCACAGTTGTTGACAAAACACAAGTATTCACGCAATTGAAATTGCCACACAAAATATATCATCATCATCATCATCATCAGCCTGTCTACGCCCACTGCAGGGCAAAGGCCTCTCCTTGTTCCGCCAATCAACCCGGTCGTGTGCTTTCTGCTGCCACGTTATACCTGCAAACTTCTTAATCTCATCTACCCACCTAATTTTCTGTCTCCCCCTCCCGCGTTTGCCATCTCTTGGAATCCAGTCAGTTACCCTTAACGACCATCGGTTATCCTGCCGACGTGCTACGTGCCCGGCCCATATCCATTTCTTCTTCTTGATTTCAACTATGATGTCCTTAACCCCCGTTTGTTCCCTGACCCACTCTGCTCTCTTCCTGTCTCTTAAGGTTCCACCTATCATTTTCCTTTCCATCGCTCGCTGCGTCGTCCTCAATTTAAGTTGAACCCTCTTTGTAAGTCTCCAGGTTTCTGCTCCGTAGGTAAGTACCGGTAAGATGCAGCTGTTATATACCTTCCTCTTGAGGAATAGTGGTAGATTACCATTCATGATTTGATAATGCTTGCCGAATGAGCCCCAACCCATCCTTATTCTTCTAGTTATTTCACTCTCATGGATTTCACGTTTCTCAGTTATTTCACGTCTACTTAGGACAGGTAGTAACCGCGGAGCCGAACCATTAGAGTGAAAATATATCAGTTCTCGCTAAAATGTTTTCATAGCCGATGACGTCACTTTACAGCTGCCTAGTGTATTTTAATACAGCCAAAGTTTTGGAGAACGCAACCAACTTTGATGATATTATTGGTGTTTCAAGAGTCGAAAGATACGTGGCATAAGTAACGACACCTGCTTTTGGTAGCATGAGCTGCCAAATTACGTCGTAAAGTCGACTACATTTGTGATAAACGATAAGAGGGAATACGGCTTTGGCATACACCAATATAAGGCAAACAAGCGTCTGGCTTCGATTCAGTAATAGCTGTCAATTCATCAAATACCCCTGTAGGCCAGCGGTGTCCTTGCATACGTGTGAACGCTGGTAGCGGTTACAAGAAATGGTGAAATCTGCGCTTCAGATGCAAATACATGTTGCTCTGTATGTTTTATGACTGTATGTTTGTATGCACGCTACTTCGCGTCTTCATGACTTATACTGGTAACAGTAATTAATAGGTTATAGAATAAGGTGTAGTACTTCGCGAAGTTCAAAGCTTGTGGGAGTCACAGAGGATCGAGAGGATAAACGATGAAAGACGATGCCTTCAGACGACGCCATTTTTGCCGGACACAATTCTCTTATTCCGCACTGAGAAAACACACAACCACTAAAATAATTTTCTCAGTTATCCTTTCTTAGCTTGTCCTGTACAAACTCTCCGAGTAGAAATATTTAGACTTTAATCTTCGCAATAAAATGTCTTAAATTGGTGTCACGGTAGCGAGAAAGTATATTTTTTCCGCTTACCTGAAATTCATTATGTCTATTTTTTTCTATTCGGGGCTATAGATTAAAAAGAGGGGGAGAGAAAGCTTAAGTGAAAGGCAGGGAGGTTAACCAGAAGAAAGTTTTTTGGTTTTTGGTAAGGGGGATAGAAAGGTAAGGGAGGAAAAAAAGAGAGATCCACACTATCCCGATCCGAAACAACAGTCCTCTGCTGCATGTGGCTTGGAGTGTCTTCAGCTTTGCTTACCGAATCGGAATGGCATACAGTGCTGTATGTGCTGACTGTGGCAGCGAGGAAACCATTGAGCACGTCCCGTGTTATTGCCCTCACTACAGCTCCCAGAGACAACAGCTCTCAGCAACGCTAGCTCGCCTCGATGACTAGCCGCTTTCCGAACAATCACTTCTGGAGTGCCCGAACGTTACAGCTTCCAACCAGACAGCGACGAAGGCGCTGCTGAAGTTTCTGCGCTCAACCAACCTCGCTAAACGACTATGACACTCCCGTGCTGTAGAATTAAAGAGCACATATTAAGCAGTGGGAACAAGTTGGTAAAAAAATTTTATTGAACAAGGCTTTAGTACAAATGGTATCAGAAATATCTGTAAAAAGCATCAAAGTGCAAGGTTTACTGTGAGCAACGTGAGTGAACAGACATGCAAACGCTACATGCACGCGTTTTCCAGCACTGACTGTTATGGTGTCTTGATAACATGCAAAGCTTGAGGCTCAGTTAACTTTATATGTCCATCACAGCCGGGAGTAATGGTCAGAAAACAAAGAGAGAGAGAGAGATAGAGAGAAACCCGGCTGCATAGACATGGAAGCGGCACGACAGGCATATAGAGCGTCACCATCTGGCAATGTACACCATATCGTAATTTAATCACATTGGGCACAAGTCTTTGTCGCACAAATAATGGGTGGTTATAGACACCTAATAAAGGAGTACATAGTTACCTATGGGGCATAGGGCTTGCTGACAAATACAATGCGCTTTTACGGACTTCTACCGAAAGTGTAGGTGAGGGGCGGGTTGCCACCAAGCGTAAAAGATCTGGAACCACCAGGCCTGAAGGCGGCGGATGTCACCGCCGGAGTAGGAAATGTGCGCACAGGAGCCGGCCGTGCCTGCCTAATGGGCGCCGAGCGTGCAATGGTGACGGGAGCGACGTATCGCGCGGGCCGCGGGAAAGGCTGAGGCACCAATCTTGGACGTGGTGCTGGGGCTGCAACGAAGGCGGCTGGTCTGCTGGTTATGGGCGCCGCAGGCGATGCGACGTCAGCGGCCTGCACAGAAAGGTCATTTAGCGGCAGTCAGAAACATTACCGCTACTAAACTGGTCATACATTATAAGTACTTTGGTGAAGTCATCACACGGCATCGTCGCTATATATGTTAAACTCCAAGCGTGGTGCACAAAGCTTCAGTGGTGGGAGGAGTGGGAGGGAGGGGGGCACAACACAATCGAATGAGAATATCGAGATAATTCATTGCGTGGAACATAAGGCGGTTCTTTATGTATTGTAAGAAGTCTGGTCTCCTAATGCATAGCTAAATTCATTAACAAGTCTGAAGCAGGCTTTCGCCTCCAAGTGCAACATGATATCGAACATTTTGATGTATGCTCAAGCAGGTAAAGGTGTACAGAGTGTCAAAACTAAGAACGTACTCGAGTTCTGCGGAGTTCTGGAGCAATGTTTTGAAAAAGACCTTCTCAAACTGCCCTACAACAGCGATCACTCATAGATCAAACAACTACTGTGCATAAAATCAGCAAGATATTTACCGCAGCAAAGCGCGTATGCCTGATTTTTTCTCATTTTGTCTGAAACATGTTCTAAACATAACCGGCAAGCCTCATTTATTAATTTCCATGTATTCTTTGGTCTTATATGTATAAAAGTTATGGCCCCAATTTTTGTCTCTATATGCGGCTTTATCAACTTTAAGTCTCACTGGAAGCATCTGCTGTGATATTACTAATCAAGTTGAAGCCCCTTTTACGAGAGGGACAATTGCTTTCAGTCTATAACAATAGTTTTATCTCGCTTTTTGAATATTTTTTAAGAAAAAGACGCTGCGAAATAATACATCACAATGCAATAACGCCATGTAGCTTCACTATTGCATTTTATGCGCGAAACTAAGTCTCATTCACCTAGAGCAATCCCTACTTTTCCTGCTTTGGCAGAATGAGAAATAAATCCTTTTAAGTAAAAGGAGAGCAAGCTCGGTAATTAGACAGGCTGTCTAGAGCTGTGCACGGGCCGTATTTCGGAGCCCGAGCCCGGCCCGGGCCCGCTGACTTTGTCGAAGGCCCGCCCGAGCCCGACGGCAAAGGGCTGCGAGCCCGCCCGGCCCGGCCCGACGTACGAAAACCCAGTCCCGGGCCCGGCCCGGCCCGGCCCAGCTTTTCGAAGGTTCGCTGCGAAAACAAAACATCGTTTTCCGGTAATTTGGCATTTTATTGAGCATATCAAATATTATCGAACGACACACGACGAACAGTCTCTATTCCACAGATTCCAAATTGTCGTGCAAAAACAGCAAGCAGTCCAACGATTCCGGCTTCAACGAAGTGCGGCGCTTTTTGTATTATGTAGCCCGCCGAACTGAAGTTACGTTCGCTGCTTGCACTCGTCGCCGGAATTGCTAATATCTTTTTTACCAGCCTGGCAAGGCTTGGGATATCTCTGCTACTTGTTTTTCCAGAAGACTAAAACTTCAGATGGACAGGAAGGCGATTCCATAGAGAGATAATCGGAGAGCTCATCTTTTGTAACTGCTACATTCTCACCACTGTCGCTCCACTCGCTAACAACTGCAATGGAAAAGAAAAGCGGTAACGGGCGGTAGCGGAAAAGGCGATGCATGCGTGCTGGAAAACAATTCCCGCTCATTCTCTATATTTCGGGCTTGAGTCGGGCTTTGCGCCGGGCCCGAGCCCGGCCCGATAAAACTCCAAGTAGCCCGAGCCCGGCCCGGGCCCGAGGTAAAAATACGTCGGCCCGCCCGAGCCCGGCCCGCGGGCCGGGTCGGGCTCGGGCTTTCGGGCTACCCGGAGCCCGTGCACACCTATAAGGCTGTCTACGCGGCCCGTTTTCTTACTCGAACTCCAATACTTATAAATTTTCAGCACGTCTATCAGCACCTCTATTCCGTGGTGATACATATACACGTTGCGGCTACCGCCTAAGTGTCTTCACGCTTTTCAAACCTCAACTTGTCCTCGTGCGTCTCCTAGGAGGTTCTGAGTGTATTAACTTAATAAGTAAGAGAGCCCACCTGGGAATTGATGACGACATCGGCTGGTGCAGATGACTTGGTGCCGGGCTCGTTGGTGTCGATGGTGACATGGAAACCGTCCTTGTCAGCGACGTAGTTCACGTTGCGGAAGATGCCAGTAGCCTCTGAATACGAGTACTTGCCCGTTTTCACGTTGTTCTCGTCCCCACTCTCCGACTGGCTCAGTCGTGTCCCGAAATCGTTTGTGATATCGTATGAGAATGAATACGGCTGTGCAGGCTGCGAATAAATGTGGCGAAGAAAAAGGTAATTATTATTAAGTAAAATTTATTTACAGGCACTCGCTTAAGAACATATAGGGTTCACGTACACAGTCATGGTGTCCGAAGTGTAGCGAAATATGAAGTAATAAAACCAGCTTAGTAGAAAAGACTGTTCAAGAGCAGTGACCGATTTGATGTTAATTGCAAACGTGGAGACGTTTTGAAGTAGTAACATTTCAGATGAACTGAGCACCATCCCTATTTGACCGCAGCTGTGGAACTAGCCTATGTTTCCATGTCAATTATAATTTCTAACTACTTGTAGGCAATGACGACAAAAAAAAAGACATGCAAGGCGCTACGTGCTATGTATGTGTGCCTTTTTTATTTTTATGCCATCCTTGTTGAATGCACTAGGAAACATGGCTAATGAGTTGAGTTGAGTTGAATAAACTTTATTTGCCCAACGGTTGATATTGTGATGCTCCCCCAACTACTTTAATGTTCAATGTATACGGGGAACTAGCACATTTTTTCTGCTATTATCGCAAGGAAAAATAGCCTAAATGCAGCCGTCACATGATATTTCTTGTTTTGTTTTCCTTGATCCGGGTGATAAATATTTTCTATATTGACTATGCATACAGAGAGCTGGAAACGTTAGATGAAGCCGGTCCGTTTTTGGCGAACGGACATGTCAATAGCGGGTGTTTGACAAACATCGATTTAATTAATTGCTGGCCACCGACAATTCAAAGCAACTTAACACCAGAGAGTTCGTTCAGTGCGTTCAACGTGTTCTACTTTAAAACAAGCCAGAAAAAATTATCAACTAGATTGTTAATCAAGTCCCGGATAAAGTGCCATATAGAGCCGGGACACTAGGTAAAAACAGTTTATTATCCAGTTTATATCTAGCATTTAAAGACTTTAAGCAGGACATGGCTAAGAGTGTGCGGCTTAGCGTGTTTTTACACCACACTAATACACAGCAACTTTTTAGACACTATATGATTCCACAACAAAAAAGGATGAAGCGAGTAGTATTATGATATCATTATAGCTGCCACAGAGAGTGCACAACTCGTTTTACTTTACTGAAGCTGTCATAGATTGCTTCATTATTTAGGTTGTCTCCGACTTACCCCGCTGTAGTCTTCTATTCGCTGACTCACAGCGAAGTCAACTAGAAAGCAAGAGAAATACCTGAAAGAAGATTGGTCGGTAAAGCATAATGAAACAAAGTACGTTCATTTACTTCTACTTCGTATATATAATATCCCTCCCCTACCAGTTTTTAGCAATGTGAAAATAATTTTTCGAGTGCAATATAAAATACTGCGTTTCGATAGACCCACATGAAGAGCATAGTCTGCGCGCCAATATACCTACTGGAAATTACCCTAGCTTCTTAAATGCACGAATCTGAAGGATATAAAGGGCTCTAACCGCCGAACCACATGGCGTGGGTGACGTGAAGAAATTGAAAGAGTTCAACAGCGGTTTTGTGACAACTTACCAGTGCTTAGAAGATGCACAGTGATAACCCAAAAATTGAGCAGGAAAGCAGTCGGTATAATATGAAACGCTCTTAAATGCAACGGATTGAATTGATTACTCCTGAATTCCAATAAGCATCGATCGCAAAACAAAGTGCATAATGTCACAACGCAGACAGAATGACTGATCTCTATGCCATCGGACTTTCTAAGCTCAATTAATTAATAAAAGCACCGGAAAAATTAATTCTTAAAGTGTAAATGCTAAATGATAATACCGGAACGCACAATAATACAATATTGTGGGTAATTTGAAGCGCTACCTAAACGTAACAGGTACTTTGGAAGAAATAGAGGGACGTCTTTCCACGGGCCCCCTAGATGGAGGACTCACGTTGGCAAGCATAGCCCTGCTTCTTCCGGAGTGGCTCCAAGGACCTGGATACGATATCGGATGCGCAAGCAGGCACGCTAGTTGCAAACTAATGGCGAAACGCTTATATATCCACCCGGTTAACCTTATTGATCGTGACCAGAAAGTCCGGAATCAACTCGTGTCCAGTTCATTTATAACGACGACGCCAGAGGAGAGGAGGCGAAGGATGTAGGACACAACATGCAAAATTATAAAACGCATAAAAAACAAGATGCCTGTGAGCTATGAAATACTGCTAGGAAGCAATAGAGCTGTACAGATGCAAGGACACATCGTAACTCCCTCGCATCATGGGCGATGATGAAGTGTTTCCTTTCGAGTCTAATTCTAACGATCCCATGATTGAACAGTGTGCTCTTGTACGTGCTATTCGCTTGAAGTGGGATGGTAACGCGAGGCACACGACCTTTCATCGCCTGGTCGCACCAAATCTCTACATGTCAAGGCAGGCGACCCCTTAGCCGGAACGGGTTAATCCAGAACTGTTCTCGAACTGGCAGCTATTGCTTTGATTACCATAAAGTTACACGTAGTTTTAAAATTCAACATACAGTAATGTTGTACCGTTTTCATTCCTGACAAATTGGCGTCCGCTCGCATAAAGATAACGTGCTCTAAATATTGGGAAAGAAGATGCACAGTACGAGAAAACCCTCTCGACGCTAAACATGACGTGTCGTTCATCTCGTACCATATTGCGCGGAAAGTACTAGCAACATCGAATTAGTCACACTTTTCGCACTATCAATTTCAAACTTTCAAAGACCATTAATTTTTGTTGCTTCTCTACCATTTTCAAAGGACGTCACTTCCGTATTTGATAATAAGAGAAATGCTTTAGAGTGACAAAGATATCAGCGCAGTATCTGGAAGATCCTGGACACTGTGCAAGGAAGGTGGTTTCCGATGCATCGAACTTAAGCGGTGGGATCCCCGTAGGTAGATCAATGTCATTGCCGTTAATGATATAACTAAGTTTATAAGTTATTACAAAGTGAGCAAACTTAGCAGTATACTTAACAAAGCCATCAAACATCGAGTTATTTGAAAGGGTTACTTGCATATTGCTGAGTATTGGCTAAACTTCAGAGGCGATGAAACAAAATCAACATGTTTATAAAAAGCAGTACACAAGCGCGAAACGTATTTCGTCTTAAATTTTTGTTTAGTTTAACCTGGCATTGTAGAAGACAAAGTTTCGATAATGTGGCAGCGTTAACATTGATTTTAGACGCAATACTAGCGGGAACTTTACATTGGCTTTACTTTTTTTCGTTATCAGTTGCATACAGCTGTTATTAAGCTATCCACACTATGCAACACCAAGAGCTAAAGCTTGCACTATACTAAATTACAGGGACCCACTAGCCACGAATAGCGAGATATTAGAGTAACAGATTTTTAAGCTGCCTACGTTGGAACATTAGCGGTATACTCTAACGGGAATATCCCAAGCACAGGGATCAAGCAGTTCCTTAGGTCGGTACACCCTAAAATATATAACTAAAACCCATCTCCTAATTGGAAGGAGTATTCGTTCGGTGTACTTGCGAGAATAGCTGGACATATTTATTTAATTATTGATTGCTTCGAAAGCTCATAAAAAAAGGCGCGTGGCGTGAGGCACGGTTGTCGTGCCTTTTGTTGGAGTCTCATAACAAAGACTTGTGTCATTTCATTCACAGCGTTCTCGTTGAGGCATAGACGAAGAAGAAAAGCACAGTTACCTAACCTTATGTTTATGTGCGTTCAGCTTTGCCTTGAACATTAGCTCACCAACACAGTTTGAGCTAGCATGAAAGTTGAGTCGGGCAGGGCACTTTTGCAAGGGGAAAGTAATTCCATTCCTTGATGTCATAGCGAAAAAAAAATTGATGATGATGAGAGTGCAGCTATTCAGAACAATGGGAGAAAGCAGATTGGTGGAAGTTGTGGGCTGACCTGAGATGAGTCGGTAAATTGTCAGAAGCCATGGCTTGGATGGGTGCTGTAGAACCTTTGAAAGTATTAAAGTTTGCCTATTTTACGGCAAGGTAACAGGAAAATGGCACTTAGCATAGGTTTCAGCTCAGTTGCCCTGCTGCTGTAGGATAGTTAAAGGTGTATCTCTTTAACGGATCTCAAAATATTCCATCTAACTAGGGAGACTAATAAGGTGAGGCTTCGAGAAGTGTATAGATATTGCAGCTATCAGCATTAACGGATCTCAAAATATTCCAGCTTACTAGAGAGACTAATAAGGTGAGGCTTCGAAAGGTGTATGATATTGCAGCTATCGAGGAACTTGATTTATACTATGTTATCTATAGTGCTTTACTTGGAGGTCGGGTTAATTGCAAGTTGAACCACAGGAAATTGAGGACACATTGTGCTTCATTGATAATATTCGTTAAGCGCGAACACTAGTCTAGATGCAGGGTGGGTAGAATGGCTAAATATTTCCTTGAATATTAGCGGCGTTTAGAATAACGCTGTTGATCGTGTAGGTTCCCCCATTTCTGCATTTCCGGTCAGCGCCGCACTAAATTACACTGCAAGAGCTACATGAGGTCCTCTCCTCCTGCCACTAAGCTCGCTGCTTTCCGGGTGGTCGTCCTTCGCGTCTACCGGGCGCACATCGGTTAATCCCGTAACGTGCTCCCACCGGGTGGTCGTGCCCGATCTCGTATATCTAAATTCAATCAGACTCGTTACTAAAGCATAAGGACACGGTGTTGAAGTCAGTTGTTCGGCTAAATTACCGTATTTAAATATCATATTGCCTGTGTGTAAGTCAAGCCACCTTTAGCATTACTGTCTCACGTGTGACAGCGTGATTTCACAGGTTTTCACGCAACCGTGCAATGATGGTGAACGGTTGGGTCGTTGCAGGAGAAGGAAGCTGCTGCTTTCACTGGCATCGGCGTCTCCAGGATGGGGGAAGGGGGTGGTGGGGGCGGAGTGTTCACTATCTCCTCCAGAGTGTTACTGCTTGTTTATATACATATACACACGCACATGCACACACACTCGCGCGTACATCGAGACGTCAGACCGCAATAACGTGCCGGTGCGCGCTCTCTTCGTCCTCTTCATCTTCTGCTTCGAACCCCGAACACGTGCGCCCGGCGCGATCTCCCGCTGCCCCGATGGCATGTCAACACCATAATTGGTGTTGCACCGTAAGTGTCATGTCAACATCGTAATTGCCCTGCTTTGGCTCATTTTCGCTATTAATTTTTCCCAATTTCCAGAGACAAAGTGAGACAATAACTTGGCGGCAACTGATGCTGCAAGTGGGCTCTTACAAACACACGCAAAATATATCATTCGCAAAGTATTATTGAGCTGCAGGATAGATGTCGCCGGCGCATTGACCTTCAGGGGAATATGGGCAATAATATGGCCAGTTGCAGCTATCTTGTTCAGGTTTTTGTTTTTAATGGTGAATGCTTGCTAAGTTTCCCCGCTATGCAACCAGCTTGCATTACTTGTTCCGTTGTGAATGAACGAAAGAAGGGGATCTTGGGGGCTCGTTTTCTTTGTTAGACACAGCATTAATGACAACCGACAGTCAAACCAAGGAAAGTAAAGGCGACGTTACTTGTAGTAAATATTATGTAATGTGAATAAATTAAAGTGGAAGAAAAGACAACTTGCCGCCGGCAGGGACCAAATCTGCAACCTTGGAATAACGCGTCCGATGCTCTACCAATGGAGCTACGGCAGCGGTCGTTTTCCCGTATTCTTTATTGGGTATATCTGTGCTTCCGTTAGCGACAGACGTCATGAGAGAAATTATATACAGACCTTTCAGATGCCTTTAGAATTAGCTTTTTTGTGAAAAAAGCGAAATGTTTTAGAGCACTGCGGGTACTACTGTGGGAGAGAGAATAGCGAACTTAAAAGATTAGAGGTGGAAAAGAGTCCCCCGAGCTGTGTGTTTAGAAAAGTTTTTGACGACCTAGAGCACCACGTACTCCACTATGGGAGAGCGATAAGCGGTCCCTAATAAATGTGCCGCACGGGCTGACATCATGGTGTTCCTAAAAACAGGGACGACTTAGAGTGGCATGTACTCTAGTATGGCAGATCGTTAAGCTGCACCGCTATGCTGTGATGTATTTGAATCCTTAAAATCTACACCACTTGTGTTTAGAAAAAAAAAATCACATGCCCTTGCCTTATCG